>NW_017729004.1:63199915-63220798 GCF_001723915.1 Gavialis gangeticus | reverse complement strand
TTCCGACCCTTAATCTATGAATCTATGAATCTATGAGCCTTTACTTGCTTATCTTCCCACACCTTGCAACAGCCTTCAAAGATTCTCATGGCCTGCCAGGGTGCCCCAGCACCTTAGTTCACTGTTTTAGAGCACATGTTATACAGTTCTCTTAACCTTTTGTGGGTCATCATAATGACACAATATCATGTGAACAATTAGAATGTGGACAAATTCAAGGAAAAAATCATCAATTAATGTAAATAGTGCTTACAAGAGCCTTATTTTCTTTATAAACAGAGAAGAAAATCCCATACCTGTATCTATATACCTTCTAACTCTTGGGCTCCTGTATGTAGCACAAAGATCAGCTTAACAGTCCTCATTTAGCTTGGATCCCTTTAGGGTTTTCTCTCCAAAAATCTCTCAGTTTCTGCCCCTTTTCCCCCTCTGTCTCAGAGAAGGCCTGTTATGCTCTCACTAAACTAGAGTAATTGGGACACTTTTAATCTAACCTCTGCAGAAATACTCTCTCGTTCTATCCAGAGTTCAAGCATGTTACAGCAAGATAATTCAACAGACATGTCCTGCATCTTCATGTGGGTTGTTCTACCATCTATTCTATCATCACCTTATTTAACATTTGTGTTTTGGAATAACTGAGAAGCCTTAACCAAGTCAGAACCTCCTCATACTGGCCACTGCACAAACCTACAGTAAATGAAAATTTCTGCCTGAAATAATTTGTCCTGATATTGCAGAGAAGACTTGTGTAGATGCTTAAATTTACACATTATGAGTAGTTTATGGAAGTCCACTGGGCTACGTACATCTCAAGCACATGCCTAAAGACAAGCATATACACAACTCTTTTTTTCAGTATCAGACATTTAGTACAAAGTCAGAACATCTCAACTTATTAGTATAAACTTGCGAGAACATCAGGTTTAGTGTCATAAAAATAAAACAAAATCTTTGGTGTCCCAGTTTATTCACTTCAATGAAAAATTACCATAAGGGGATTGATTAATAGCTAATAAGTAACTAGTTTTCTTCCTTGACAATATTCTTTTTTGCAGTGAAATATGTACCCTTTGGGATTCAGACACTCCTTTAATAATGAACAGTTTTCTCCCTGCAACATTTCAACCTCCTCATTGTAAAACCTGTCTCCTATTAGAACCAGCATTTTTAGCTCTACAGATTCTTCTTCTCCAATTAAAGCTTCCTGTCGGGTAGGCCAGATTCCTTCAGGAGAGAAATGTTAAAAGTCAGTGAATTATGGAACATCATAAAGCACACAAAAGCCTAAAATTGTTCCTAAAGGCTAATAAATTAGAACACTTTCTTGTATAATAATTGACTGTGATTTTTGTTGAATGCTTTATAAAGCAATATCACAATACAGCTCTCCTGGTCATTGCAGAAGGTTGTGAATGGCAGTGAAGGCAGAGAAATAACACAAAAGGACATTAGGGGGAAAAAGTAGAAATAAAAAAAAAATAAGATTCAGCTTGGAATCTTAATATGTTGAGTAAAAATAATCGTGAATATATTTATGAAAAAGGAGGAAGATCTGCTGAAGGTGGCCATGTCAAAGAGATAATATAGACCACATATTAGATATGAAATCATAGTATCACCCGAAAGCACAAAATAAAAACAAAACAAAACAAAACAAAACAAAACACAATGTTCTGGCTGCAAAAGACATCTCTTTGTGAAGCAGGAATGTAATATGTTCTCCAGTTTGATCCTGCACCTGAATTAAATAACACTCTTTCTTGATTTAAAGAGGAGAATGATCAGCTTCTGCAAGGGCCTGATCCATAGGTCATTGAAATTGGTAGAAGTCTTTATAATGACTTCCTTGTGCTTTGGATGAGATCATATATGATTTCGGCATCCTCAGTATCACCATTCAGTGCTAGATACCTTGTTACCAGGAAGATATTTGATAAATTGCTGCCAAAAAAAAAAAATCAGAAGAAAGAAACAAAACGAATAATTTTTGAATACCTAAATATTGAAGTCTACAAATAAAGTGTACAAATAATGGGAAGAAGAACAACAAATTATGGGGGCAAAGAGCAAAAATAGGGTGGAAGTCTAAGAGCAAAATGATTTAGGCAACAGAATAGTTTCCTTCAGCAAACAGTGGAATCATTTGAAACACTAAACCCTAAACATTACAAAATTATAAAAAATAATCATCAGAAAGAATCATGCATTGGTAGAAAGGTGGAGTAGCTAACCTAACAAGTTATTTGTGATCTATATTTCTGTGATCTATAATTGTACCAACAGTGTTAGAAATTGTCAGTATGATCTAAGCTTTCATCATTACATGTTCCTGACTATTCCTGCATCATTTGATCAGTTAAAAAGGAATTATGATAAACATTCAGGCACCATCATTATGTTTTCTCTTATATTGAGTTGTTTTAATACAAGTTACTGTATTCATAGCACTTAATAACAACACTTTGATACCTAGGTACTCTATAACAGAAAGTGAAAATTGACAACTGGTTCAGTGACTCAGTGCTTTTTCTCAGTTTTGACCTCTTCTACCTAGTCATGCATAGTTTAACCCAGGGGTAGGCAACATTTTTGGCCAGAGTGCTGAAAAAACCACAATGTCTACCTTGGAAGGTGCTGGAGTGCCGGCATGCCAGAAAAACAAAATGCGGTCAGGGGATATATGGCAGCATGTCCTGCACATTAGTATAGTTAATAATCATAAATGTTGCCTTTTTATGGTAAATACCAGATTTTCTAAAAATTGTAAACCTGGTGACAATAAATAAAACTTCTGATATACTACCTTTGATCTTGTGTATTTGTTTTGTGTGGGTCCCCCTACAACAGCCCCCCAACCCTGCTCATGCCCCTTGCCCCCCACCCAAAGCCCCTGCCCCCCAGCCCTACTGGAGGGGGCCCCCAGCTGCCAGGGCTATGGGTCCAGGAACCCAGGTCTGCAGCTCCCTGCCCCCAACAGAAGGAAGTGGCTGCTGCAGCAGGACCAGGAGCCAGCTCCCCCCACTGCTGCTGTCTGCTGCTGGCTGTTGGCAGGGGGACCTGTGCCACTCCCTGGTGCCAGGGGGACCTGTGCCCCACAGATCTGTGTGAAGAGCAGGGGCAGGATGGGAGTGCACTGTGGGTTTGTGCTCCCCACCATGCTGCCCTCCCCCGCCTCCTCTGCAGAGCAGTGTGTGGAACCCAGTGTGGCAGGGCTTAGTAGGGAGGCCCACAAATCTGCCTGCTGTTCCAAGCTCCCCGCTGTCCTGGCCACACTTCCCCTGCAGGCAGGGGCAACAGTGAGGGGCACAACCCTGTGCTGCTGCCCACGCTGCCCCCATGCACACAGGGGAGGTGTGACCAGGGCAGCGTGCAGCTTCCAGTGGCAGGCAGCTTCCCTGTGCAGCCCCATCCGGGTGCTGCAGCTCCGGGTCACACATGCTGCATTCCTGGCCCTGCTGCCTTCCCTGGGCCCTCTGGAGTACAGTGTGTGCAACCCAGAGTGGCAGCACACAGAAGGGCCACACAGAGAAGCTGCCTGCTGCCACAAGCTCCGCATTGTCTTGGTCACACTTCCCCTGCATTCACAGCGGCAGCATGAGCAGCAGTGCAGGGTTGTGCCCCTCACTGCTGCCCCCACCTATAGGGGAAGTTTGGCCAGGGCACTGAGGAGCTTGGAGTGGCAGGCAGCTTTTCTATGCCTCCCCACTCTGCCCTGCCATGCTGAGTTCCCCATGCTGGGGAGGGCAGCACAGTGGAAAGCATCGTTGGCACCTGCTGTCTCTCCGGAGCCTGGGGCTGGAGCCAGGGCTGGGAGACAGCAGCTGCTTGCAGCCTCCTGGCTGCAGCCTGCCCAGGTTCTGGGTAGTTGCTGATAACCACAGAGCCTGGGCTGCTCCCAGCAGGCAGCTGGGAGGATGGAAGCCCTGCTGCAAGCAGCCCGAGCTCCGTGGCTATCAGCAGCTACCCAGAACCTGGGCAGGCTGCAGCTGGAAGGTTGTAAACAGCTGCTTCCTCCCCACCCTGGCCCCAGCTGTCTCCTGGCCCTGTACTCTGGGAAGGCAGCACTGTGCCAGCCCCTGCCAGCAATGACCAGTGCCCTGCATTGCTGCTGGCCATGGTGCTGTACCTGCTGGCTCCACAAGCACCCCCCCCCCTCCAGGTCCCAGGACAGCCCAGGGCACCAACTATGGGAAGCTCTGGCTGACTCCATCTTCCTGCACTCCCCACTCCACCCTACCTGCCCTGCCACGCCCCCCCCCCCCCAGCTCATGCCCAGCATCACTTCAGGACACACACATAGGTCAAACAGTACAAACTGTATTAATACAACAACCCTCCCATTTCTTCTCCTTCTCCACCAAACAATAAAAACCCTGTTCCCCAAACTTGAAAGACACTTCCCATGTCTGACCCCCTACCTGAGTCCATCTGTGACTGAATGAGGGTTGGAGCCACCCAAGATGGAGAGTTTGGAGGCAGGTGGCCAGAACCCCAGCTAGAAACAGTTCCCTGGCAGGTCTGGTGGCTGCTGAGAAGGCCAGGGATGCCTGTGGCCAGCAGGTACTGCAGCACCTTCTCCAGGCTGTTGCCAGGGTCCTGCTGTGGGGCAGCAGGTGGGACCTAGGGGCCCTGTGGGGTTTGGGTGGGGAGCCAGACACGGGGAGGAGCACATGGGCACAGCCTCTGCTTGGTGGCCCTGGACACCCAGCTGCTGCTCCAGGGCTGCCAGCTCTGCCCAGTGGGCCTGGCATGCCCACAGCTGTGCCTCCTCCTGGGTGGCCTCCCAGGTAAGGTCCTCCATACACCACTCTGGCTGGCTCACCACCCAGCCCTCCTTTATGACCACCAGCCACTGGAACAAGTGGGTCCCATCATGGCTGCAGTGCTGGTACAGCCAGAACATCCAGATGGCGCCAGTGGTGGGTGGTGGCAAGCCTGTAGTGACAGTTCTGCAGGCCCTTGTGGCCTCTCCCCCATGTCCCGGATCTTGGCCCTACAAAGGCAGGAGACAGAAGCAGGCCTAAGCTCATGTAGGTACTGCCTGAGCCTCCTGTCCCCACTTGCTAATCAGGGGCTATCCACAGGCGATCTGCATCCTCTGCACCCTTCCCAGGGCAGGCCAGACCAGGCTGCTGGCAGCACTTCCTGCTGTGGATCCAGCCCCCACTGACCCACCTCTGCCACACTGCCCCTGCAGACCCACTACTTTGCTATGCTGCCACCCAGCCCTCGGTGCCGGGGCTTGGGGTGCTTGGGGATCCCAGAGAACTGGGTTATGGGGCTGGCCACAGCCCTCCCCTCCCCACTGGGGGCTTCCCCAGGGCCAGCCCCCCACCACACCACCACTGCACCCTGAGCATGCCCTTGCTGCATGTGCGGGCAGTACACAATGGGTTGCTTGTGCAGGTGGAGGGCTGCCTAGGCCACTACTTCCTGCTGCTGCTGATTCTGCTGGTGCCTAGGCACACCTACACTACTGGTTGGGGACCCTGAGCTACGATAGCCCAGGAGGTAAGTCCAGCCTGCCCTGCAACCTCCACCACTGCTGTAAAATAAGAATTACATTGATATAGTTTCATAGTTTCTAGGGTCGGAAGGGACCTGAGAAGATCATCTAGTCCGACCCCCTGCCATGGCAGGAAAGAGTACTGGGGTCAAACGACCCCAGCAAGGTGTTCATCTAACCTCATCTTAAAAACCCCCAGGGTAGGAGCCTGCACCACCTCTCTTGGAAGTTGGTTCCAGACCCTAGCCGCCCTGACCGTGAAGTAGCGCCTCCTGATGTCTAACCTAAACCTACCCTCTGCCAGCTTGTGACCGTTATTCCTGGTCACTCCTGGCTGTGCTCGGGGGAACAGTGACTCCCCCAATGCCTGCTGATCCCCCCTGACTAGTTTATAACAGGCCACAAGATCCCCCCTCAGCCTTCTCTTTTGGAGGCTGAACAGGTTCAGGTCCCGTAGCCTCTCCTCATAGGGCCTGCCCTGCTGTCCCCTGATCATGCGAGTGGCCCTCCTCTGGACCCTCTCCATGCTGTCCACATCCCTCTTGAAGTGCGGTGCCTCATATAAAATTAATATGAAAAGAGAATCCAGACCATTGACTTCAGAATACTAGTGTCTTGGACTAAATACAAGCTTTTGACTGGGGGGAGAAAGCTGTAATAATTATCCTATTAAGGAAAGCAGTGTATCTGCTGTATAAGACATTGGACAGTGGATACATCTACATCACTGTAGCAACACACTATGGCGTTGTAGCATTAGCAGGCACAAGCCATGGCACCACAACTATGTTGCCATAGCAACATGCTCCCTCACTATAGCGCATTGCTACAGCAACATAGTAGCTAAAAATAACCATGCACCGCCAGTGTGGCACAGTATGAGCTGTTACTGCACTGATATTCAGTACTTCCAAAAGGACATAAGAAATGACAGCGTAGTAACAACAGCACCATAAGGGCACATGTAGACATGCCCTGTGCATGAGAATATCTGCTTTTTATTTCTTATTTTGCCAGTATTGAGTGCTGACTTGAGTGTTGTAGAGTAGTGGTAAAAAATACACATAGTTAACAAAATGCCTGTTCCTTGGAATAATACAAATGATATACAATTTTTATCAGAAAAAGAAGAAAAAAACAGGTTTCTGTGTCATTTTTTCTGTTTATGAGTACCTGACTTCTTAAAGTACATATGGATCATTTAAAAAATACTATAGTATTTCAGATTTAAGACCCCAAACAGGCCTATTCTATTTGATTAGTACTAATAATAATTTCTACATATTGGCTATCATCTGCGGATCTTAAAATATTTTGAAAATATTATATAAGCTTCCTCAACACTCCTTTCAAATAATTAAGCTAATAGCATATACAGTGAAGCATGGGCAACTACAGTAAATTGTCCAATGCATATTTAGAGCTTGTCTATAGTAGAATATTTTGCCAGTTGAATTATACTAGTAATGTTACAGTGACAATCCTACCTCTACCTCAGTGAAGAAGTATATATCTTTTTTATAAAACTGCTTACTCAATACACTTATTTCAGTATATTATTATTAGGTGGTAGAACTTTGCATATACAGGCAAAACATACACTCATTTAATCAACAGTAGCCACATCTACATGAGATGCTTACTGTGCAGTAACTTGTTACTATTGTGTAGTAGCATTGTGTAGCACAAAGCATGACATGATGCCACCGTACAGTAGTGATGAGCTACTGCGCAGTCAGCATCACCAAGAAACCATTTGGGGCCACTACTGTGCAGTAACACCAGTTACTGAGCAGTCATTTAGTACTTGTATATGAAAGTTCAAAATGACCATGCAGTAACAGCTGCACAATCAGTGTCTTGTGTAGATGTGACCAGTGTTTCACATTTTTTAGTGTAGACAGTATAACAATTCTAGTGTAGACAAGGTTTGACCAGTGAAAGGAACATAAACCCTAAGAGTTTTCACTAAATTGTATAGCACATTCCCAGATGCTTGCATGTTCCCTCTTCCACAAGCGTAGTTTTAATGGAACTATTTGTGAATGCATCTAAAGTCTAATTTCCAGAAGTTTCTTTTGTGCCTTAAGAATAATGTTTTAATGACTCTACTTTATATACAAGATTCACCAGCTTAATAAGTTGAACTAGTTTGATTAAAAAAAAAACCCTTCTAATTGCCACCTTTGATGTATCTTCTCCATTTGCCAGCCTCCCTGTGGAAGATGGTACACAGCATTCATAAAAATACAATAAAATACTAAAAAAAGTACTCCCCTGCACTGTTTTTCATGACCTTACTGATAATGGCTTTTCATTTTATAATGAATATGACTTATAAATTCCAGAACAGCCGCACTGACTGCACAGAGCTTGGCTGTTATGGATAACATCTGAAATCTGCTGGGAATTTTCATATAAATGCTTAATGTAACAATAGGTAGCTCTTAGATGGGTCTTTTTTATCAGTGAAACTCAAAATGCTTTACATAGAAGGCACAGGGAGGGAGTGATTTGTCCAAGGTCACTCAGCAGGCCAATGGCTGAAGCCCCTCTCTCCTAGATCCCTCTCTACTTGATCAGAGGGAGATATTTCAAAGAGGAGTCCTTTGTGCAGCAGAGTCCCACATCAGGAAGAGACAACCAGAAAGCTGATAACAGAATCTTTTAAAAATATTGTGGATTACATAGTATTGTGTAATGGATACAAAGCATCACCAAACTACAATAAATAAGACTACCGAATATTGAGGCTGACGTAGACATCCCACAGTGCAGTTATCACTGCTATATAGCTAGTAGAAAACTTTGAAGACTTGCAGTAGACCAACAATGTGGTGCTCACAATAATATGGGGCTTTATCCTGGAAGGTCCTGAGAATGTATGAAGTACAAAGTACTCCATTCACTTCAAGAGGTCTTGGAAGTTAGAAGCTCAGAAGATTGTTCAGATTGGTACTGAAACAAAGATAACTACTGAATATGATTTTTACTTTTAACTCAAATGTTTGTAGAACTGCTTTCAAATATTGAGTTCTACAGCCCAAATTCTATTGAAAATGGGTTAATCAAGGAAGCATGCGCCTCATGACATTTTGGGGACAGATATTAGGTTGCATCGTGGACCATGAAAAAAATTACACAACACTTTCATGAGATGTATTTGTGTGTTGCTTAATATTTGCTAGTGTGAATTGAGGAGATACTCTTCCCATAAAATGTAATGAGCAATCCTGTGTTTTCAGGTCTATCTTGGACACATCTAGCACTGGTCTCTGTAAAAAATAGGACTTACATCAGCATAATCTACTGCTATGCTGGTGTTGCGATTCCCAGGAGCATGAACCTTGCATCCTTTCTCAGGCAAAGCTCTCATCATATTCAGCAAGAACCATGCCAGCAGGATCAAAATCTGTGTTCCACAAATAACTTCACAAGGCAGTAGGCAAATGTTTTTACTATAATCTTAAAAAAAATCAATACATCATAAAAGTAAACTCAGGGAGAAAGTTATTTATCTCAAACAGATATTTCTGGTATATAATAGACTAGGTATTTCAGAGAAGAAAGTGGGGAACAATCAAAAGAAAAAGAGAAGAAAGATTAGGTTTTATCTTTAAATGGATAGTCTATACATTCATTGAATGGGGAACAGATTCCCAATCTCAGCAAGATTACAAATGGCTGTATCTAAGAATGTATCCTAAATGACTGGCTGTTTTGGTAGCTAATGGGCACATCTACACAAAATGTTTAACTGCAAATTAGCATAGTTTACTGTAAAGTAAGCATGTGGGTCTACATGTGCACATGCTTACTTCACAGCAAATCTCCCTAATCCTGAGTAAATTTGCTACCTGCAAATGCAAGTAGCAAATTTAAGTAGCATTAGTAACGGCACCATAGCACTTCTGTAGATGCCTAGCCAGGAGCCAAATCTGCTCCCGGTCAACCATCCACCAGCAGGCGGGAGATAGCTCCCTCCTCCAGGAGCTGCCTGCTGCTGGGGCAGGTTCTACCACAGGAGCCTCAGTGGGGACTATGTTCCCCTGCCCCAGCAACAGGGAGCTTCCAAGCCCCCTGCTACCAGATCATGATTGTCGAATGGGGTGTGGGAGAACCTTATCTCCCTTATATCCCCACTCCACCATTGAGATCAGGGGGTGCAGCTCTTGGAGCCCCTTATTTCCCAGCCTGAGCCCCACAGTCATGGGGTTCTGGCTGGGAGACCCTTATGTCCCACCAGTGGCTCCACCACCATGGGCATGGGGGTTGGTACTGGGAGATAAAGGTCTTTTAACCCAAGCCCCATGACTGTGGTGCTCAGGCTGGGAGATGAGCTTCTCCTGGCAGTGGCTCTGTGGTGGCAGAGCCAGTGCTGGGAGCTTCCTGCTAGCAGAGGCTGGGGAGCTTGTTCCTCACCCGGTCTGCAAGTGTGGAGCTGGGGATGTGAACAGACTGGGAACTTTCGTAGGCAGAGAAAGGGGCTGGGAGCTCCCTACATGGAGGCAGTTCCTTGCCCAGCCCTTTTCTCCTAACCAGGACAGTTCCCAGCCAGCCCCAGGCTGTACAGAGGAGCACATGTAGCCTGGAGGTGGCTGGGGACTGTCCTGTTTTGGGCAGTCCCCAGCCAGCTTTGGGCGACACATGCAGACTTCCTTGTGCACCTGAGGGCTGGCCGGGAACTGTCATGGTCAGGGGCAGGTCTGAGCTCCATGACCCAATCAGGTGACTAAAGCATAAGGCTTAGAAAGAACTTCAGGAGTGTGGCAGGTCCCAGCCCCCTGCCCTGATCCACAGGTGGGGCAGCTAGCAGCAAGCTAGCTTTTGGAAGTATTAAATCACAGTGCAGTAACAGCTTGTACTGTGCTGCACTTGTGGCACATGTTTATTTTTAGCAGCTACTTTGCCATAGTGGCATGCTATACTGGGGGAGCGTATCACTATGGGAAGTAGCTGGTGGTCACGTGTAGATGCCTGCAGATGCTACATCACCATAGTGCATTGCTACAGTGACATAATGTCATGCATAGGTGTGCCCACTGTGCAGTAGCTTACTGCACAGTAAATTTAAGCTGGAGAATATGCATGTGTAAATGTACCCAATGAAAATAAATTGATTTTTTTTTTTATTGCTTTTTTTCTAAAGTATTCTGAGAATGAAATAAGTGAAACAACATTAAAATTGAGACACTGTTTTGTATAAATCATTCTAGAAAAATAGTATGAGTCAGACATAGTGAAGTACCATGACTGGGAAATAATGAGAGAGAACTAAAATTTGGGTAGTACAGGAAAAATTCATGATACCAATTAAAGCTTTCATTATATTTCCATAATAAGAAATGGGCTAAAAAACCCCACTTTATTTCTCTAGAGACAGCTTGAGCAGTATGCAGAAAAAAACAAAACAAAAGTCAGCATCAAATCATTTGTGTCCCTTTGTCTTATAATCATGCATACACACACACACACACACTGAAGTGAAACATTTATTTTTTGGTGGTAAGAAGACATTAACTAATCCATAACAAATACTTATTTCTTCATAATTCCCTTTCCCCAACAGGCACTCACATACAGGTTGTGTTTACGCACGTTTGTGTATACACACATGTGCATTCATATGAAAAGGCAAAATCTTGTGTGCACTTATCTGAAAACTTATACTAAAAAAATGAAGATCAGGGTTAAATATAAACTTTCAGGCTACACTTTTAATGACTTTTGAGTCTAGCTCTTAGGTAATAGTCTATAGATGTGCTTAACACCATGAGGTTTGGGATTCCCTTTGTGATTTGCCAACTGTGATATGAATCTTCCTTTTTTTGCACACCAAGCTTCAGACATCAGAGAAGCTATGAAAGCAGTAATAGTTGCTGCAATATTTAAAAAGTTTTAATCTATTAAGGTTACATATTGTGTGGGCAGAGCAATGAAGTTTCCGATCCAAAATATACTATAACTACAATAAATCCCTCATAGCACATGAATAAAATATTCTATTATGTGCATCTTATGTGTGGGTGTAGTAAGTCTGAACTGACATATTTTCAAAACTTTTTATTAATAGACTTTAGTAAATGGAAATATTTAAGTGAATTCTACTAATAATACAGTAATAATAGCATTCTGTATGCTCAAGCTCCAAACCTGCAAGTGTGTCTCTTTTTGGGTGGATGTCCCTTTTCAAGATCATATGTGATGCGTTGCATCAATGTGGAAAGTTAATTACATGTCAACCATGTTGATTTTCCAAGATTGGGGACATTTTTGGACCCAGGATTACTTTCTACATCCAATTTTCAAAGGCTGCCTCCTAAATCTACTATATTAAGCAAGCAAAAAACAGGCAAAACTTTTGCAGGAGGCGTGGTAGCCCATGCAGGGGCCATTTGGCCCCTGTTGGGGGGCTGTACCCCTTGTGTGGGGGATGAACCCCCTGTTGGGGGTCTGAACCGCTTTTGGGGGTCTGAACCCTTTGTGTGGGGGCTGAATCCCCTGCTGGGGGTGTGTAGCCCTTGTATGGGGGCTGAATCCTCTGTTGGGGGGATGAACCCCTTGCGTGGAGGCTGGACCCCTTGTGTAGGGGCTGAATTCCTTGTTGGGGGGTCTTAGCCCTTGTGTGGGGGCCAACCCCTCATGTGGGAGCCATTGTCCTGTGGGAGGGCAGCAAAATATGTATTCATGAATTCATGAAACCTGTATTTAGAGTTGACTTTATTATTATGATAAGAGACTTGCTTTAACACTGTAGATATATCAATAAAACATTGTCCAACTGATCTCTGTCTCATTCTCTGTCTCTCTTTACTGTGGTCTTTTGTTTTACTTGTGGAGGAACTTGGATTTGGAGGTATTTTACAGAGTGATTTGGGGATTTTTTTTATCAGGGATTTTTCAGTTTTCCAATAAGGAACACCAGAATTCCTGCTAGGGAGGCCAATGGCAGGGCCCTGCCTGCTCAGAGCTGGCACCTTGGACCCATCTGGCTGTGGCTGACCTCCTGGCCAAATGGGGCCAGGAGGACATGCTTTGACAGTTCAAAGCAGGTCACCATACCTGGAACATCTTCTGGGTGATAGCTGCCCAGATGGCTGGGGAGGAGGCACAAATGGCAGTAGTGCCGCACAAAGGCCAACCCTATAACTGCAATCCACTGGCAGCTGGCCCAGAGGGGCAGATGCCCCTACTGGCTGTGCAGTCCCCATCCGAGTCTGGCAGGTGCACAGCAGGACACAGCCGGGTAGCAGCCCCCACTGCCAGACTGCTGCAGTGGGTAAAGGGTACAGGGAACACTCAGGGCCGCTTCAGCAGTCCAGCTGGCACAAGGGGTAGTGTCCACAGGTATCAATTATCTGGGCCCCAGAAGCTCCTGAGAGCTAGTAGCCCTGAGCTATTTGCCAGGGTGGCTTTTTATACTCCTGGGGTCAGGACAGGGCAGCTTTTTATACTGTTGGGGACAGCACAGGTGCTGGCCCCGGGCTCTAACTCCCCCTGGCTGAAGAGCTGGGAGGAGCCAGGCAGGGTTATTTTGCCCCAAGTGGCACGATTTGCTCCACAACAAAGTGCATGTCTGAGCACGTGCGCTGAAGCAAAAAGCCCCGGCTCCAATTTGCACTACTTCTATTTGAGCTGCTGCAAGTGCACATGCTTGCATGTGTGGATGCGCCCAGAGGGTGTGGACAAATGCACATTTGGAAGCCTTTCAAAAGGGGTGCATTTCAAAAGGGCACCAGCTGTTGCATTCTAATTCTTATGTGTGAATTAGCCAAGAAAGACTCTATTGTAGCAAAACCACTCCACTTCACTCCAACAGCGTTTCATCCAGGTTTAAAGTTGGGGTGGCTTTGCTACATGTGAATTTTTCTCAAGTTTTCACACATAAGAGTTAGAACATAGCAGCTGCTGCCCTTTAAATATGCTTTCCTTTTGAAAGGCTTTCAAATGTACATGGGTTAGAGATTGGTGTAAAACAGGTGTGGCTCTGAGACTGATAGAATGGAGGTTTCCAGTCTAACTTCTACACCAATCATTGCTTTGTACATGTTTCATTCCTCTCATCTTATTTATAAGGTAAACCACCTGATTTTTTCAATATTTCCTCAGATTTAAGCATTTTTATGCCTTTGATCGTGCTTCCTGCTATTCTCTGGATTCTGGCTTAGTTCTAAAATCCGACTAGTATATACAGTATTATCCTGGTGATCTCACTTAGCTTCTGTATGTGAGTTTGGAATTTGACTACCTAGAATAATTTGGTATCATCTGCAAACTTGGAGATTTAATTGTGCATTCCCATTTCTAGATCAACATTTTCATCAGTTATGATGAACATTGAGTTGAAATATTATGAGACTGTCTTCACGATGACAGAGTCCCTTTCCTTTGAATTGTGTTGCATTTATCAACAATGATTTTTATTTGCCATCTGCTCATTTGCCTACCTTGTTTAGGCCTCTCTGAGGTTCCTCACTGTATTTCCTGGACTCCTGACTAGATTAAATAATAACCTATTAATTTCATAGCTATCATTTCAGCTTAGTCATAAATATATTACACAAAATGTAATATGTGCTAGATACAACTCACACTTCTTTTTTCCATGATGAAAATAGGCTGTATTTACCTACTCTTTGCTCTCTGTATCTCTTCATCAGTTTGATGACTATTCTGTCCCTCATTCCATGACTAGCAAGCTTTAGTAGGCCTTTCCAGTGGTCCTTATCCAAGGTCTTTTAAAAGTCTAAATAGTGTCAGTCCATTCAACTTTATACAATGACACACCTAAAGACTTTTGAGATATAGATAGATGATTTGTCTTTGCAGAATGAAGGCCCCATTACATAAGCCTTATTTCATATTTTTATTTATAAATGAAAACTTTTCTACAATCCTTAGGGACAGTGCCTCTTTTTTTTAAGAATAATATTTTTTTCAGCAGTCAAGCTACTATATACTTAAACTCCTTCAGAACTCTGAATATATTCCATCTAGTCATGTTGTCTGAGTATTTTTCAAACTATTGATTTGTCCCAGCACTTCGTAAAATATCAAAGGCTGATAGTACCTCATTTTTATTAGTAAAGATCGTATCCAGAAGGAATCTTCTGAACATAGTCTGCAGTAAAGACTGATGAAAATAAATCATTTAGCTTTTCAGGAATATCCTTATCTTCCGTGATTGCCCCCTGATGATTAAGAGGAACTTCTGATACTTTCTACTTCTGATTTACTTAAAAATCTCATGTGTCTTCATACATATTAACTGTTTGGTCTTCAAAATCAATTTTAGGCCTTCTCATGTCCTTCTTACTAATTGATTCCTGTAGTTGATATTCCTGTTTATTGTCTTCACTAGAGTCAGATTTTCAGATAGATTTTCTTAAATCTTGACATTTAATGATAATGGTATTCTCAAATATTTTGTTTTGGAAAGATTATTTTTAAGCAGCACCCATGACACTTCTAAAGGTTTTACTTTTAATTTAAGAGTCTTTGAGTTGTCTTATTTTTTTAAAATTCTTTCGTTCTAAGATTTATCATCACTGGGCCACTTGTAGGTGCTTTACCTGCCAATTGGATGTTGAACATAATCATATTGTGGTCACTATATTGTGGATTTTGAACATAATTATATTGTGGGCTTAGCTACTGCCACATACTGAATTAACTTTTGTGTGATACTTGAGACAAAGTCAAAAATAATTTTTACTTTTGCATGTTCAAGAACTAGCTCATCTAAGAAACAACCTTTTCAAGTACTGAGACATTTTTCTAAACTTTGTTCCATTTTTCTGTCTTATTTGTGGGTAGATGAAGTCTCACATTATTATCATTTAGCTAGATTTGTCTGTCTTTAATAACTCTTGCCATTATGCACTCCATTTCTTTGCCTTACCCTAGAGGTCAGTATTCTAGTTCTTATAAAATACTTACCTTCTAACATTTCAGAATTGCATGTATATAAATTCCAGTGTTACTCTCCCTTTTCAACCTTTTATTTCTCTGGACTCTTTGAAATGCTTTAGATGCAGTATTATTCTCCTGTTTTATCAACCTAGTCCATAATTGCACACTGAGGAGAGCAGGTGTTTTCCATTCAGCTGTGCAAAGCAACATCTAAATCTCTTCTCTCAGAGAACCTTACCCATTCAGTGTTACTCCATGAAATGAGAAGTTTAGACAACTTATGCCAATTTGCATTATCTTTATCTTATCCAACTTGGATTTCATCTGTCACCATGCTGTCTAATCCTCCAATATGTCTGCGTTAATGATTTGGATGATGAGATTCAGTGCATGCTTCACAAATTTGCAGATGACACCAAGTTGGGGAGAGTTTCAGACACTCTGGGGGACAGGGCTAGGATCCAGATTGACTTGGATAGCCTAAAAATGCTCTGCATTCAATAAGATGAGATTCAACACGTTCAAAGTCCTGCACTTGGTTGGAATAATTGCATGCACAAATATACAGTGGGGAATGATTGACTAGGCTGCAGTACTACAGAAAAGTGCCTGGGGGTTACATTAAACCATAAGTAGAATATGAGTAAAAAATTTACTCTTACTGAAGAAAAAAAAAAAGATGAGCTAACTGCATCGTATTAACAGGAGTGTCACTTGCAAATCAAGAGAAGTGATTTTTTTTCACTCTATTCAGCATTGGTGAGGCTTCACTTGGAGTGCTCTGTCCAGTTTTTGGCCCAGCCCTTCAAGAAGGATGTGGACAGTTTGGAAAGAGTCCAGTGGAGAATGTCTCTCCCTTCTCTCCCCAATACACCAAGTCCCTCCACCACCCTCCCCACCTGCCAATGATAAAAATCCCTCCTCCCAAACTGAAAACTATATACACCAATCTGTCCTTCTCCGAGGCCTGGAATGGGGGGCTGTGCAGTGGAGACACCCAGGGCACAGCGCCCAGCAGCAGGTGGGCAGCACTATGGCCGCAACCAGTTCTCCCATGGGTCCAGGGGCTGCAGCGAATGGCAGGGGCTCCTGTGGGCGGGAGGGGGCAGAGGCCCTCCTCTGAGCCCCAGGCAGGGGCCTACTGCAGGATGGCAGGCAGAACCTAGGGGCCTTGCCTAGCCAGTTGCTGCTAGAGCAGCTCCACACAGCACTGCTCCAGGGCTTTCAGCCAGGCCCAGTGCACCCACTGTGCCCCGTCCTGTGCCTCCTTCTGGGAGGTCTCCCAGGTAACGTCTTCATCCCACTATGCCAGTTCCATGCTTTCCGTGCCTGCTGCCATGCCTGGTGCTGCACTGCCTAGTTTTCAATCACTGCCATCAGCAGGAGGGTCCAGTCCCTGCTGTGCTGCTGGCACAGCTGGCATGTTTGGGTGGCTCCAGTAGTGGGTAACAGCGACTCTGCTGTGGCACTCCCACAGCCTCTCCCTTACAGGCCTTTGTGCAAGTTGGCAATGTTGCAGAGATAAGATGCTCTGCACAAGGGGCCCTGTGCTGCCTGATCTCAGATCAGAGGTTGGCCATGTTCGGCTGCCCGGGGGGTCTCTCTGGGAAGGTGCCCTAGGGCTGGCCCCCTGCACTGCTGTTCTGCCCCAAGTGTGCTCCTGCTGTATGTGTGCCAGGCAGTGTGTGATGAGCTGTTTATGCAGGTGGAGGGCTGCTTGAGCCACTACATGTGGTCCCGCTGATCCACACCTGTGCTCCTGGTTCAGGACCCTGCACTGCAGTGGCAACCTCTGCCACCACCTGGAGGAATATCTGTTGCAATGCAACATGTCCCTGCCCCCCGCTACCAAGGAGGACATCACTGCCTGTATCAACACCTTCCTCAGGATGTGAGAGACTTGTTTTCATCCAGTTGTGGGGACAGAGGCTGCTCAATAAAGTTTTGAACTGTGTCTGCCTCTCTGTCTGCTGGGGGGGGGGGCAGGGCAGCCTGTGGTGAGTGGCTGGCCAGGGCCGCCCCAGAGAGGAGCTGGCACAGCTGGCAGCTGGTGGTAGTGTGGCCAGCTGCTTCTCATGACAGTGTGGGACTGGGCTGAGGGTGAGGCAGCAGGGCTCCTCGAGTTGCCAGTGGATGCAGCAGCTGGGCAGGTGGGTGGGCTGAGGCACTGATGGCCCAAGGTCCCCTCCTTCAGTAAAATGTCACCAGAGGTCTCAGGATGAGGTGCAGGTGAGGGCAAGTTGCCCCTACTGGTGGTACTTGCAGGGGTGTGGCCTCTTCCCAGGGCACCAAAATGGTCAGCTCCCACATGAAGGGCATGGTCTTCTGGGCACAACTAAACCAACAATTGAAGTCTGTCACAGCCACTACTGTACCTGCAAGACCTTGGCCTTATTTCTGCCATTCTGCATGACCTGACTCCACAGGGAGCAGAGATCCACTCCAGGGTTTCCTCACCGGCACTGCCCACCCCATGTTGCCCTGGATCTCTGTTCCCTATGAAACCAGGTCATGGGGCAGGGACCAGCAGTACCCTGCCATGCAACCTGGTTCTCCAGGGAGAAGAGATCTGCGCCAGGGTCTCCTCATCGCTGCTGCCCACCCCATGCTGCCCTGGATCTCTTCTCCCTGTGGAGCCAGGTCATGTGGCAGGGACCGGCACTGCCCTGCCACATGATCTGGCTCCATAGGGAGGAGAAATCTGTTCTGGGGGCCTCCTCACCACCACTGTGCACCCTGTACAGCCCTGCATCACCAGGGCAGTACAGGGCAGGCAGTGGAGGTAAGGAGACCCCGGCATAGACCTCTGCTCCCTGCAGAGCCAAGTCACATGGCAGGACAGCAGCATACAGCTGTTTCCCTGCAAGCCCAGCTCTGAAACTATGAAATTTTAGAAACATTTCTAAAATGTTTCAGATGCCTCATTTTGTTTTGGAGATGTCTCAGAGCCTTCCACTTCAATTCAGAGTTTCAGGCACTGAAACAGCCTGAAACACCTCCAAAATGAAACAGCTGCTGAAATTTCGCACAGCCCTAGTTCTCTGCCCCCCCCACATGGCTGTCTCTGTGATGCTGGCCCTGGAGGGCTGCCAGCAGCACCCAGGACAGTGGCATGACCAGGGATGTGGAACCATGTGGCAGAGGTTCTTCACCACAATGCCTGCAAAGAGACAGAGCTGGGGTTGAGCTGGAGCACAGAGCAGGTGATGGCCCTGCTGCCCTAGAAAGCAGGGCCAGCAACCTTGGAGGGAAATCTCAGGGCTGTAGTAGGCTGCAGCCCTTTCAACACTCACCTGTGGCCAAGGAACAGATCTGGCTAAGGGACATGACAGGCAGAGGCTGCCTGGTCTTGTCCAGGGGCACACATGGGATCTGGTGGGATCCTGCAGAGAGCACTAGCTTTTCTAGGCTCCCTGTGCTGTGTGTTCCAAGGCACAAAATGGCTGGAAGCTTTTTTAGTCTGCAGCTAGGAACTGCCAGAGAGCAGCCCAGCCCTGGAGGAGAAGAGGTGGTGAGCCCTGGAGGCCAGGAGCCCTGGAGCTGGGCTATGGCCAGCCCCCTAATGACTGAGCAGACCCAGCATTGAAGTCCCTGGGGAGGTCTTCATTAATGCTTCTATACTTGTGTTAATGTGCTTTAACTAACCATGCCTAAATTTGATGCTTGCTTTATGCAGGTATCAAATTTAGGCATGATTAGCCTAATATCACCATTTTAAGGTGCATTAAGGGTGCATATGTATATCCTTAATGTGCCTTAAATTGGGCTAATGCACATTAAATGCCCATGTGTAGACACTCCCTCTGAATTTTTGCCCCAACCTCTAAAGTATCTACTATTCCTCCCAGTTTGCTGTCATGTGCAAACTTACTGATGGTACACTCCATCACATCTTCCAGGTCATTGATGAAGATACTGAATAAAACTGTTCAGATGACCTTGGTCACTCCACTTGATACTGGCTGCCAACTAGATATTGACCCATTGATTACTACCCTTTAAGCCTGGCAACCCACCAGTTTTCTATCTACCTTACAGTCCATTCATCCAACCTGTACTTCCTTAATTTGCTTTCAAGACAGTTGTGGGAGACTGTATTAAAAGCCAATCTCCAGTTTCAGACTGGAGTTCTGAGCAATCTAACAGCTCTTTTACATAAGGTGTAACTCCTCCTCCTCTCCTCCCTTGCCTGTGCTTCCTGGACAGTTTATACCCATCCATGACAGTGCTTCAGTCATGCCAGCTATCCCACAAAGTCTCTGTTATTCCAGTCACATCATAGTTCCATGACCATGTGAGTTTCTGCAAGACTCAAGGGCCCTGGGGAAGTAACTTGGTATCATAGAGTTGCAGTAGCTCTGCCCTGAGACTGGGGTTCCAGGGCTTAAGTCCAACAACCCTACTGTCAGTGCAGAGCAGCTGTGTCATTTTCAGTGAGCCCAGGGATCCCCGAGGACATAGGCACAGACTTTTATTTTTGTTGGGGGGCTGTAGCCTAAGATGATGGACGTGTGAAAAGTTTTACACATTTCAAGTGACAATCCTCTTCCTGAGGGGGACAACATCCCTTGGGCCACCACAAACTTGGCACCTCTTCCTAGAAAAGCTGCTACTCTAGGTCTCTGTGGTCTTGCTGCAACTGACATGGTGGTGGACCCACTTTCTGCCTGGCAGGAATAGCGAGTGAGCCCTGCTCCTGTAGTGACAAGTCACAGCTGTGCAGGTGAGGGGCACTCAGAGTAGGTTTTTTGCCTTAGCGTGTAACTGCCCAACTAAGTCAATTAACATTTCTTCAGCTTATAGCATATAGTCTAACAAGGCCCTGAGGCTGTGCAGTAGGCCCAATGTGGCATAACAGGTCTGGAGCAATGCAATGGGCCTGATCCAGTGGGTCTGACCCTATGCAGCGGGTTTGGGACCACATAGCCAGAGATCAAACCAAGTCTGGGGCAGCCTGCTGGCAATAGAGCAACCTGCTGGGTCTGACCCAGCACACAGCTTCAGAGTCAGCGTGCAGTTCTGGGCTCGGCAGACCAAATCTGACTTAACGTGGCTGTGATCCCAGTGCATGGGGTTGGACCTCATATGTCAGGTCTGATGCTGTGCTGGGTCAGACTTGGTGTGCTAGGTCCAAACAGGGACCAATCTCACATGCTGGCCTGATCTGATTATTTGTACCCTATTAACTTTCCCTCCACTGGTAGGCTGTCTTACATAGACATTTTCCCTAACATACTTTGGAGGTGGGAGAGAAAAGTGAACTTTTAAATTTAGTCAAACTAAGCAGTTATCAGTTTCTGCCCTAGAATTTGCCATTTGCAACTGACTACCCCAATCGTATTTTTCTATTTGTAGTTATGTATTCTTGACTCTTGTTTTTAGTTTCTTTTCTTCCTTGTATTGGAGGTATTTTTTTTAATAATCATCATGAAACAGATTGGGAAAGTTTTTTTTTCTTTATA
>NW_017729004.1:63196867-63199904 GCF_001723915.1 Gavialis gangeticus | reverse complement strand
CATCATGAAACAGATTGGGAAAGTTTTTTTTTCTTTATAGCTGTAGAGATAGGTATAGATATATCGTTCTTTCCAATTTCAGTTGGATTGGAAATGCTAAGAAATCAGCTTCTTTGCTAGTATTTCTGTTGTCCTTCATTGAGCAAAAAAAGGACAGCATAACTACATAATTGCTAAGAAACTTATTTAAGATGTAACTAAACATTGATGAATCACAGAAAAATGTTTTGGGTTCACTTTGAGTTTGAAGTCAATATTTAAATTGTTTCTTACTCTAGCCAAATCAGTTTGTACATTCTCAGGTGTGGCTGACATATGTATATGCATTTTAAAGACATTATTTTTCATTTGAAAGAATTATTGAGAGCATCTATGGAGGCGTAAGGTATTCCTCCAATTCTTCTATGATCTTTCCTTTTAATTTCATTTTTGAGTCAACTGTTGCATTCATGAAACAAGCATCACATAGATGATGTGCATAGCATAGTAGCTGACAGGCCATATTTTCTAAATATTATTAATTTTGAACAAAATTGGTTCTTGTTTTTTTTTCTTTCCTACTTTTAAGTTTTAAACAGACAGTGGTCTAGCGTTCATCTACCAACTATCTTCACTTCATAATGTTATCTGTCTTTTATCTCCGGTTGATAAATGAATCAGTCCATCCAACTGAGTAGCTATTAGTTTTTATCACTGCATATTAATGGATACATACAGAATGTATTTGTATAATGTGTCACTGCAATAATGTTTATTAAAACCCACTTATTGTATGTATCAGACACAGTATAACTATTATATATTCTTTTATGATCACTTGATTGGACAATTGTTCTATCTATAGATACAGGTATCTCTTTCTATTTAAGAAATACCCAAGGTGTTGCAGTGTCAGCATTACAAAATTGTTGGTCTATGAGGAGGGGTGAAAAGAAGCAGAGGAAGAAAAAATTAATAAAACACATCAGATATTCATAACTTTATGGAGTAAGGTTATTAAAAAGCTACTCAGGTCTTCTAGTGGATATTTTTTCCATTTCTCATTACTTATTTCTCCAGACTCTCTTCAAATAGAAAATTGCAGCCCAAATCCTGCTGTCTTCACTCAGACACTCAGACAAACTTCTCTTGTCTGAGAAAATCCCAAATACAGACCTTGGGGTTTGGCTTTGTCTTTGACAATATATAGAGAATTTGATCCAGTGACATAATTATACCTTACACTTCTATGGTGCCTTCAATTCAACAATCTCAATAGCTTTATAAATGCAACAATCTAAGATTTACATCTCCTGTAATCTTTGTCAGTGGTTCTCAAACTATGATCCCCAGACTCCAAGGTCCAGATGAGCATGACAATGTGGTATGTGGTATTAGATGGCTCTGTGGCACCACACACTGCACCTTCAGGTATTTCCCATGCTGCTACCTTGCAGTATGCATGTGTGTGTGTGGGGGGGGGTTACCCTGGGAAATCCCAGGGTCAAAAAAACCCACACAGAAAAAAAAAAGTAGGGTGACACATGGGCAGCAGGACACACTGCCCAAAACCAGAGGCTAATTGGCTGGAGCCATATCCTGGCTGCCAGCCAGGCTCCAAGCTGCAGGAGCAACATGGCTGCAGCTTCCTTGGCCCTCAGGACTCCAGGTAAGGCTGCTGGGGCCAGTGCAGTTGCTGGCCCCAGCCTCCCTTACCCAACCCGGGGTAACCTGCTGTATGCCAGAGTGTGTGTGGCACAGGGCTTCCCCAGAGACAACTAGCAGTGGCACACCTTGTGCCACTGCTAGTTGTCCCCAGTGAACCAAATGTCCACATTTATCTGGATGTGGCCTGATGTCCATAAGTCCATGGTGAGCAGTCTGCAGCTGGTCTGAAAATTGCACTGAACCCCTAACAACATTAAAGAGTTTTTAGATAACACTTTAATGACAAAGCACATGGTGGCCCAAGAGACGTTTTGAGGTGGACCCTTGCTCCAAAAAGTTTGGTAACCACTTACCAAGTTAAGCAAAAATAAGAAGAGGCACAAAGATAATGAACTGGTCAAATACATAACTTCTGTGCCAGAGACAAAATTAGAATCCTGATTTCCTTGTTCCCAGTCATGGCTCTGAATTACTAATCCTAGCTACCTTGCCTTAGAAAAGACGGACCAGATTTTACAAAGAAGGATATTTCCAATATTTTTTCCCCTTAATATATTAAGAGATCCAAATCACTGAACTTTCAGATTGGGAACTGAGACCTACTAACATACCTGCCTGGCTGTTATTAAAAAATGATATTTAATTTGTGTCCACCTTTGCATCTTTCTAAAATCTGGGGCTTGCATGTGGATATAAATGTGTCTTAATATGTGCAGACACATTTTAAGTTCCTGATTAGATAATGCTCAGAAGCTATTTTCAGCATGCTGGAAACAACATGTGCTAGAGATATGTAGCTTCTACAATATCTGTTAGGCAGACTTTAGCACCCCAGGCATACATCAAGAGGGGATTTCCATGCATTTAAAGTAAAGGTTCTGTAAATCAGTTTTAAATTCCTTTATTGCTGTTGTGTTGAAATGATAATCATGATAACCCTAATAGTAAGCGCTTAAAAGCTTGAAAATTCTTTAAAATCATATTTAATCTTTACAGCACTCTTTTGAGGTAGGGTTTATTACAACTTTTTGGGAGGGGGAGAGCAGCTGAAGCTTAGAAAGATTAAGGGACAAGTTGCAAACAATGTTCATCAACTTTAGATGTGTCAGTATTTAGCATATGCAGGCTAAGTACAGACAGTCAAAAGGCTGAGGCTGAATCAATTCAATCTTCACAGGTTACTCTAAATTGTGTAGACTGAACTGATAAGCAAGTGAACAGACATTTGCTTTTGATTCCAGAAATGCAGCCACATGTCTGCAGTAGCCCAAGCCAGAAGTCAGGGGCACTAGGGCATGTTTCTCTGATTGAATGGAGCAGGCAGCTTGGGCTGAGGCTAGTCCATCCTCTTGAGATGGGGGGTTTGCAGCGGAGGTTAAATGTATCCTGG
>NW_017729004.1:63186594-63191867 GCF_001723915.1 Gavialis gangeticus | reverse complement strand
CTTTTGATTCCAGAAATGCAGCCACATGTCTGCAGTAGCCCAAGCCAGAAGTCAGGGGCACTAGGGCATGTTTCTCTGATTGAATGGAGCAGGCAGCTTGGGCTGAGGCTAGTCCATCCTCTTGAGATGGGGGGTTTGCAGCGGAGGTTAAATGTATCCTGGGATTCCGGGGGACTAAGTTAACTTGAATTTAGAGGGGGTGTAGGACAGAAGTTCAATAAATCGATTTAACCTAAATCAGTTACATCTGATACTTCCCCAACCTAGGTGTATCTTAAAATGGTTTCAGTCCTTTTGAAAGCACTTTATGTCAAATGAACTTCTGTTGTGTTACAGATGTGCTAGGCATCTATGGCTCTGGTCAAAGTGAATGGGAGTTATGAGTCCCTTAAAATCTCTGTGAATAGTTATAGAGATCTCACACTGAGTACTGAAAAACTGAAGCTCCTAAACAGAGAGTGAACTTGGAAAAATCAACCCTAAGAAACATGGTCTAAACCAGAAGGGAATTTAAAGTCAGGTAGGGAATAAGAAACTTGGAGCCCCTGGTTCCTATTCTGTACTCATGGATGCCCACCTATAATTGTGTGTGTGTGAATACATTGCTTCTATAACTCTTTAAAATTACTAAATGAAACCTTGACAATACCATATAATGCTTTCAAGTTCTATTGGTGACATAGTAGTAAGATCTTTGACTATTAAAGGTCTAATCTCTCAAGATACTGAGAACAATGGGAAAGTAGTAGACTTAATAGAAATATGCACAAAGAATTTACCATATTGTCAAAGAGTCTTATTCAAACTTGTAACTCAGTGGCTTGTCAAATTTAATTTTAGAAAATAAATATTTTTGTAAAAACATGTAGAAATGTAACTGAGTACTTGAATCTAGTAAATTTCCTCTTTTGTTTTATTTTTTCTCTTTTATATATTCCTTTTTTGCTTTATTTTCCCCCCGTATATATATGGGGGAAAAATAAAACAAAAAAGGAAATTTACCAGATTCAGGTACTCAGTTACATTTCTACATGTTTTTACAAAAATCATATATATATGGAAGATGAAATACTCATATAAGATCAAATTTTCTTCATTCTTCAACCTGAAGTATATATGCCTTTCTGAATTACAAATATTCCTAAATATACAGGTTATTATGGAACTGCTGCCTTATCCTGAAGTACAATGGCAGCAGAAAGTACTTACAGGATCTATACCATACCTGATTAGGAATTGGAACATTTTAATTTACAGTGACAAAACCATGCTCTGGGCTTCCAGCAGTGAAATACCAAATGAACTGCTGAAAATTAAAAATGTCAGTGAACATGGCTGCTCATTCATTTGGGAAAAGAAGAGTGCCTGTTATACATTTAGACTGTTAAGCATTGGTAGCAGGAGTAGAGGAACACTGCTAAAAATGTGTGATTATTTGACACATACTTCTAGCGTATAAAGAATGGAATTGGGAATTTTTTTTCAAATATGATCATCCAAGCTAGGAACTGATATCTGTTGTTATAGACAAATATAGAAACCTAAGTGAAAGTTTAAGTCCCTAAATTTATAAAACTTCTTTGATCCTGAAACCATTATGCAATAGGTTTGGTGGAAAAAAATAGGATAAGTAATAGGCAAAGCTGAACACAGAACTCAAAAAGGCTTATTCATATCCAGAACTTGAGATATATGTTTATGGTTCTTGAAATTGGGCTAGAATTGCCACAATATTAAGCAGACACCTGTTAGATTTTCAGTATTTTCTGGTTTCAGCATGGCATAACTATGCTGAAATCCTGCTAAAACAACTGATTTAGGAAATGAGATCTAAATAGTTACAACATCCACATCTAGAAAATAATACAAAGGACTTGCCAATTCAGAGGCAAACATAAGAGCAAAGGATCTGATTCCCTTCTCATTTAGAAAGGATTTATTCTGTCTGTAACTCAGCTGGCTTTACTGTAGTTCTGATTTACTTTGCAGTCACTGAGAACAGAATCACTCCCCAAATCTCCATTTTGTAAAGACAGTGAGTTCAATATATGTTTTCATGCCAAGACAGGTCAGCCAGTTTATAATTAACTGTAACTGGCACTGGCATGAGCTGTGACATCCTTTATTTTCAGCTCTTTGACAATAGAAAAAAGTACAAACATTTTGTCCATCTTTTTCTATTCTATCTATACAGTAAATAAAACAAAAGAAATTACTTTCATTCTCATCCAATGACCATTGATCTATGTAAATGGGAACAAACACATTACTGAAATAGTAGAAAACAGAATCAGCACCGTGAGAAATAGATCTCAGATAGGAAATCTTTTATCCACATAGGTTATCACTAATTAAATTTCACTGCATCATACAAAGAGTCTCTCTGGCTTCTAAGTGTCCTCCAATCTGATTGTCACTTAAACATATAAATTCATATTTCTTTCTGTCTCCACAAACCCTATGGGTTTCCCCCAAAACATTAGGTAAAGGTTCATCAGCATTTACGTAACAACTTTGCATTCAGTGAGCACCGTCATAAAGTGACCATACATCTCAATTTTTCCAGAACTTTGCCGCTCATTTCATTATTCAGCTTTATTGAAATATTTATAATTACAAAATAATTTCTTTGTATATACCATCAAAAAAACCACTCCATTGGAAGAAGTCATTATGAGGAAAATTTTTGAGTGACAAGAAAAGTCAACTGAGTGTAGAATTCTTCGAAGCAGTCATGTTTAGTTCAGAATGAATGTTAAAGACACTTACATAATATTTGATGATTAACACAGTCAGATAATTTAGCCCATAACACTTAAGGATATATAGTTAATTATCTCTTTTTAAAAAAAATTTCCTATACATTTATTAAAAGAATCCTACATGTCAAGAAATAGATTAATATTGTTATTGAATCATGAACTAACAAGTTCACTCATTGTTTCTAAACAAATATTTTGCAACCATAAGCAATAATGCTGAGAAACTAACCTGATGATGAATTTTAAAATGTGATCACTTCATCTGTTTCTTCTAAATATTCTGGATTAGAATAAAGTAATAGATTTATGGCAAACTTCTTCAGGCTATCATGAATACATAAAAGAATGCAGAAGGTGTCAAAGTACTTTTCTAACACACTTGAGCTCTGATATTATGAAGAAAACAATCTCAGTGTAATTGACTTCATCTGTCTGTTTCATAGGTAGATTCATGAAAATAATTTTAAAAAATGGTTAGATTATCCAATATCCTCATATCCATTATTATGTCTTTGGTTTTCAAGTTTGGGTTTTTATTTTAACAAAATATAAGTGTTTGCTATTTACTGGTTTGCGGATAGAATAGAATTCACTTCATTTTGCACTAGCTTCATTTTGCAGCACAGACACATGCACACACACATACAGTGTACACAATACATTCTTTGCCTGCCCTTATGGTGCTGGTGTGACCAAGAAATGAAGTTACGAACAAGAATATGAGAGCACCAAAAACAGAAAGCAAATGACTGCTGTAAAATATCTACCATCAATGAATTTGAAACATAGCTCTGTAAAGAATAGCTGTCATAAGTTTTTCATTTTGCAAGACTTCTCTTAAATCCTAAGAAGTTATTGACATTCCACTCAAAATTGATGTCTCCTCACATGCATTGCTGAAATGTATTAACTAAATCTAGTTTTTTTTTCCGTTTGTAAATATTTTAATATTTTTTGTCAAAATGTAAAGTAAACCAAGATTTTTATAACAATAGTAACAAAAATACCCATTTTTAAGCATTGAAAGAGCTGGTAGTATTTTTTAATTTAAAATTTGTGATAAGATTTTTGTTAAAGAATTACATTTTATTTAAAGTGCAAATTTTGATAACAAGTCAGTTTGGTGGGGTTTTAAATATATAAAATATATAATAAGAATGAAAGGAATTAAAGGGCTAGCTATATTGAAAGAATGAATCACACAGTATGTTGAGTTTTCTCAGTGATATTTTTACATCTTTGGACACATTGTGATAAATACGTTTGATTCTTGGCAAGACAATCCACAATGTAGTATTTACAAACATGTAGAAAGAAAGTAGATGTTTTTCTGAAGAGTTATTAGATTAAGGAGCACCTAACTGAACTTTTATTATAGAGACCCAATGCATGGCTTTGCATATGTAGCATATGTGAGGAATATAGTAAAACAGTATCTTAAAGTTATGACGCCAGTTTGTGACATGCAAGGCTCTTAAATAAATATTAGGAAAACAAACAATAACTGTTTCAGATGAGTTGTTAATCTTTCATGTTATTTTTAAATTCCCCTAAATACATATTTATAAAATAACTATATTTATACAGTAAAAATATCCATAAATATGCATTTGTGCAACAAAGCATAACAGTTCCAAAGGTCCTGTCATGGTCTAGTGTATCAGTTTCCATATATTTCTATGAAGGGTATGTTTTCAGTTTTAAAAACCACTATAAAAAGATAACAATAACTTATTAACTCACTGTTATATTTAAATGTTATTAAAAGGTGTGACAAACCAACCAGAAGTAGGAAAATGGAAATTCAACATCATGGCTTTCAGTATATGCTTAAAGAAGACCATACCTAGTTAGCTTGGACCTGCAGTCTGAGAAATGGTTAAAGTGAATTGGAACTGGAGGGGGAGCTCTTACTGCACCATCCAGGGAAATAGAGGAACGAGCACTGCTTAGATTATTTAGGAAGAGTTATACTCCTGTTTAAACTGTCACAGGGAAATTGTGTTTCTATTGTCTGTTGGTTAGGGCACTCTGCTAGGAGAAGGGATGCCTAAGTTTAGTTCCTTCTTCAATGAATTCTAATATAATAAAAGGCTTAGTATTTCCGTCTGTGTGTCTGTCTATAACGCTGGGGGCCAACTGCACATGTGCCCCAGAGATGGCTGGTGGCAATTGGCTCCACCCCCTCAGGAAGAGAACCAGAGGCAGAGGGAGCCCTTAGGCTTTAATAATGTATTGACTTGCCCCTGGATCCTGTCAAAGCTGACAGGAGATAGGGGCACTAGGACCCAGCAGGAGCCTCAGCAGGCTGAGAAGTCCAGCCCGCCCCACCCCCGGCCACTGCACTCTCTGCCTGCCAGCGCTGTAGGCACCAAGTGGCCCAACTGCATTGCAGGGAGCATAGACCCCCCCCGGTAGGGGGTGTGTGGGTGTATGTATGCTTGTAGGTGTGTGGTGGGTGTGTGTGCAGCCAGGGGCAGAGTGGGTAGGTGTGCTTGTGGAACCAGGGGC
>NW_017729004.1:63181518-63186528 GCF_001723915.1 Gavialis gangeticus | reverse complement strand
GTGGGTGGGGGGGGTGTGCAGCCAGGGGCAGAGTGTGTTGGGTGTGTGTGTCTTCATAGGTAGAATCCCACATGCACACCCCACCATATGTATGCACAAACACTCCCCTTGCACTGCTATACACACAGACCACCACAAACCCCAGACCCACCCACACCCCACATACCCACACACACCCACACACACATAGCCCCCCACCACAAACCTATACCCACTCCCCACAATATATAAGAGTAAAACTTAATTTTAAACTCTTGTGCAATTACCTCTATGTACACTACGCAAACACATGTAAACAGGGACAAAAATATTTTTAAAAATCAAATTAATTAATGCTGTTGATGTTTCCTTTTTAGAATATAATATGGTATTTTTCTGGTTCCAAGATGGCAAAACCCCTTGCTGAAAGGAGTACTTCTGGGGGCAAGGGGAGGGACTTCTTGTGGCAAAGTCAGGGGTTAAGGGGCGGGACTTCTGATCACAAGATGGTGACCAGGAGGTGGGGCACCTGCCAAAAGGCGGAGCCATGTGGCACTTGATAGCTTGACAAAACTTGTTAAGTGTCCCTCCACCAAAAATAATTGCCTGCCCCTGGTTTACACGGCTGGCCCCAAAGGGTGAGTGTGGGGGAGGGGCAGGGCATGTAATCTCTCCTTGAAATTTTCCATCATTCATGATATGCAATTGGGTAGTCCTTATATAAAAGAATAAACTATTCTTTGGAACATGGCTTAGACCTCCCAGCAGAGTACCAGAAGGTTAGTTACTTTGCCTTTGACCCAGTGAATATTTATTTATGCTGTGCAAAGCAGAACAGCTTGGACAGGACAAATTTGAGAGATCCTCACCATGCCTTATAGCTTTTTGGCAACGGTACTTTCCTAGCAAATGAAAAATTCAGATTTAAGTTCCCTTAGTTTTCAAAGGAATTTGAACTCTAGTCTCCTGCACTTCTTGTGAGTGCTCTAACTATCTGGCTGTTGGGTTAAAGGTGCACCACCAGATATGCCAGTAATTGTGGTAAGAGAATGCCTTTTGGCTTAGAACCTAGAAGTGGTATAGGCAAAGGATAAGCTTATGGACCTCAATAAGGCCTAGGCATGAACTGTAGGCCTAGCTGCTCATTGCTTAAGACTTATATGTTTCCTTGTATGCCTATGGAACCTTATTGGTGGAATCATATGAGTCTAGGTAATAGAAGGGCATCCTAAGTTATATGGATACTATGAGGTGTTTTTGAGGATGGAAGTTTTGTGAAGCATGTTTGCACTGACAGTTGTGATAAGGGCTGCATTAGCTCTCTATAAATATGTCAGGCAGGGAGGGAAAAGAGCAATTTAAATTAAAGACAATGTCAGTACAAGGACAAATTGATATAAACTGTCCATGAATAAATTTAGAATGGAGGTTAGAAGGTTTCTAACCATCTGTGGAATGAGGTTCTCGAACAGACTTTAAAATAGCAGTGGGGGGCAAAAAAGCCTAACTTAAGATGGAGATGATCAATTTGGCTAAGTACAGACAGTCAAAAAGCCCAAGGCTGAATCGATTCAGTCTTTGCAGTTTAGTTTAAGATAAAGAGATTACAGTGAGAAACAACTGGACGCTCATTTATTTCTGATTCAGGAAATGCAGTCACATCCCTGCAGCGTCCCAGGCCAGAAACTGGGGGACACTAGAACATCCCTGTAGCCAGCATGGGCTGTGTGTTTGCTTCCTCTTCCTGCTGCCCCCAAGGTCTCTGGAATTTGCAGTCCAGAATCACGGCAGCAGGACTTTCCAGGGTTGCTCATCACTTCCTCTTCCTGTTTCCAGGTGCCTCTGGATTTGTAGTCCACAGCTGCAGCCAGCAGTAAGTTTCAGTAAGTTTAGCAGGGCAGGGCAGCTTTGTACTCAGGGGCAGGTGGGTTTAACACCCCCTCCCTTGCATCTGGGACAGAAGTTTCATAACTTGGTTTGACCCAAATTAGTTAATTCTGATAGTACATTCAACCAGCCATTTTGAAACTGGTTTATGTTCACTAAGCTTCTGTTTTGTTACAGGTTTAAACCAGTTTCTGACCACTTAAATTGGTTTATGTGCAACTTCTGTCCTTAAACTTTATGAAAGTGTTTATCTAATGTGGTTTCCTGCCATAGTAGAGGACTGTACTTGGTGATGAAGAAGTTCCATGTTCCTATATGAGCACTTAGGTGATGTGATTTATTGTTGGTGGGGACAAACAAATCAGAAATAGTTTCCTTTGAAAATGTTTTCTAGACCTGTATGTATTGAAATGTACTAATAGAGACATTACAAAACCCATCCACAATAAAACAAGTTAAGAATTTTGATAATTCTCATGATGTGTTGCACCACAGCAGTGGTAGTTTAGTTATGATTATGATGATATTTATGATTCTATGTTAGTAGGTAACCATGTGGCAGAAAATTTTGATGAAAAATATAAATGTTAGTGGTAAATTGTTGAGATAACTTGTTTAGTAATATATGTGAAAGCTTGCATTGACTTCAGTAGGCCAGGATTTCACCCATTGTCTTTAATTTGTATTGTCTAAATTAAATTAGGGTTTCAACAAAATAGGAAGAATCTCTTTGCACCCGATAGTACAGAATTATATGCAAAGCTTAAGGCCAGGTACAGACATTACACTTTTACTGGTATGAGTGATCAGAAACTAGTCCATACCTGTAACAGGACAGAAGTTTGGCACACATAGACTGGCTTAAATATGGTACAACCTGGTCTAAAATTTTCCATCTCCTCCCCCACCCCCAAAAGGCAAATGTGCGTTCTGTTCACTAATAATCAAAATTATGCCACTTACAGAAACCTGCATAACTTAGATCTATCCTGCCTCAGGCTTTTTGTATGTCTGTGACTAGCCTAAGGGGATACTATTAGATTACCCAATAATAATTAAAAAACAAATACATCCTTAATATTTTCTAAATTACATGCACATAACTAATCTTCACCATCACATTGTTCAGACTATTCTTGAGAAGAAAACAAGTTTGTTTGTTTTGGTAACATCAAAGTACAAACTAGTAAAAATGAATTGCGGGTGAAGGACAGTATCTGTTACAAAGGTGAGTTTAGAGAATTTGTATAGCATGATAGAGTTTTATGTACAGAATTTACATTGTAAATGGTAGTGTATTGTATACAAATACAGCCATATTTCATACTGATATAGGCAGGTATGTATTCTGTGCTAGTAATCACTCAAATACATATTTTGCAGTAAGTAATTCTGAAATTAAGATAGTACTCTGAGTCCTTCCTCTGCCTGTCAGTCAGAGGGACTTTTCTTGTGCTCTCTGTGTGGAACAAGTAAGACAGAAGTTTTTATCTCTAGTTAATATCCTTTCTTAATCTCCTCTCAGAGGGACTATCCAGTTCATACTGAGGCCAATGTAAGTAATTCAGGGTTAAAAGAATGTGTATAATAGAGATGTGACATGTTTAAATCCGTTCCTCAGGAACATGTGAGGAGATTAGGAGTGTGGGCTGGCAGACCTGTCAAACTGTACCAAGGGAGCTTTGGGAAAATTCACAGCTAGTAGATTGCTTATAGCTTCATCAAAACATAAAAATTATGATTTACTGTAAATATTATGTAAACAAATTGTGGGCAGGTCTATTTTTTGGGATAAGCGTTCTTTGCTAAGGTATCAAAGGCAGGTACTGACTTGTTAAGGAACTGAATTTGTATGTATTGTGTATATGTACATATGAATAAAAGAGACAGAATGATTATGGAAAATTCAAACTCATGAACAATACCAGTTGTTTTTCCTAGTAAAATAATGTTAATTTTAGTGAAAATGCTCAGTTTTTGAAGACATAAAATATTTGTACATAAATCTGAAAAAAAATTATGGATCATATTTCAGATTTGTTTTACACTTCTTCATTTTAAAAAGTGGGTATCAATTAAAATGTAGAGCTTCTGGAAAAATGTTCATTTAGGTAAAAATGCTGTTTTTAATAGTTGCAATTGTGTTGTCATTTTGTTTTCTGTTACTAATAAGAGTGTGATGGCAGGGAACAATATACTTCCTTTCTTCTGCTGTCAGGTTTTCCTGAAACTTCATTTAACTTTAGCTCTAAATTATTGATATTTGTGTCAGCATGGTAATGTCAAGGCCCTGCCTTTTACCCTCTATATGTGTTGCTTACATTGGCTGCAAGAAAGATGATTATTTTAGGAATTGTTACACTGGCTGTAAGCCAGTAAAGAATCCTCCTACAAGTAGAGTTAACACCAATGGTATAGTGCAAAGTGGCCACTGGGGACTCTTGGATTGGGAATCATTATATTTTCATTCAGGCTGGCCATGTCTATACAAGATACTGACTGCACAGTAGCCCATGACTACTGTGCAGTAGCATCACGTGGAAGAAAGTGTGATGTGAGTTCAGTCAATGCCATGAAAAAACCATTTGGCAATGCTACTGTGCAGGAACTCCATTATTTTTTGCTCTGTATTTATGTGCACTTGATTAATTGCTCGGTAAGTTTCTTTCTTTAAAAGAGTTGAATCTTCTGTAAAAAGTGTCTTTTAAGTAGTTTGGATGCCAAATAAGCATTTTATTAGGTCTAAGAAAATGAGGACTCTGTACTATGATTCCCTAGAGTGCTCTAGAATTAAGCTCAGTAGACTGAAAGAAAAAAAAGCAAACCAAAAAAATCCCAAAACCTGTTTCCTACATCTACCACCAAAAAGAGAAAGAGAAATTGACATTGTTCTGAAAGTCTTTCCACATGTATTTATTTTTCCCTAATTTTGTCTTCATTTTCTCATTATTCTATTATTATAAAAGCCTTAGTCTTTCTGTAATGCATTATTTGCACTCTGATTGCACTCTGTTTCAGCAGCCTATCACAATGCTTAATGAAATAACCAATCAGAGTGCTTGCATGGGCAGAAGCACTGGCATGACAGTGTGGACTGAAGGGAGGTGAGGCAGGGGGGTGCATCACTCTGGCACATGGGGCCAG
>NW_017729004.1:63171192-63181394 GCF_001723915.1 Gavialis gangeticus | reverse complement strand
TTGGTGGGGGGGTGGGGGAGAGGTGCACGGGGCCAGAGGCAGAGTGTTGGCAGTGCAGGGTATTGGGTATCTGTCCCTGTCTAATGCCCCACCCCCGCATTGGGCAATTGGCTAGATAATAAGTAAATACACATTAATGCTAAATGTTTGGACAAACTAGTGTGTAACAATCATGAATGTGCCCTTATATTGAAATACAAATCTAATCATTTGAATCCATTTTAATGTCCATTCTTTTTCATTTTGACATGCCTTTGCATTTCCCAGCTTCAATTCTCTATCTCAAGGTGATTTTTTAACTGACATAGTTAACTTAACATGCTCTGCCTTCTTACTTTAATTTGTACCAATTAACTTAGAAGCAAAAAGAGAGCTGAGTAAGGGGTTGGCACTCACTGGGTTTCTAGAGTGCATTCACAAAGCTTTAAGTCTTTGACCTGTATCTATGGCATCAAAGGTTTTAGAGTGATTTCCCATCCAAGTACTAGATAGGTATAGGACTGCTTATCTTCAAAGATCAGATCAGAACATGTGGATTCAGTCTGGCATAACTACTCCTATGACTTGGACAACCAAATATAAAGGGGAATACTCCAGTGTAGTGATTCTCAGCCAGGCTGCCATGGCACCCTGGGATATTATGAAATCCTTTTCAGAGTTCCACAGGGTGCCACATAATATTAGCACCATTAGGTGTGCAAACACCTAGGCCGCATCCAGATGAGCACAGCACTGAGGTATTTGGAGCTGCAGACTGATCTATGTCACCACACGCTGCACATTAAGGTCTTCCCCATGCTGCAAGGTAGCAGAATGGGGTGGGTGGGTTGACTCTGGGAGATCCCAGGATCAAAAAAACCTGCTTGAGAAATCATGGGGTGGTTCACATGGCAGCAGCATGCGCTGCCCAAAACTGGAGCATGACCAGCTGGAGCCATGCTTTATTTGTGGGCCAGGCTCCAAGTGGCAGGATCAGTGTGGCTGCAGCTCCCCAAGGCCCCAGGACCCCAGGTTAAGCTGCTGTAGCCAGCATTGGCTGGCCCCAGCCTCCCCTACCCCATGAGGGGTAACTTGCTGGAGGCCAGAGGGCACATAGCACAGGCATTTCCCGGGGACAAGTAGCAGCAGCACAAGGCATGCTGCTGCTTCTTGTCCCTGGGCATTGGCAGCTGGTGCTGTCTTAGTCAGGGAGGGCACATGCGCCCCCAGCGACCAGTCACCAACTGGGAAGGGTCCCTCAGTGTCCAATCTCGCTGACTGAGGGGGGTCCCCCCATGGCCGATCACTGCAGCTGCTTCTGGGAGTGTCTGTGGCCACTTCTGGGAGTGCCACGGTGCTTCACTCCCCAGGTGGTGCTTGTAGGGCAGGCACCAGCGCTCCCATCTGCCCCCCTGCCTATCATCTACATGGTGAGCACAGGCAGTCAGGGGGTGTACCAGCATTTACAGGGGGTGCGTGTGCACCTCCGTGCACCCCCTGTGTATCACCACTGTCCCTGGGGAAACAAATGTCCATGCTCATGTGCATGTAGCCCTAAACAATTCACAGGATAAACCCAAATATTTCAAATAGGAATCCATAGTGTCAAAAATATCTTTGCAGGTTGTAGTGTTTCCAAGTTCTTTGCAACAGAAGAATTGCTCTATCATTTTTTCTTACTCAGAAAATGAGTGAAAGCTGAAAGCTGTCATTTTTCAAGGGTTGCCTTGAGTCTAATGATTCCTTGAGTCTAAAAAGGTTGAAAACTGCAGCTTTGGTGGGAAATAGCCCGTATGTCAAATCTAGGTATTGGGGATATGTGGGAGGGAGTTAATAATCAGAGTTAAGGATCACCAGGGCAAATCAGTTCCTGGACCTCAGACAGCTGTCTTAATTTAGACAGTTTCCAATTTGCTCTAAATGGTATAGTGGGACAGGCCAGGCCTATTGACTGCATTAGAGGAATTCAAAGTTGTATTACATCTACTTAGGATAAAATCCATGTCAGGTTGACTTTTCTCTTACTTCTCCATCTCTCTGTCACAAGTAAATCAAAGTTGGTAGTTCTCTAAATAACTGTTATAGTTCAACAACAAGATTTTGCAGTTGGTGCCAGAATTACTAGGTTTGTATGGAATAGATGACCATGGTTTTGTTCCATGATTTGGTTTTTTGCTTGCAGTGAATCCAGGGGTCTTGTCACACATTCACTTGCAACAGTTGTAAATCACTGGACTGTTGTGCCATATTCAGCTTAGTATAGGATACTTAACACATGTTGAACTTCTTGAACATGTGGCTGCTTGAATTTTATCTGTGCTTAGAAAATGTTAAGTTGAATGTGTGACACCAATAAGTGAAGGACATTGGCCAAAGTTCAGTAACACCTGATACAGTCTTTCTTCTGTTAATTCAATTTGATTAATTCTCCAATTTAAATTAGTCTATTGAAGACAAGAAGAAAACAGACAACAAATGTTGGATAGATGTAAGGAACAGTCTTTGATGTAATTGGGCACAATCAACTTAAGTCTTGCTATAGGAATGCCATGTAAGCACTGTGCTGCCTTGAACTGTTCTTATTGCTAGAAAAAGGTGGTGGTTAAGGCATGGAATTAGGACTTCTGGGATAATTCTTGGTTCTACTATCCATTTTTAGCTGATCACTTAGCCGAGATTTTTAAAGGGATCCATGATTTTAAAAGTGTCCATGTGCTGCTCTGCTCGACTAAAAGGTATATTAAAAATTACTTGGGGCCAGTATTTCAAAGATAATTAGTCACTTCTTGATACTCATAGATGCCTACTGGAATCTTTAAAAATATCTAAGTGGGTTAGGTACCTAAACGCTATTTATAATAGTAAATAATGCTTAAATAAATTAGTTGTTTTCTTTAATTCCACTAGGTATTCATCTTCATCTTAAGGCACCTTACATACTTCAAAAAACCTGATCATTAGGCACTTTGGAATCTACATACCTTTGACTTTCAATGAGATGTGGCCTTCTAACAGCATAAATCACTTTGGGAAAGGGGACTTAGATACTCAAGTTATTTAGGGGCTGAGATTTGTAAGTATTTAAGCACCAAATAGGCATGTAGGTGCCTAGAAGGTTTTTTGAAGTCCCAATAGTGCCTAGCTTTCATTGATGTTTCCTGAGACTTCCCAAAATCCCATAAGCACCTATTTGAAATTTTTTGGCATGCAAATACTTTTTAAAATCTGCTTCTTAGGCTTTGCAATGATGAGCAGTAAAAACAAAACATGTAAAGAACTGGGACTACTGTTATAACAAATTTTTTCCCAATACGCTAGCCAAGCCCCTCGCAAGAATTACCTTTCTTTACTCCTGTAGAATTTAGAACTTAATTCCAGAGCCCTTTGTGTCTTTTCAACACTATTCACTTTGCAATATTTTGGAAAAGATTTTTTCTGTACACCACCTTTTTCTTCTGCTGGGAGTGTTGTAAGATAAGATACGATAAGTTCAGATCAGATCCACCCCCACCTTTTCTGAACAGTGCACAAAGTGAAAGAAGACTATGAAGCTGTGACTATGATACCACTTCTTGGCTTTTTGGAATTGTACTGGTTCCAGGAAGAACCAATTTCATTTCATATTGAGAAAGCAACATTATGTATTCTGCAATATATGATTTTTCTGGTTTGGAATGGATGTGCATTGTGTTCAGGATCTGGTGTACAGTGCTGAGAGGTACTATTTTCTTGAAGTTGAACAGAAAATTATATGGACATTTTATTACACTACTGGAAATAAAATAATAAATATATTATGAAGAATCAAAACTTGATTATCTGAAAAAAATGTGTTCAATGCTGCATTTATCACTTTTAAATACGAAAAAGAAGGTATTCTTATTTGGCTTCACTTCAGCCCACTCAGAGCTTTTCAGTTATGTGTCTGCTGGCATTGCTAACTTGTTCTATGACTGACATTCAGGGACACCCATAAAATGTAAAGTACTGATATGGCAATTTCTGTGCAAAGGTACACATTCTGTGGAGGTGTGTTTGTATATTATTTGCTGCCTACCTAAGTCAGCATGTACTACTAGGAAAAAGGCATCCAAATTGCTTCAGCTCCATGAAAGATTTTTAATGTTGGGTGAGAGCTCCCTGGGGTTCATTGAGAAAGTCTATGAACTAAAAGCAACCCTCTTGGCTCTTACTGGCCCTTGTGGATAGGCAGAAAGCAAACTCATTAATGAATATTGTTCTCTCAAGTACATAACATTACTATTATCTAAGCAGCATGCGCTCTCACATCATCTTCTGAAGCAGTGCCAGGAGTAGATTATCACAAACCCTTGATATTTTGGGAGTTTGTGGAATATTATGCATAGATTGTTTCTTGATATAAGTAGTCTCTGTTTATAGTTAATGCTAAACTATGTCTGGATTTACTATATGGTGTGTACTCTAGGTCTGTGCGAATAGGCAGCTATTCGATTTAGCTTCAGATATGACCGCTTCAGATGCCAGGGATCAGATCCGGAGGTCCAGATCAGTTTCCCGCTTTGATTCAGCTGAAGCGGCTCCGAAGCTTCAAAGCCGCTTTGGAGATTTGGTCATAGGGTATAGTGGGGAATCAATGAAATATCTATAACTTTGTTGTTTGGTGTCTAATTTGGATAAAACTTAGAAGGCTGGAAGCCTCTGCTTATGAGCATGAGCCCTGCCAAGTTTCAAGAAGATAAGGTGCAGAGATTTGGGGGAACTGCATCCCAAATTCTTGAAAGCAAAACTCATGTCACGTGTATGTGCTACACTGCAGGGGGGTGAAAACTGCAGGGGTAGAAGCACCTGGTGAGGCCACAAAGTTTTCCAAGTTTCAAGGAGATAGGTGCTGGGGTTTTGGGGGAACTGTACCCCAAAGTCTTGAAAGCAAAACTCCTGTCACGTGTGTGTTATGCCACAGAGTACCTAGCTACTAGTAGCTACTAGATAATGAGTTAATTAGCAAGAATTAACACTTACAAAACCACAGACTAAGGAGAGGACATAATCAATTCAGACAATCAACTGCCCCAAGACAGAGACAGTCAGTTGCACAAGCACCCATGTCACAAGTTTTGTGTTAGCAGCTAGAGGTGCAGGGCCCCAGAACCCCCCTGCACCGATCTCCTTGAAACTTGGCAGGCTTTGTCGCTTCACCAGGGGCTACCACCCCTGCAGTTTTACCCCACTGTGGTATAACACATAGACATGACAAGAGTTTTGCTTTCAAGAATTTGGGGTGCAGTTCCCCCTGAGCCCCTGCACCGATCTTCTTGAAACTTGGCAGGCTTCATTCTCTCAGCAGAGGATACTACTCCTGCAAGATTCATCCAAATCAGACAAAAAACAACAAAGGTATAGGTATTTCATTGATTCCCCATTATACCCTATGGCCGGATCTCCAAAGCGGCTCCAAAACTTTTCCAAGGCAGTTCAGAAGCTCCGAACCACTTTGGAAAGCCTTAAGAAGCCAGCACTTTGATCTTGACATGCTGCTTCAGCATCCAAAGCGTTTGAATCTTCTCCGGATCCAAAGCATGGTCCGAAACCTCACACAGCCCCAGTGTACTCTGCTAATGTTAAACTCTCTTTAACCTTAAACCTCATTTTTACATTTTTGTGAATTATCGTATTTATTAATGTATTTTTATATTGTCAAATTGTAGCTGGGATTGGGTTATATAGCTAGTTGTTGCTCTCTAGTCAGTAAGGTTTGAACCTACAGGGCTTGCTGCCCAGACATCTTAGAAAAGGTAAACACTAAGAATTCACATTTATAATGCGGGGAATAGGCTGTCAGGGGTGAAATAGCTGTCAAAATAGTATCTGCTTAGAAATGACAGTCTGTATCTTTGATTGGGGATTGGTGATCTTTGTGGCTGTAAAGATGTACATTTTTTCCAGGTTATAATGGGATCAGGAAAGATGCCTATCTTGTCAAACAGACATGTGGAGTAGGACACTAAATTCATCATATAGGCTCCTCAAGAAGCCAATACAAAACTGTAAATGTCCAAACAAGGACAGGTATTTAAAGTATGTCATGGTAGTAAGCCTTTGTCTAAAGATTCTCAATTCATTGAGGTGCCTATTCTCCCAGCTAGCCTACCTGCCCAGTGCAAGCTGGCAAGTCTCTGCCAGAAAACTCTGACAGGAATCAGAAGTAGACACTGCATTTTATGGATAAAATACTGTACAGGGTAAGAGAAAATATTGTTCTTACAGTTTCCTATTGTTGTAATATTTGTTGTTTTAATATATGCTTACTGATTCTTATGATTCTTTTATTTATGAGATAAACCATTCTGCTAATTGTAATAACTTATTGTCAGCGGTAAATGCAACTTCAGAGCATTTGACGATACAGATAAGTCTTTCCTGTGGAGGAGAAGACTTGTCATTACATTGGACAAGCAAGATAAGGGTGGAGCTCAGGTACCCTGGGTCAAGGAATTGGCCTCTGGTGTTACTAAAACCTCAGGACTGTAACAGCCTTTAGAGAGACAAGACAGCAGCCCATCTATGATCAGGACCTCTTCTGCAAACAGAGTCCCCCTCTACATGTTACAGGTATTGCATAATTAATTGGTTAATTGCACAATTACCTTACGACCAGCTACATGTGCAAAGTAGCTGTCACAAGATAAAAAGCTCCAACCAGCTATAAAGTTAGACTTGAAAATGTGTATTAACTTCATAGCTGGTTGCTACTGAGCTTTAATTTTCATATTCAGCAGGGTGTCCCCTGTGGCTAGAAGCCCCATCAGCTGACAGGGCTCTCAGCTGCAGGGGTGCACCTTGCCCAGCATGGAAGTCCTGAGCCCTGAGGATCACAGCTGCCATTTTCCCCAAGGCTTGAAGGTGCGTGAAATGTCTAGCTTGTGCAGGGCTCCCAGTCCCACCTGTGTCTCATGTGCAACCGAGCCTGGGAGCCCTGCAACTGACAGGGCTCCCAATTCTAGCTCTTGGTCCTGGCTGCCCCATCAGTTGAAGGGCTTTTAATCCTGGCTGCATGTGGGCCCCATGGCTGGAAGGCCCCTCAGCAAAGAGGGTTCCCAGCTGTCGGAGCCTGCTCCTTGCCAGTGCAGGGGGAGCCCAGGATCTGTCTTCCCCTGCACCAGCAATAAGCGGTGTCTGTATCTAATGTGTGATCTCACAATCGCACCTCTTGTGACTGTGGTCATGTGGATGTGGTATAGCAGGAGGTGCAATTATGTGGATCACGCATTAGATCTAATCACACTTTTACCTGCACGTGCAGAGGGGGCCTTCAACACGGAACTGAGATGCAGGAACAATTCCTTTAATGAATAGCCTTTAACATAAAATTAAAGCACACTTACAATTGTCTTGATTATTACTACCTACTCAGAAAAGAGGCAAGAGACACATCTACAACCTCACTTTTTAATGCCATACCCCAAAAGCACAATAACACATACTGATTCCAATATCTAGCTACCTCCCCAGCATAATACTGCATAATACAGAGAAGGAGAATAACCAGCTAGGGAGACTCAGGAGAGACCCTACTGCCTCCAGACTGGCACCAGGTCTTTTTGAATTTGGAGAGTTCCCTCCTTTTCTCTTAAGCCTATAACCTATATTTATAGAAGGTTGTTCTAATATTCTAATAGATGTTCTCTGATTGTTTTTATTTAAATATCTTTTGGGAAGTAGATTGAACAAGTTCCCTTATGGACTTTGAAAGTATCAGTTAGCTGGAATTTGTGTGCTTGTGAAAGCTGCTTCTAGAAGGGATGATTTCTTATCCTTCCCCATCATAGAAGGTTACATGCTGTCACTCTGTTTTCTCATTACCTTAGTTTATGGTCTTCATGGACAAGGTTGCCTTGATTTTAAAACTTATCTAAGAACCTTAACACAAATATGTATTATAACAGATATAATATCTGTATTTGATACATAGAACTACATTGATTAGTACTACTAACTAAGCTAAAACCATGATATAGTATGTTTAGATTATCTAATTTAAAGTCTTTTATAATGTCTTCTTTCACGCCTTGTTCTCTGTTTAATCTGATCTGGTTCAGCTGAATGTGTTAATTCCTTTTGTTCCTTTGCTGTCCAGTCTAGATGTTGGCCAAGGTTTACTCTGCAGTCATGTCTGTTTTTGAGGTGTGGCTTTACTTCACCCCCTGCCCCACACACACACTTCACTTCATTTCACTTCACTTCACTTTTTGGCTTGGCATTGGCCCCTTGAAAATGATCAATACTGACAACAAATGATTATACTTTTCTGCCTTACCAATAAAAACACACAAGCATTTACTAGGATTCTAACTAGCTACACATGGTTCAGTTGTTCTCTTCAGAAGATAAAACATCAAGTTATTACTGCTGTTACCTCTAACTACTATTAGCATTTTTCAAAAAAAGCAGTTATCTGTACCTGATCCAACCCAATACTTATGGCCTTGACCAACAGATATTATACTTTCCCATGATACTGCTTATGTCTACAATGCCAGCTTAAGTACATACTGTCATAATTTAAACTTATGACAGGTCTGTACTTGTCATTATGGTATTTCAGTCATTGATCTCATCTAATGCCTACAGTGGTACATCTCAGCTAGAACTTTGTGAGTAAGCAGCAGGTATCAGAGAGGGGTTTTGGGACTGCAGGGTATCACTGAAGGTATGAGTGCACCCCAGAGCATGTCACAGAGATCACTATAGGAACACATATAGCTACTTTTCCCTTCAATAATATACTATCACCAGTTTCCAGTATCTAAATATGCAATTTAATAATCTTTGATCTAATAGTGCCAGTGGCCCATGCTTGACTTTCCTGTCCAATGCAGGGTAAAAATTATTTTTTTGCTGTTTCCAATGATGCTACTTTGTGTTGCTGACTCACTGAGACTTGGTTTCTGATTACTGCAGTTTGGACCATGTGTCCCTAGATTTGCTCAGTTTGTCTAGATCTTTAGGCTATGTTTAGTTGTTGAACACAATAGAGATCAAACATTTCCACTATGACTTCTGAATTAATCCAGCCATTTTTTCTCTCAGGATTCAAAAAACCTCCATGTGCTATGACAGCAGCAGCTTCAGTATTTCCTCTGTGGCCAGCTGACTGGCCCAGCAATCTCAGAGAGAACCCATTTTCAGCATGCCCAGATCATTTTCTCCTGCTTGCATATGCTAAGTCTGGAAATGAGACAATAAACCCCCCATTCTGCTGCTCTTGAGACTTGTGCTTTTGGTGTGTGCCAGAGTGCTGGTGGCTGAGGTGCCATTTGAGGAACTTTGCTACCTTATTTCCAGGTTTGATATGTAAAAGTGTGGTGGGTAGACAAGATTATTGGAGAGCAGCTCTGCCTGAGAGCACTGAGGCTGTAGTGTAGATATACCCTCCATCTCTTAAGTGAATGTCTACAAGTGCTGTACCCTTCCAATGGAGATTAAGTCCTGGTGGAAATGTCAAGAATGTGTTTTGCACCCCCACCCCACCACCATCTCTAATCCATGAATTTTTAGGGAGGAATGTAAAGGAAATTTTTATCTTTAGTGTATGGGAACACATGCTATTTAGGGTGTGAACTAACAAAAAAGTATTTATTGTGAAGTAGGTGTCCTGTGCACACTCTCAGTTCATGGTAAATGCACAGTAACTTACAACACTTTTACTGAGGTAGAAAGAGCAGGTAAAAATGCACATGGACACTTAGCATAGAGTAGCTGACAAATTTAAATTCACACCTGAGCTTATCTTGTGGGTAGTGCATCTCTATGCCTATACTGTTACTTAAATAGAAATAGGTTGAAGGCCTTAACTGTCAAAAATGAGGTTCTTTGCATCTTCCTCTGGTGCATCTCATATTGGCAACTTTTAGAGACAGGAAACTGGACTAGTTGGATCATTAGTTGAACCATTATGACAAATTTCTACATTCTTTATCTTCAAGAATTTGTTTTAGTTGTTTCTGTTATTTTTTTAAACAATGCAAGTTTACACTAAAAATAGTTTCCCCACTGAGATAAAATAAAACTCTTTTAATTCCGAATCTGAGTTTTCATTTGTTACAGAGCAAGTTTCTTTAAAAGCAAGTGGTAGTTATTAACGGCTTCCTTTTTATAAATGAAAGTGGGAAATTGGCACTCAGTATACTTCACTTTAAAGATGTGCTTTGAAAATGAAGCACCATAAAGGATACCAAAGTAGG
>NW_017729004.1:63146436-63171024 GCF_001723915.1 Gavialis gangeticus | reverse complement strand
AAGAAACCCCCCCCCCCCACATACTAAGAAGTTACAATGGCAAATTTTGCAGTATTGCAAAAAATAGAAAATAAATCAGATTTCTGTTCCCAGTTTCCCTTGACCATCACAAATGTTTCAGCCTGACGGCTCAGAGGCTATTCTCTGCAAAGCTGTGTAATAGCTCATAACATTTATTTCTTGTGAAGAAGGCAGCTTTCATATATGGGAGCTTTTTTCTATTTTTCACTTTACAACTTTTGTTTTTTCTTCAATATTCAAATGTATATCATAATTTGCATTATTGAAATAATTGATTGTGGAGGGAGAACATATCATATATTTAGTACAGTGATTTTCCAACAGAAAATATCAATGTTTAATAAAAAGAATGAACTTCAATAATATTTTCAAACACAATCTGAATATTTTCTGCCAAAAATAAAAAAAAATTGTTTTTGAAATTTCAAACAAAAAATCATGCAGACCCTACATGCACCATTTTATGGAACATATTAAATGCTTCCCCAGTTTTCTAACTGGTCCTGTCAACTGATACATATCTTGCTACAGTAATGAAGGTGATGCTGAACAACCACCATGTCCAGTGACCTTGTGATCTATCTTTTTTACAAGGGCTCTCCCATTTATGGTGGGTAATTGCCACAAACTGGATTCATCCAGGTTTTGCAATTAATTCATCTTTACACAGCACACTTGACTAGGTTTCTCTGCATACAGAGAAAGTCCATAAAATCAACCCCATAAAGATTAGCTCTGAAAGAGCCTCAATAAAATTCAGTTTTAATTAGAAAAGTTAGCAAAATTTACTCCTCTTTCCTGAATAGCATTTTACATGACATTTGGGCTCAGAATACTCAATCCTTACAATGGATATCAAAAAAGAGCACAGTCCATGGGGAAATTCTTCACCAATTTATCCCTTAGAAAAAGAGATAAGTAGCAGCCCTCGGTTAGGGCTTGGAAACAATAGTGGTATGTAATGATACAAGGGTGAAATTACACACTACACTTAGACCATACTAAGAGCACTTAAAACGCTAGCATCCACATATAAAATCTTGTCAACTTGTACTAAGTGCCCTCTGAGTCTCAAAGTTATGGCATTTCAGGCAATGGTTGCCTCTGGGTCATGCTACCTAGCTCAGGGTAACTTCAGTCTGCTTCATAGAGATAAAGGCTAAATATAGATAGTTAAAAAGCCGAAAGCTGAATGGATTTCAGTCTTCACAGGTTAGCCTAATCTGCATAGATTGAACCTATAATCAGGTGAACAGCATTCACTTTTGATTCTAGAAATGCAACCACAAAGCTGCAGTGACCCAGGCCAGAAGCTGGGGGGGCACAAGAGAATGTCACCCTGTTCACTGGGGAAGACAAGATGGGCCAAGGTTCAAAGCATGCTGAGATGCTGAGAGACCATGAATTAGCTTGAATCTGGAGGAAATCTGGGACAAATCAATTTAACTTAAATCAGTTAAGTCTTATACCACATCCATCCAGGCTTATCTTAAACCAGTTTCAGCCATTTTGAAAGCAATTTATGTGCATTGAACTTCTGTTGTGTTACAGATTTGAACCAGTCGCTGATCACTTATACTGGTTTATGTGTAATTTCTGTCCCTAGCCAAAATGAGCAATTTACAGTCCTCTAGTATCCCAGGATACACCATTTCCAGCCCTCTCCCATCCAAAGCAGTGATAGAGCTCAGCTATTCAGGGGCATTGATAGTAGCCAGGGCTCCTAATCATACCCCTGCTCACCCATGCTCTACTGGTAAGTCAGAGCTGTGCAGATAATAAATGTTATTAATCCATAACATGTGACCACTTGCAGAACACTCTAACACTGCTTAAGATTCCACAGATTTAGGATGGTCTAACTGTAATGTGTAAGTTCACCCTAAGAATATAGACCTCAATAGAAGGCAGATATGCTGACACATTCAATAAGCTAACTTGATAAGAAGATGGAATAGATTTCAGAAAGATGGACATGGTAGAATTTGTTAAAAGAAGACAAATTCAAACAAATAAAGTGTTTACATGGATTAATTCAAAGAAGAGTAACTGAACTACATGGTTATGCTCACTCTTTATTTTACTGCTATTTAAAACTGTATTGATGATGGTATGAAGTGTTTTTAATCTTTTTCTAAGAATATATTTTGAGAATAAACTTTATGAGATTTTTCTATAAAAATCCACAAACGGAAGGCTGCATTGCTCTAAAGATTTACACAGAATTTCAACAAAAGGTTTATTTGGTTTGTATGGTCTTTTGGCATGTTGATTTATGCTATACAAGTCGTCAAGGTTTTTAACAGTTTAAACAGGAGAATGGTTTAGCAGATGCATGCTGGGCAATACGTATTCCAAGATCTAAGGACTTCAAATATCTGAATTAAATTAAACTGGCATGTATTCATTGTTAGTAAATTTGCTGTAATTATATATGAAAATTCTGAAGCAAGACTCAGATCACCTGCAAGTAGAATCCAAAGGGGGGGTTGGTTCTCATTACTGGAACTACATTTCAAACCACTGACCATTACCTAGAACTTAAGTAAATGGTGCAGTATCTCAGTCAATGAAAAGGGTTATACAACTAAGGCCATTTCAGCATTTCATCAACCTTTGCTGTAGAAGTAGATTAATATTAAGGAGACATTACAATTCAGTAAAATAAGGTTACTTTATTAGATCAATATTTAGTATTTTTATGGAATAATAGTGTAGTCTCCATTTATTTGTCTGTGTTTTTATGCTGGTGCCCGTCCCTATGGCAACCAAGCACCTAACAAAATTGGGATACTGAATGTTAAGGTCCAAATTCAATAAAGACATAAGTGCTTATTGGATTTGCAATAGCTACATTTTAATTGTTCAGTCTACAGAGTGGAATCTTAAACCCTGAATTAAGAACCCAGGCTCCATATATAGGGTAGAAGGTCATCTAAAAATGTTGAGCAGAGAGACACCTAAAACACAGTGGGTTTGTCTGAACTCCTACCTCTCTGGAGATTAGGTACCTGAATCAGGAGTTGGGAGGGGGTGGTTCCTGTTGAAGTTGGGGTATTGTGATGGAAGATACATAAAGTGAGTTAAGCCAGAGAGAAGAATGGATTGTTCAAGGATAAACAAACATGGTTACAAAATCAGTGTAGTCGAAACTAGTTCTTCTCTCCCTTCTCCTCTGAATGGTTTACAATGCTGAAGAAAGTACATTTAAATCACTCCTTCAGAAGAGGAGAATGCCATTGTTGTCTCCAAATCCATTTCTTACCATCTTGTTTACCTTTCGCTCTAGTGAATCATAGCATCATAGAATTGTAGAACCAGAAGGGACCTGCAGGATCATCAAGTTCAGTCCCCTGCTGTAGGCAGGAAGTTATTGGGCTTAGACAAGGTGCCTGTCCTGCCTCTTCTTGAACACCTCCAATGATGGTGACTGCACCACTTCTGCTGCAAGTGTGTTCCAGATTCTAGCGATCCTTATGGAGAAAAAGTTCTTCCGTAGATCTAGCCTGAATTTGCTCTCTATAAGCTTATGTCCATTTGTCCCTGTCCTCCCTTGAGGTGCCCTCCTGAAGAGTTGATCCCCTAGATCTTTATCTTCTCTCCTGATGTACTTGTAGGGAGCCATCAGGTCACCTCTCAGCCTTGTCTTACTCAGGCTGAACTGGTCCAATTTCCTAAGTCTCTCCTTGTAAGACTTATCCTCTGTGCCTTTGACCATGAAGATGCCCCTTCTTTGTACCGTCTCGAGCTTATCCATGTCTGTCTTGAAATATGGTGCCCAGAACCGGACACAGTACTCCAGCTGAGGCCACCAGTGCTGAATAGAGAGGGGGAATCACCTCCTTGAATCTACTGGACACGTCAGCTAATACACACCAGTGCTTTTCAGTAAATTGAAGCTCAGTACTTTTTACAATCTTTTCATACAGGATGTGTTGACTTCAGGAAGATAAAAGGTTGGCTTCTTCCCATTACCTATTCATGCTGTCAAATCTGGTAGCAATCTAGTGACCAGTTACTTTGCCATAATACTTTGGGAGCTATAATTAACAATGTTTCATTTTAAAAGCCAATATGCTTTGTGAATCTGTCAATTCTCCCTTTCATTTCAGGAGAAACTCTAAATGTACATCAATTTGTAAGGTTCTCTCATCACTATGCATCATGACACATGAACTTTCCTCTTCATAACTCACATATCATATTGAAATTATTTGAATTACAGACTAATCTCTGTAATTTGTTAATTATCTATGGGTTGTTTATCTGATTTCTGAAGATATAGGATGCATAACTCATAATAGTTCAATCGATTTTAATGTGAGCCAAGAATCCTGAGCACCTAGCAGCAGTGGCTAAGACATGCAAAGGTATTTAGGCACTGAACCGATTCCAGTGGTAAGTTAGGCACCTAAATGACTTTGCAAATCTTTACTTTGGTCCTTAACTGGTAATATTTTTACTTAAATCTGCAATGGCTTCAGTGATGTTTATTGAAAAGCTGCATATGAAGCATAACTTTATGCTGTTAGTCTGGCAAGGATTCCAAAAAATATATGGGGTACCAGTTTTAAACTTCAGTGACTCATATTCCACAGTAATGCAGTATAATTTAACTGACAGTACTTTCTTAGTCTAATGCTAAACTAAAGCCCTGAATCCAGGCATCTTTGACTTTTAAAACTCATAATAGTAATAAATATATCAATATACCATGCATCTTTGTCCTTAGACTGGTTTTAACAAGATTGAATTTGTCCCATTAAGAGAAATAGGGGGGGTTTTTTGTTTTATTTTGGGATTTACCAGTTGTCACAAATACATGCTGCTTTTCTAGTTTGTTTGGTGTTTTTGAATAGCAAGCAGAGCTGGGAAGGGGCTTCACACTGTGATGCACTTTCAAAACAATTTAGCCACTTTAAATGTAAATTTGCTAAGTGAAAGCAGTACTGACACTGTAACTGTACAGCTTGCAAAGCCTGAGGCAGGTACAAATCAGTTCACTTTGTGCTAAGAATTTACACCTGGTGAAGAGCTCATCTTAGAAGCAGCCTGAAATGCAGAAATGCAGAAAGATGGAACAAATTCCTTTGGAACTGGCCCAAATTCTTGTATGTAATTCTTGAAATAAAGTTTTCACCAGGTGCTGTCTCACCCACAATGAATGAATGTTTAGAAAAAGGACCAAATCTTTGAATTGTGGAGCACCATCAGTTGCCCTGAAAGAGTGACAGATGATAGGATAGGGTGGGACCTTAGAGACTAACTCTTTCAGAGAAATATGAGTTTTCATAGCCACTTCATCAGATGCTCTAAATAGACTTGCAGAGGGCAGGTGTATTAAATAGAAAGTAATAAAGTATTTTAAGTCCAATGGATAGGGAAAGGGAGAGGAAAGGATAGAGGAGGGACTCTGGAAAGAAAGGTGAAAGTAGGTTGAAGAGATCACAAGGAATAAAAGATAGTCCAGGTAATAGGATAAAAATCCAAAGTCCCTTCCGAGACCATACGTAACACAATCCTGTGTATGAATAACTTCTTGTTCTAAATTTATCATTCAGGTTGGTCATTGATTGGCTGGGAATTGAGGGTGCTCTAGTTTGGAATACATATGAGCTATTTGGAGATTATTCTTTTATTACTGCTGTCACGGAATTTCATCCAAATGCACTCAAAACTCACTAAAATCTGGTAGAAAATCATAAAATGTCAATTTTTTTCCCCTTTTTTGTGGACATTTAGAATTTCAGTGAAGTTTATTAAATAAATTAGAAACATTTCAATTAATTCTTTTTATACTAAAAGTGCTAGAACATAACTTAAACAGATCAAAGACATTAAGATCTGTTCTTCATCAAGAAAACATACAAACCATAGCATAATGAGCATCTGGAGCTATTTTAGCTAATACAACCCCAGAACATACCAAAAAAGTCTGCTGAGGGAAGGATTAGGTTAAAAATGAATGGTGTAATCAAAACCTAGTCTGTAATTCTGTCTGGAATTCCATACCAGAGCTGTAGAGGGTTGGCAGGGTACGTACTCTCAGGAAGTCAGAATGAATCTTAGGACAGGGCATAGGATTCCCGCATCAGTGCAGAAGACACTAGGAATGGAATCCACAAGATGTCGATAGATGCACTCACAGTCAGAAATATGTCTATCTTCTTATTTCATCATATATTTTTCACATTAATATATATATGTAAACATAAAAATGTCATCAAATTGTGTTGAAGATTAAAATTGTTTAATGAACCCTCTTAATTTTTCATGATATTTCCAGGTCTAGTAATTAATAACTGGCCATGCCAAAAAATTGAGCAGGATACCTCTTATGAGATTTGATGACAAACTGCTATGGAGAAGTCTGTCAGTTTCTGGATATGTGTTCTAAACCAGGGATGTCAAACTCACATTATCTCTTAGGTTGGATCAAAACCATTTGGTGGTAAGATGAATGACAGTGGAGGGTCTAGCAGTGGCTGGGTAAATATTAGGGTTGTGTGAGGCTTTGAACCATGCTTCAGATCTGGAGAAGCTTTGGATGCTTCAGCATCTGAAGCAACATGTCCTGATAGAAGCGCTGGCTTCTTTAGGCTTTCTGCATCAGAAAAGCTTTGGAGACGCCTCAGAGATCCGGCCATAGGGTATAATAGGAAATCAATGAAATATCTATGACTTTGTTGTTTTTTTGTCTTATTTGGATGAAATTTGCAGGGGTGGTAGCCTCTGTCGAGAGCATGAAGCCTGCCAAGTTTCAAGAAGATCAGTGCAGAGGTTCAGGGGGAACTGAACCCCAAATTCTTGAAAGCAAAACTCCTGTCATGTCTATGTGTTACACCACAGGTGGGTGAAAACTGAAGAGATGGTAACACCTGACGATGCCACAAAGCCTGCCAAGTTTCAAGAAGATCGGTGCAGGGGTTTGGGGGGAACTACACCTCAACCTGCTGACAGGGAAAATATGTGACATAGATGACCCCGTGTGTGTTAAGGCTCAGTGGGCTGAAAATTGCAGGGTTGGTGGCCCCTGCTGAGGCCACAAAGCCTGCCAACTTTGAAAGAGATATGTGCAGAGGGAGTCTGGCTTCTGGGGCCCTGTACCTCTGGCTGCTGAGACATGGGTGACACTGTGTGTGTTAAGGTGCAGAGGGGTGAAAGCTGCAGGCCTGCTAGCCCCTGCTGAGGCCATGAAGCCTGCCAGCTGTCAAGGAGATGGGTGCAGGGGGGTTCTGGGGCCCTGCACCTCTAGCTGCTGACACGAAACTCGTGACATGGGTGCTTGTGCAACTGACTCTCTCTGTCTTGGGGCAGCTGATTGTCTGTATTGATTATTTCCTCTCCTTAGTCTGTGGTTTTGTAGGTGTTAATCCATACTCATTAACTCATTATCTAGTAGCTAGGTACTATGTATTGAGCTGGTCCCTGATTAAATCATGATTAATTGGTAACTGGTCACACAGTAGCTTAGCAGCCAGGCCTGCAGTAGTCCCTCATCCCCCCCATGCCCCAAGACAGACACAGTTGCACAAGCACCCATGTCACGAGTTTTGCCTGTCAGCAGCTAGAGGTGCAGGGCCCCACAACCCAGAAGCCCCTGCACCTATCTCCTGGACAGCTGGCAGGCTTTGTGGCCACAGCAGGGGCTAGCAGGTCTGCAGCTTTCATCCTGCTGTGCCTTAACACACACAGTGTCACCCGTGTCATGAGTTTTGCTTGTCCGCAGCTTGAGGTGCATTTTTCCCCAAACTCCTGCACTTATCTCCTTGAAACTTTGCAGGCTTTGTGGCCTCAGCAGGGGCCCCCATCCCTGCAGTTTTCACCCCCCCCCCATGTTGTAACACACACACGTGACATGAGTTTTGCTTTCAAGAATTTGGGGTACAGTTCTTCCCAAACCCCTGCACCAATCTTCTTGAAACTTGGCAAGCTTCATGCTCTCAGCAGAGGCTATCACCCCTGCAAGATCCATTCAAATCAGACAAAAACAACAAAGTTATAGATTTTTCATTGATTCCCCATTATACCCTATGGCTGGATCTCCGAGGTGGCTCTGAAGCTTCGGAGTCGCTTCGGCCGAATCAAAGCGGGAACCCGGTCCAGAGCTCTGGATCAGATCCCTGGTATCTGAACCGGACGGATGTGAACCCAGATCAAATAGCTGCCTACTCTCACAAGCCTAGTAAATATTGGCAGTGGCAGCAAAACAAATGCTAGTGGTAGAGCAAGAGGCAACGAGGTAAGTGGCAGTGATGGCAAAAGCAATGGTGAGGCAAGCGGCCCTCTTTCAGGACAGCTATTGCCCATGCTTTTGCTGCTGGAGGTTGTCCCCAGTGTCCTTCAGGGAAGGACAACCAAATTGTGCAGTAAGTTCCATTTCTCATTCTTCCTCCTCCCCAACTTCCTGGGCCAACCAGGAACCCCTCATGCTAAAGGAAGTGTCTCTGCAGCCTTTTTCTGGCCCAAGCCACTGGCTATATCTTTGACACCCCTGTACTCCACAAATCCTTAAGTTGTTACAACCCTGCCCTTCCCTGAATATGCAGATAGGTACTATTCCAACCTTCTTTCCTGTTTCTCCTCCTCTTTTTCATTATCTTTATTTTCCTGTTCCAGCCCTCGTCCTTTTTTTGGTCAATTGTCTCATGCCCTTTTCCTCTTCTAGGCTTGTTTTTGTGCTTTCAGAAGAAACCCAGGGGCTAGATACCTCTCCTTTTACACAGATATACACACAAATTCACCAGGGTGCCAAATTCACTACAGCTACTTCACTGCCGCTCTCCTTTGTCTAATAGAATATTGGATTTTTTCCCTACAGTGCTCCCTGTACAGAAATCAATGTTCTGCTAGACTGACTGGAGTGACAGTAATGCAAGAAATGCCAGCCCAACAACCTGATGCACAATGAAGTGCTATCCTAAAATTCCTGCCTGTTAAAAAATGAGGAGGAAGCCGCCCTTTGCTGTATCTGCAGACATAGGAGTGATTTTTTTTTTCTTTGGACCGGGAGAGAACAGCTAAGGCTTAAGAGGATAGTTGTTCAAAGAAAGGGATTAAAACGTCTTCCGTATTTACTATATAATCATCTGATACAAGGGCCAAAACATAAATACTATTTCTCTCTCAAAAGGCAAAGAGAGGCTACGTTTGGGGCCAGAAAAATCTTTTTGGGGATTAGTGGGATCATTCTCAGATTACAAAACATTAAAAAAATTCTTTACAGTATTCCTCTCTGTTAATCTCCTTGGGGTGGGGGCGGGGTTGGAATTTTCTGTATCTACCAGTGTCAGTTATTGTTAGTTATGTCATGTAATGGAATAGAAAAGCACTGTTAAACAATCCAAACATGGATTTTGCAAGATAGTAAAAATATGCTCCTATTCCTGAAAGTAATGTGTGTGATGGATTTCAGTCAGGTGATCAGAGATGAGTGATTACATCATGTAAAATAATTCATTTAATAAATTTGCTAACTTACCTTGTCTTCTCAAATAGTCTATCCACAGGTCATGATTTTCTGGAAGATAATATATTCTTTATTTGACCCCTTTTTTAAATCATTGTTAAAAAAATAAAGATTACTTTGTTCCAAGAAGATTGTTTATGGTTATAATCAATTAATTGATTATAATCAATTAATTAATTAATTGGTGTTAATTATTTTCATTTGAGAGATTGCTCATATAGTATTATTTTATTCTCTGATTAGTCAAATATAACTGCAAGGATCAAATACTCGGTTGGTATAAACAGATGGAATTTCACTGAAGAAAATAGTTTGGAACCAATTTAAACTATCAGAACATTTGGCCTGTAGTTACAGGTTAATCACATTTTACTGAATCTCAAAACAGGTTTGGTTTGAAGTACTTGAGTATTTGAAGTTTTGAGTGTTGAATTAATGTTTTGTGAGGATCAATGGGAAAAGATCCTTTTATTTATTCTTACTGAAATAATTCAGGTAACCCAGTTTCTATCAGTTAATTCAGCTCTTCACTCCTGACATTTTCCCAGACACTTGTGATTTCAAAATATGAATGCATCTGAAGGTAAAGTGGAAAAACATTAAGTAGTGAGAGACTGTCTGGCCATTATTTTCTTGCACAGGAATGTAATCCTGCTGTATCTTCACTCATGTAACCCATAGTATCCCCATAGTTTTTAACTATTTAAAAAAACATTAGTTCCATGGGAAATTTGATGTAAAATACCAGCTTTCCTTGGTGGTGTTGGAGTGATGTTTCAGCTGTTGTGGTCCAGGAAACTTGTAGGAGCCAAGGACATTTTCCTTGGCATTATTCTATTATAACACCTGGTCATGGTATTTGGAGAACACAGGTAAACTAATGTATGTTTACCTTAGATGGATTCTACATTCTGTCATTTAACTCCGACAGGTTTCTTCTGTATTCCTGATGATTAGGAAAATAAACATTTATGTTTTCCTTTCAAAGCTTAGCCATCTTGTCATTGTGATACACAGAATATAAAGATAATACATAGCCATTATACAGTACTTTTCATCTTCAAAGCATTTTACAAGCAGCAACTAATTATATTGGCTGCCTGACAGCAGCTGAGTTTCAGTGGGAATGGTACTAAGCCCCACCCATACTACAAACCCATAAAAATAATATCCAATTCATATATAGCCTTTTTGAAGAAGTGGATGTCAAAACACATTAGAAAGAAGGTAAATGTTATTACCTAATTTTACAGAGAGTTATAATGAAGGACAGGGAGCTAAAGTAACTAATACTAAGTTGCTGTATCAACCTATGTCCTACGAAGTCTGAAATTATGAGGGTCTATGATACAGTAGCAGTAGAAATGTAAAGGACAGTCTTAGCTGTTATTTTCTAAGAGTGTGGACACGAGTAACAATTGAACTATTCTTCAAAACGTCCCTGCTGGGGAACCAGTTCACACTGGCCATGAGTTAAAGGTGTCCTAGAATTCTATGTAGAACAGTTACCTTTTAGACACTAAAGTACCTAATAGATGACGCCAAAGAATGGTCACCCAGCTCAATATGCCTGCAGTGGGCAAGTTGCGGGGAGGGGGAGGGGAGGACAGAATGACCTGTAGCTGCAGTGTTTTTACTTTTCTAGTTCCATTCTCACTTAAACATGAGTTCAACAGAGTTCAGTAACCTGCATTTGGCTGTACTTTGTAGTGTCTTTCCCTGACTTGGGGTGTCTGGGAAGGGGTGGAGAATGTTGGATCCATATTTTGGTGTTTCCCAGGGCATGATGAAGGGGCACAGCCAAGTAGGGAGTAAGGACACAGCTGATTATTAACCAGAAAGCTTTTATTGAACACGAAGTGCAAAGGAGGTGATAGATAAAAAGAACTAACAAAAGGGGAAAAAAGAGTCAGTAGAGTTTTGGCCACATACTAGAGTGGTCAATTACATCAGTGGTGATGTATGTGCGTGTGTGTGTGTGAGAAGTGAGGCAAAGTAGGATGCCTGGACGGCTGACCCTACACATCTGGTGTCCACATATAACATTGATCCAGTTCTCAGTGAAACAGTTCTGAAGAGTACTTGATTTTCTAGGTATGCTTTAAACCAGTTTAATAGGTTATAGGCCTGTCCATGTCAAGTGTAAACTGTATTTAAACTGGGCAAGGTGTTTTGTGTGTCCATACTCTGAATCATTTGCTTTTCCTTGAATGCGTGTAGTACTGATGTAAACTAAGAGTGCCTGGCAAGTGCTGACATATGGCATTTACCCAAATCCAAGATAGCTCTGAATTCAGATGACTCCCTAGTCATGAAAAACTTATTCATTTGTTATAATTTTCCATGCATAGAATTGAATTATCTAAGGCTCATCTTAAATTTGTTCCTCCCACCGCTGCAGCAGAGAAAGAAATAGCAGGGGGGCAGGAGGTAGGAAAGGCTATGGGGGTGACAGACAGTAGGGTTGGAGACAATGTGGGGCAGACAGTAGGGAAGGCAGGGTGGGGCAAGAGGTAGGGGGTCAGGTAATGGGGGAGGCAGGAAGTAGGGAGTGCCTGCCTACCCCTTACCCTTGTTCAGTCTCTGTTATGGCTATGTCCCACTTCATCCTGGGGCACAGAGCACAGGTTTTCTGTAGCCACAGTCTGGTCTGGTAGCAGTGGTGGCAGTGGCAGCTCTGACCCAGGCTCTATGGCCCTGGCCAGACCTCTTGCCACTGTTGCGATAGCTGTTATTGTGCCAGGCTGGGGCTGGGGCTGGGGCTGGGGCTGGGGCTGGGGCTGGAGCAAACTTGTGTTTCATGCCCCAGACTGGAGTTCAGAGATGTCCCAGGGCTAGAGCAAGGGTGAGTAGGTGTGTATGGGAGGGAGCAGAGGCTGTGGGGTGAAAGTCAGGGGAGACTGAGGCTGCAGCTGTGGGGTGGGAGTCAGGGAGTCAGAAGCTGTTGGTACAAGGAATATGGAGGGAAAGGGGCAGCGAGGGGCAGGGCCCAGAGGCTGTGAGGGGGCAGGCAATGGGGCAGAAGCTGTGAAGGGAGAGGCAGGGGGCTTGTGGCTGTGGAGGAATGGGCAGCATCTGTGGCTCTGGCCTTGACCTTGCCTTCCACCCCTACTCCTCACTGCCTTGTATTTGAATCCAAGATGAGGGACTTCCCCCGCCATGTTATTTGTTAGCAGTATTGGGGGAGCATGGTATAAGGCTGTGGCCCCTGGCTGCCCAACGCTTTACTGGAGTGAGCCATGGGGAAAACTGGATGGTCCTGTCACTACCAACCTTCTCTCATCTGCCACATCTTGATGTACATTTTTAATTATTGGGAGCTGGATATAGGCTGGGTGATGATTGCACCAGTTTGCCTGGATGGGCTTTCTTTATGTGGGGCTTCTCCTCCCCTTACACCCCACCCTTACCACAGCCCCATGGATGATATTTGTCTGAGTCTTGATTCTTCATTGACAGGCTGGGCCCCTAGCAGTCAATCGCCATCTTACAGAGTGAAGGCATCCCTAAGTTGAATCAAGTCATTCAGGTTCTGTCAGACAGTGACTCAAATCAGTTCCTTATAGGTCTGTGGGTTAATCACCTTAGATCAGTTCATTTAAGATTCTATAAAACAATCAGCTTGACTTGATCCCTCACCAGTGCCTGGGTAAAACCTTTTAGATAAGTTCATTTAAGGTCCATGGAATAATCGACTTAAATAAATTCTGCCCCAGTGCATAGGCCAATCAATTTATATAAGTTGCTTTGGAGTCTTGAAAACAATCAACTTAAACCAATTCCTCCCCTTTACTGGGATTCTTACTCTGACCACAGCCCCTCGGAGTCAGGATTAATGTTTTTGCAGGGAGAGGGGCCTTCCTTCCTGCAGCACATGTTCTGAAAATGAGGCTGCACACTCTCCACTCTGGATCGGTTTCTCTTCATGGCTGAGGTAAGTACTTCTTGTTCGAGTTCCTCTGAGCTTTTCTCCTCCCTCACAAGCAGTTAAGGCTTATCTTTATAACAGACTGAATTAAAGCCTCAGAAGTAATCCTGAAGGTTGATGGGGTTTGCAATCTAGATCAAATGCTGAGCTTGGAACCCATCTCTCTAATGCAAACATCCAGGTTGTATGTGGTATATAGTGTCACTTGTTAAAGGGAGATACTGAGATACTACAATGATGAGGGCCACACAAAACCTTAGAAAGAAAGGTTCCCGAGTTTAGTTACAACTAGACTTCAGTTTCATCAGTACCAATCCTATAGTTTTATAAAACTTGTCTTAAATACAATCAAAGTATAATTTTTTCATTGTCCCATTTGTGATATCATTATTTTACCACAAGATGGCAGTATGTCAGAACATCATTCTTGCATGCAGGCACTTATAATGTCATGTTGTTTTGTTGTTGCAGGCTTTAACAGATGTCAGAAAAGAAGCTAAAGTGCAGGAAAGGTGGAGCTCTCAGATCTTAGAATGAGAGACTGTGGCAGCTCTTGCGTGTTATGCAACATCAGTTTTTCAAGTAAGGGCATGTTAAACCAGTTTACTTGTTTCTGTCACTGAGGTTTCTGCAGTGGCATCCTTGGATTTCTCTACCTACCTTGTTTTGCAAATAAGCAGTGTAATTAGCGATATGTTTGCTTTTCATATCCTTTAATACAACAATGATGATGACGAAGCAGGGCAAACAGCCAATTAGGAATCATAAATGCAGACTGCTGGTCTGTGCTTTTATTCTTTGTTCACAGAGTTACAGAATGTACCTAGGCCTCCTGTATAGATGAAGAGGGGACACCTTTCTGCTCTTAGAGTTGTGCTTGCAATATCTAACCACATACCCCGATTAACCCTAAACCATGTCTGATTTAAGAAGTATACATCTGCAGGTCTGAAATTCTCCCACTAATTTTCATTGGAAATACTGTTCTCCCGTGCTACCCATCTTAAAATAGTGTTGAATGTTGCCATGTATGGAGTACATCTGTTCAGGGATCTCAAGCTGGGTCTTCCAAAAATAAAGACGTTCACCTTAGTGGCCTCTAGAATACGATGATCAGGGAAGAAAATGAAATGGGAGTTTAAAGTGCTGTGCACTCTGCAGGAAAGTACCCTTCATAAAGTCTTGTGAATCTTTTTAGTTGAAAATAGTTCTTGTCTATATACAGATGTGTTAAATATAAGCTGTCATGTTTAGAAAGATCTGAATATTTTTCTGAACTGCTGAGCATATCATGATTATTTCTGCTGTGGAACTTTTTCAGGGATGTAATTATGAATCAGGTGGCCTGAAAGACATCTGTAAATGATCACTCACTTTTAGTCTACAGCTGCTTTGAAATAAGAGATGTACAAGTATTTAAAATATACACAAGAAATATATTCACTTTACAAACCGTGCCCCCATAAACCTTGCAACAACAAAATGTAATTTGTTTGGCTGTCACATGGGCCATGAGTTAAATTAAGTAATTTGCAAAGGAAGGAATGGGATTAAACACTTGACATGTCTCGAGGGTCCCATTCAATGGAAAAATATTTTTATAATGTATGATTGTTCAGTCTAAAAGAAAAGCAGCTCTGCCTTTGCAAAACACAGGCCTACCCTTTCTATAATGATTGGCACCTTGACATGCACATTCTTTGAGGGCTATGTCTGTTTATATCTGTACTTCACCTATCTTGACTGGGATTTCAGGATGCTGTTGTAATACAAATAATGAATAATTATTATTTAGTGCATTACTTTAACACTTAGAGAGACCTCACCTTAGATTGGAATTCCATAGAGCTTCCAAGGGTTTACAGTCTAAATAGACAAGATCAGTAACATGGGCAGAAAAGTGGTATTATTACTGGAGCTGTGGAAATATTTGAGTTTTTTAGTTCAGTGTCATACATTATATATAAAATAGTTCAGTTCTTAAGGCACTCACCCAGCACACAAGATACCTGGGTTTCATTCCCTCCTTTTACTGACAGACGTCTGAATTAATGTGTCCCGTGACAATGTTTTAATCAACCTGCTGTGGAGTATTCTGAGATGATTTTTTCTCTGACTTTTCTGCTGAAACTGTTTCACTTTGTATAAAACACTCAATGGAGCAGAGCCCACATGTTTGTGTTCTAGTCATTCCTACTCCTTTGTTTTTGCAGGTTCAATACATATTGATGTGGTCCCTGAATAGTAGAACAGGTCCAGCATTAGCCATAGAAAAATCACACAAAAAGTCAATGGCAGACCTAGGAACTAAACCCAGAGTTCCAGTCTGGTGCCTTAAACATAAAACTAATGTGGCCTAGTAGATATAGGATTAGGATGTAGGAGGGCTTAGATTTACATCTGGCTTCACCATTGTCCTGAAAGGCATTATGTTCTCTGGGTATTTTTACATGTGCTCCCAGGTGGTGGGGTCAGGGAACGCTTGCCAAATAAGCTTTAGTTAAAGTGCCCCCACCACCATTTTGAAGCATGGGGATGCTGCAACACGAGACAGGGAGGCTGGCTGGAGCACGCTAATTAGCACACTACAGCAGGCTCAGTTAATCAAGTTTGCTCCAATGTGCTGTAACTACAGTGTATTGGAGGAGCCTCCTTGCACATGTACAGGCACCCTTTGTATCTCTTTTTCTGTAGCACAGTAATGATGATAGTGACTTGCTTTGTAAAGTGCTTTGAGTTCTACCAATGAAACCGCTGTTTTAGAGATAGATGTTATTATTCCTAAAAAAATAACCACTGACAGAATATTTTAGCAGTATCTAGAATAAAGGATACACCTCTACCAGAGACAAGACAGTTCTTTACTATCTCTTTCAAAGAATTGAACACTGACTTTAATTCTCCAGAAATGTTCAGTGCAACAGTGGTGGGAGTAATAGTAAATAATATTTTATTTTATATGTTGGCCCACTAGTATAAATCCAAACAAGTTAATGACCCTGGACCAAGACGTCTTATTGAGAATTAGTGGCCAGATTACTTTTCCCAAAGGCTTGTGATTAATACCCAGCAAATACACCAGGCTATGATCAATATAGTGAAGTCACTCAATATTATTTATGGAATAATATAAGTAGACATATTTTCTGAACATAAAACAAAAAATGATAGGTTTATAAAAACAGACACTGCTTGCTAATATATAGTAAATAATCAATGCCTGAATGCGTCACCTTTGAACTGTGAATCTCAAAAAATGTTGCAAATATTAACAGCCCACCTATGAATAGTGTGTGGGGGGGTAATATAGGATTAGTGTATCCATAACAATATGAAACACTGTATAAATGTATCCGTAAGTGCACAATAAATTATACAGGAAAACACTGTGCTTTGCGGTGTTACTCTGGGTACATTTTCATGGAACCATATTTCACCTTTCTGTGAATAAACAGATTGTGCTTTTCTAAGCCCCAGGATGTCTATTTCTGTTATATATTGGCTTTGCCTAATCTTCTGTCATCTTCTTTTTGAATGACAATAAAGTGTAAAGCTACTTTGTATGTGGAAGAGTTAGTAATAGTAATAATCGTAAAGAGTTTAGACTATAATAGGGTACCTTTGGGATTCAGAAATTTCAGTATACAGTGGAGACCATACTTTTATTTGCAAAACTAAACATACTCCCTAAAAGGTCATTTTTATATCAGTTATGGTTTTAAATATATGTATATAGCTGTATACAGTACAAATGGATCATTCACTGTAAGGTCCTCTTTCTCAATTTTGTTGCTAAGTTCATCTTCCTTTATATGCCTAAAAGTGCCTTTCTAAAACAATACAGCAACAGTTTAAATACTGTAGTAACACTTCTGCAACTGCAGTTCCAAAACATTAGAGCAATATATGGAAATATATTTGACAAGGGAAGACATGGATTATTCTTATTTCAGTAGGACATGGAGGTGATAAGGACCTTGAAAACATTTTGTTATATTAGGATTGGAATGCCATTGTAGCTGTAATGATCTACTGGGGGAAAAAGACCTGAAGAAGGGCTTTTTGTGCCTGACAGCTTGTCCAACAGCTCTCCTACTTATTATACAGGTGGTCCAATGAAAGGTATCACCAAAACAAAAAAATCCTTGCTTTTTTTAGTTACATTAAACAGTCCTAAATGCCTGTTTTCTGTGGGTTATTTTTTGTTAAATGTGGGATGTCAAACTCAGGGACCTGCCACCTTTTCCAGTTAAAAGCTGGATAGAATCCAGCTATGAAGTTGTTAAATATTTTGAGGCACTAACTTTGTAGCTGGTTGGCTCTTATAACTGGATAAACATTTTTATGCGGTGATAATTACTTTGCATTTGTGGCCTGTCTAAATCTATTGCACACACATGCCTGCAGCATGGGTCCCAGGCTACTTGGAGAAGGCACTCTGGGTGCTAGATCTGGCTAGCAGTGGGGAGGAACCATGGACTGGTCTCTAATGCACCATGTCGGTCAACTATGTGACCCAAGGGAAGCACCAAGGGACAGATAATGGAGCTTCACAGGCCTAATCTGCCCTGTGGACTGTATATTTGACACCCAGGTATTAAGCCATTCCAGAGCCCAGTAGAAGGGTGTAGGAATAATGCTAGTAGATCACAACCACTGTAACCTTGCACTGGGTGTATGCATGATACATTTCAAACTGCTTAGTAGCATGCTAAGTATGCTATATTTGGAAGGCAAATACCACAGGTATTTCCAATGCTAGGCCGATCAATTCTACTATTAAGGTACTTTCTTATAACTGTACCAGTAAACACTTAAACATGTAATTAGCATAACCTTACAGACCTTTATCCTGACTAGCAGAAAAAATGTGAGTGAATCCTAGAGCAGCTTTCCCTTCATCCCCTGAACACTTCTCCTTAATGCCAAAGTGGTAAGGCCGGTGGGGTAGAGTAAACCCTTGGTCCTTGTACAGCTCGTCCTGTATGTTCAGTATGAGAAACCTCCCTTTTTTGACATTATCTTACTTCCAAGTTTTATGAATCATTAAGAATTGTTGCTGCATCAGAGAACTCCCCTTCTCCATATCAGAAGAGCATATGTACGCTCAAAGCAACCTCTTAAACAATGGTAGTCTACCGATGTTTTGGAGAGAAAACCCTTATTTTAAGAAAAACAAGCTGGATACAAATCCTACTCCTGTGATGATGATGGGAATTCTATACTTTAGGAACAGGATGTTCCTCTGAAGAACAACAGCACATTATTTTGTAGTCATGTGGGCATTTGGGCAACTTAGTACCCTGTTTCAGGATGAAGCCACAATCTAATTAAATTACATTAGCTATTGTTTATATGCATCATAATTATGCCAAATTTTAGGTGCAGTAGGTCCAAAGTTTGAGGTAGTTCAATGTCAGTCTGATGTGCTGTGGAGTTGAAAGGCTGCTGTTACATGAAGGAGCTTTGGTATGCCAGTAAATCTTAAACGAATACCAATTTTAGTCCTTTGAGCTACACAATTCGTTTGAACTCCTACTGGATACAGGGATCACAGGGATCAATCAGACTACTGCAGGCAGGATGTGTTCATTCAGTGGCAGCAGCGTTGGCACCAAAAGAGGATTGTTAGAGCCTATTTTCCTTTTAGCAGCAGGAGTAAGTACTGTAAAGAAATAGGACTCAGTGAGATTGCATGATGCATAAACAGTATGTAATCCTCTGAATGTACAGGGAATTACGTACGAATGAGGAACATGAACAAAAATCCAGTTGCTACTGAAGCAAATGCCTGTTGCTGAACACCCAGGTTAGGATTAGTTGTGATAAATGCCTTTGTCTTTGAAAGGAAACTGAAAAACACGTAGCACTTTCTAATGCCCTTCCTTTTGGATTTCAATCTTGGAAATTCAGAAAGTAAATTGATCTCTAGACTCCAGTGTTTCAGCTATTCAAGTTCCTATTTTATAAGGCAGAAAAAGTGCAGCACTTTATGCATTATCTGAAGAGTCAGAGAGAGAGAAAGTATTATTAGATTAGTTTCTATAAACACTGATGGAATCAAAAGTAGTGTTTTGGAGGAAAGAAAATTTCTAGGAAACAGTAAACTGCTAGTTAAAAATAAGAGTGTAAAATAGCCTATACTCATGACTTGTTTATAACTTTAATCAGTTCCAAATCATTACGTAATTTTGAAAAAAAGAGGGCAGGGATATATACAAAGGGCCACATATATTTATTCTTGAAATAAATTGTTTTCTTTTTATTGTAATAAAATCTGTAATATAGTCAGAGACTCTAATAAAATCCCTAAATGGTGGCTCCACACATTCACACACACACACACACACACACACACACGCAAGCGCACACACACACACACACACACACACACACACACACAGGCACACATGCACCATATGTTATGATGCAAATTTCCAGTAATTATTCTGAGGATGTAAATTGAACATAGGAAGACAGAAACAGAAAGATCAGTAGCAGAAGGGTTTTGCCAAGCATAATACCTGCAGCTGCGTTTCTGCTTCTGAGAGAGATGTGATTTGACATCCGTTCACTTCAGCATTTGGAAGAGAATAAGGCTTGGCATATGTTACTATATATTTTCCTCCTACAGAAAGAAATAAGTGGCAAGCACCCTGCTATACCTTTTTAAAAAGTTCAATTTTTGCACAAAGTGAAAGAGAAATATTTAAGCATACTTCAGAGGTTAATATATAACAATTAGTTGACTTCCTTTAAAAGTATATTGTTTCCAGTGATTGGTATCTGTGAAAATACAAAACGTAAGTATGACACCTATGTGGCTTTCTAATTTGCTGAACGTATTCCTGAAGCAAGTTTTCAGAATGGGCTAATTGTGTTCATTGCCTAAAAAATGGCATCAGATCTTTTACCTTTCTTTACTCAGAAGAATCACTTTGCTGCACAAAGATGGCAACATCAGCATTGCCCTGTACCAGAGAAATGCAAACATGCAGAAATTGATAAAAATGGATTTTTGTTCCAATTAATAGTTTCTCTTGCATAAAGTAGTGAGCCCTTTGTGAATTCAACTGCCTGCCTAGGGTATGGGGGCATTCTCCATCATGGAATTTGGCTGTTTCTGTCTCTAAATGATATGTTTTAACTTAGTTACAAGTTATTGTGTTCAGTGCAAATACTAATTCATGGATTTCTATGACCCATGTTGGGGATCAGATGTTCATAATGTTTTCTTACACTTTATGAATCTTTTAACAACTTAAACTATGGGGTTCATAGATCACACATCTCACACATGAAACTTGTCGTGTCTGTCTTATTTTGTTTTGGAGGCTTGATTCCAAAAGGTTACAGAGAGTTACGTTATATTGGATCTTGAATCAGCAAGGCCTTTAAACACATCAAACTATGTGTGTGAGTATTCAGCTTTTTCATCACTGAGATGGTGCTGTATAAATGGTGTACTTGTAATTTACTTTTAGTTACCTACTCTGACCATCTGTGGAGAGTAAAGGCACAATTAATTGATTATCTGTTACAATAGAGGACCAGGGATGAAGATGCCTTAGATGGGTTCTAATTCCTGGCTGTGCTGCTGATTTACCATGCAACTAATACAGGTCACTTAAAATTTCTGTGCCTCAGAGCATGCAAAACCACAGACAGCAATGACACGTAGATACATGAACTAGTTTTAAATCAGATCATGTGGGTACCTGAAGTAGTCTAACTGGAGCAGAATGGAGCTCTGTGGGCTTGTCTACATGAAACGCTATGGCACAGTTGCTTGTTGCTATTGCTCGGTAGCATTGCTGGACACAAACCATAACAGCAATGAGCTACTGCACTGTAGCATAAAAAAAAAATGTGCAGGGACAGTACTGCCCAGTAACACTGGTTACTGTGCAGCCCTTTGGTATTTGGTTAAGCAAATACCAAAGGGCTGCACAGTAGCAACTGCACAGTCCACCACCCATGTAGACACAGCGTGTAGAAGCGAATCTATCCTGCTTGTAGACCTACATGAAACTTCAGGGTGCTGTGTCTAGACTGTTTCAAGTATACACTAGCAAATGTAAAGCTGACTCAAATACCTGTACACTACAGTGCAGTGCAAAGAGTAGACATAAACTTTATTTTTTCCACCATAAATTGGGTACAATGATACCTGCTTTAGAGAAGAAGGAAGGAAAAGAATTTCTGTAAAATAATTTGAGATCCTCTGGGAATGTTGCCCCCCCCCCCACACACACACACACTAAGAACAAAATATTGTTATTAATTAAATTTTAGACCACCTCTGTCACAATGATGTTATCTTAGAATGATGGTATACAGTACATAATGTCTAAAGCTCAAGGATATGACTCAAAGCCACCCACTTTAGGACAACTGATATCTGTCAACAGCGAATGGACCCACACTGTGTAGCAGGCAATTCCAAAAAGCAAGCTCATCACATGGTATTAGAGACAGTTCAGGTCACATAACAGAACAGGCTACAAATAACCAAACACATAAAAATGTGCCAAGGGCTTTGTGTATCAAGGGCTTTGTGTCTTCACAGAGGAGGACAAGAAGACAGTACCTTTTATCTATATATCTCGTATGAAAACATATGGATTCACCAGATGATAAGCTTTTCCAATGACAAGAAAAGCTATCTTTACAAGGATTGAAAGAATGGTATCACTGCTGGAATGGAACTGTAAGAGGCTTAAGAATCCAGTTGCCTGATAACTGACAGTAAATACGGAAGCAGAGACTAGCAGACTGAATTATCAAAAATATTTCTTTTCTGAGGACTCTTGTGTCTTGCTGATGTTGGGAAAGCCTTTTATATTTGACCCAGAAGCTTACCTGCAGATGCACTTTCTGTTGTCTGGTTGAACATTAGTTTTGCCATTCTTCTTTCATTAGATCTCACTAATGACTTGTGTTTTTCTGCTCTTAATATGACAGGTAACAAGGACAATAGAACGTGCCCTGTGACAGGTGCAATATTGTTGGTGTCTGCAGGTGCAAACATATTTTCAGTTTAGCATGCTAAAGGGCATCAGTGCAGAGCCCTGGGTGGCTGGGAGCATATGCTGTTGATGAAAATAATAGAAAAATAAGAGTATTTTGAAGGTTCTGCAGGCAGGTGCATGCAACATAGCTGGAACATTTAACTCTGTGAACACTGGGAAAAAATTGCCTAGTTCATGTAAAGCTAATGCAATGCAGGAAAAGATGAAAAGTGCTGTAAAGCCCTTCTCCTGAGCAAAATGCATTAGTGCTGTTGCATCGTGTTACAGCTCTTTCTGTTTACTGTTGCAGCCTCCTTAAAAGACAGTTGCCCTTGATATCACAGTGATATTTCAGCACTTCATTATTGGCCTGTACCCAGACCCCTATTATTAAGCATTTCTTCACTATTAATAATTGATGCCCGTGTTTAAGGCTTCCATTTGAAAATCTCTTTCAAATCTACTTTATTAGATTTTGAGTAAATGTTCCCCAAATCTCTTCAGCATTTTGTTAAAAATGAATGTCATATATCTTTTGATAAAACCTACAGAGTTAAGTGCCTAATAAAATACTACATGACTAAAATGACTATTAATATTTTAGCATTATGCTGAAGTATGAGTGTTCTCCTGGCAAAGGTATGAATCACTGGTTTTTCATTTCTTTAATTCTTTATTAATTGGTACTTGAGGCAATAAACCATAACATATAACTTTGACTTCAGATAAGGTTTAATGAGTGCCTGACCTTTGCTTGGATAATTCTCTGTCAGTGAACTAGCTCAAGATAACCCTTTGATGCTTGAATTCATACAGTGAATACTGCTTGCTTTTCATTGTCCTTGACTCAGATGGCCAGTCCTGAGCATTGGCTTTTTATCTTAAAAAAACAGTCATTTTGCAAGAAAGGTTTCTTTTAAAGTGCCTAATTCAGTGGAAATTTAATAGGGTTTTTTTTTTTGTCTCTCTATGTTACATTAATTAGTCTGCATTGGAATAGCAGTATGATTATAGTAAGAACTCAGGGACATGGGAGCATCCTAATATACCTGAACTTTAAGTCCAGTAAGCGCTGACAAATATCTCTGAATATAGGAACAGGCTGACCATTAAGCCATATACACACATACATGTGCAGGGGATACAATACAGCAGAATAAGTCCATACAGCACTAGTTGGACAAATTAATAAAAGCGTTAACACAAAATATATTTTTAAACTATGATAGGGAAACTTAAGTGATTTGGGGGCTTATTCAATTACAGATAAGCCTAAAAAGTATGGATATGTAATCAAATGCTGCAGTCTCCGAACTATACTAGAAATCTTATGAGAACACATTGTCCCATGGGATTCCGAATGCTTCCTGGTTTTGGCCAAGTTTGAAATGCTATGAGAACGATCACTCATGCTTTAAATTAGAATTTAGGTTTCCTGTCCCTTCCCAAACCACAAAATGTAGAGGGGCACAAGGGAGAATAAAGCTGCCCCAATCTACTCTTATTTCATAAAGCAGTTTAATTTGAGGTTCTGGGTGATTTTGTCCGAAGAGGCTTCCTCACCTTTTCTGTAAGCAAATTTGAAGTGATACTATGAGAATCTGAGTGCCCTTAGCCCCCACTGAAGTTGAAAGTGTTGAAGGCTCTAAGCATATCACTGGGATAGCCTACAGTTCTTAACCTAAATTTCTTTTTAATTCTTCCTTTCCGAGGTAATCCCAACATGGATCAAAGGAAGTAGGAGGGTGCAAAAGCCCCCATGGTTCACCAAAAGCATCTGGGAATGTCTTCTAGCTCAAAGGGAGGCATACACCCAGTTGAAGGGAGGGGCCATCACCAGGGAGGACTATACTGCGGTTGCTCAGGGATGCAGAAGGGCAGTCGGGAAGGCCAAGGCGGAGATGGAACTGGGACTAACTTCCCAGATCAAGGACAACAAGAAGTCTTTTTTTAAATACATAGGGGGCAAAAAGAAGGTTCCGGGTAACATGGGGCCCCTGCAAGACACGCTATGAAATTTGGTCATCACAGCAGACAACAAAGCTTACCTATTTGACGACTTCTTTGCCTCCATTTTCCTGAGCAGGTACCGGAACACCCCCCCCACTGGGCCTTCCTTAAGCCCCAGGGGAGGCGCACCTAGGCCAAGGTTTAGTGAG
>NW_017729004.1:63144287-63145607 GCF_001723915.1 Gavialis gangeticus | reverse complement strand
GGTCGGACTTGATAATCTGTTCAGGTCCCTTCCGACCCTACTAACTATAAAACTACGAAACTTTCATCCTTTGTTCTTGCTTTGGGTCTCTCAAGGCAGCACCTTATTTGCATGTTATTTTGATGATAAATCACTGTAGCCAAAAGGGTAGGAAAGTCTCCTGAAAATGAGATGAACTTGAGGTTTAAAAATACCCCTCTGCCCCCCAATACATCATGTTTTCAAAATTATTGGAAGTCCTGTTGTGCCAGAAATACAAAGATACAGTGTCTTTGAGTAACCTTCATGCAAGCAATTTAGGTGGGTAATTTAAACCAAAGAAGTGGAATACTCCTTCCAGAAGAGTTATAGGTATTTGTTTTCAGTTCTTATTTGCTATTTGTCCTCCACTGCCAAAGCAAACACATGTATGTGCATGCAAAGGCTCTGAATCAGCAAAACACTGGAATAATTAGGTCTATGAACAGTTCCATAGACTTCATTAAGATGAGACCTGTGTGAATAATTTGGAGGTATTATTATTGTTTCAGGTTTATTCCAAATTACTTTTAAAAAAATTCAGTTGATCTAAGATATATATATCTTAGACATAGATATGTCTAAGTATATATATATTTGTATGTATATTTGTGCTGAAGCAAATTATTTATTTCCAGGTATTTCGGATGAAAGATAAGGGTTACATTTACAAGAGGATTTACAAAGCATTCACCAAATCAAGCAGGTGGAATTGGTGCCCCTTTATTTTCCTACTGTTCCAGACATTCATTCAGATGGTGGAGATAGGCCTTTGAAAATCTGTCAGCCCAATTTACAGCAGAGATATGAACCAGGGCTTCCCTTCTCCCAGAAGGGTGCCCTAACCAGTGGACTATGATATTCTGAGTGAGCATTTTTCCATCTCAGCTGTTGAAGCTATTTTATGCTGGGTATAAAATAATGAAATATTCACTGAAGCAGCGACTGGAACCTGGGTCTCTCAGCTGAGTGCACTAAATACCAGGCTATAGATTCATTTTCTCTTTGACCCATTGAATATCTAATTATTGCATGCAAAGTAAATAAGCTTTAGAGCAGAGATCCCATCCCAGAACATCATGTGTATCCTGGTTGGAATATACTTCCAGATGTGTGAAGCCTGAGTTCTAACTGCAGTTCTCAATTTTGCAGAGAAGGGATTTGAACCTGGCCCTCTCTCAAGTCCAGGATAGATATCCCAACAACCCAAATCTAAGATCACCTACCCTTTTCTAGATTTTGTGAATGCTGCATAAATCCCACTCTAAAGCTCAACAGAAAATTGAAATGATTTATTTTAGA
>NW_017729004.1:63135787-63139287 GCF_001723915.1 Gavialis gangeticus | reverse complement strand
GCAGAGATCCCATCCCAGAACATCATGTGTATCCTGGTTGGAATATACTTCCAGATGTGTGAAGCCTGAGTTCTAACTGCAGTTCTCAATTTTGCAGAGAAGGGATTTGAACCTGGCCCTCTCTCAAGTCCAGGATAGATATCCCAACAACCCAAATCTAAGATCACCTACCCTTTTCTAGATTTTGTGAATGCTGCATAAATCCCACTCTAAAGCTCAACAGAAAATTGAAATGATTTATTTTAGAAAAGTCAAAATAAGCTATTTTGACATTTCCAACTTTTTTCCTATTTTTTAATTCAGTTAAAAGTATTTGCTATATTTTATCTGCCTTCGTAAAGAGATTTTGCTCAGTTAAATTTGTGGGATACTGGAATTGAAGCATCTATGAAGCCTGTAGTGCTTCAGGTACAGGCTCCCACTGTGTGGAGAGGGTCTGGGAATTGGGCAGTGCCATCAAGAAGGCACTCGGGTCCTGACAGATAAATGCGGTGCAGGGAAAGAATCAGGGAATGAAGACAAGGAGGTGCAGAATTAGGGGTTTTATTTCTTTGCTTAGAATGGCATTTAATGGCACCTTTTGAGAGGCAAGTGAGAGGTTGTACTCCTTAGCCAGGGGACACTTTCCCCCCATTTCTGTCAGGACACTAGAGCTGCACCTTGGTCTCCTTCCCATCTGAAGAACTGGAGCCTCTAAGATGATGGGACCTGCCCAGCCTTCACCCTCTGGACGGTACCCAGAACTGTGGGCACCTCTCCCCTCCCCACCACCAACATTGCTGCGGGCAACAAATGACTTATTGTGCCCGTAATAAAAAGGTATTTGCTGCTCCAATCATGTGCTTAAAAGTACACCTATGCTTAGTTGTTTTTGAAATTTGTAGCCAGTGAACTACACTCACCATGTGAAATGTTTGGCATGCATGCAGAGTTACCTTGGACATCCTGTAGGTGTATTTTCACTTTTGACTGAAGGCTTGCAACATTCTTCAAACTAATTTACCAATTTGCATAAACAAGATAAAGGGTCAAAAACACCGGAGCAGGATCAACCTAGAGAGGCAAAGCAGATCTGGTAACGGTTTATAGTTAACAGCATAGATGAGAAACAAGCTGCCTCACCATGGTTAAGTGACTACATTCCAATGTACAGTATTAATTAAGTTCATTTCCATGCAGGATTGCCCTTGGTCCATTGAGAGTCAAAGGGCAGTTGAAGAGTATAATTACTTGTGTTAAAGAGAAATGGCAATGGGAGTTAGCCCAGCCTCACAATGTGATTCAAAAGAACAGCATGCCTTTATTATATTTTTAGTTTGATGTAGGTGAATTGCAAAGCAGGTAAAAAGCCTTCTGTGAAACAGCACTTACCAGATATAAATGGAAACACTCATTCAAATTCTTCATTCAGAATAATGGAGAGAAAAAAAATTCTAGGCCATCTGATTGCATGTCCAGGAGTAGGGATAAATACCATCAGTTACTATTTGCTTGAGGTTGTTATGAATAATAAAAAAAAAACAATTGCCAGGTGAAAATTATGAAGTTTCAATGGTATTGAAGAAAATACTGTATCTCATGGCTTCCTTTTACTTAATGATACATACCAAGAAATTCTCCATGTGTACCTGCTCAGTATAGTAAAGCTCAGGGAAGTGTTGCAGGGATTTAAATGTGAACTAAAGGAGACAATTAGCTTTAACTATAGATTCCATAGCCTTCCAAGCCTTTAACAAAGCATATGCTTGAAGGCAGCATACTATATATTGTTTACATTGCATGTGCCATGTGATTGCCAGGCTTCAGGGCAGCTATTTTTTATTTCTACTTGCTGTGAGATCTTGAAGCATTTAAAACAGTTTGAAGACTAAATTCCTTTCTCAACTAAATGAAATAAAGTGGTTAGAATAAGGAACCAGAGTCCAGATTCTGTTCCACCTACTAGTGCCCTGCTATACATTCAAAAGAAAGCTGGATAGAAACAGGCTATAGAGTTGGTACACATTTTCAAGCACTAACTTTATAGCTGGTTTGTTCTTTTTATAGCTCGATAGTCTTTTTTTTAATGTGATAATTACTTTGGACATGAGACCGGTCTAAATGCATGTGTGATTAACCAGCTAATTGTGTAATAGACATAACATGTAGCAGGGACCTTAGGCACATGAGTGGACACATAAAGGCACCTAGGTCAGAGGGCATCAATTTGTAGGGGGGATGAATAAAACAGCTGTCACTAACACCTACACTGGCAATGCAGCAGCAGCTGGAAGTCACCATTGCCCCTGTGCCCCATGCTCTGGCTGCATCACTACACCATTGGCCTAAGTACAATTGTATTCCACTCTGCTCAAATCCCTGAAAAATGGGGTGGGAGGGGTCCTTCTCATTGCTGCTTTTTTGTAACTCAGTTAAGGGTAAAATGAAGTTGTGTTAATTATTACATGCAAATAAAAGTAAATACATTAAGTGATTTTCAGGACTTGAACAGGTTGGAAGAAAACCATATTTCAGTGCCTATGTTGACTGAACTGCCTAATGGGTGAATTAGAATCTGGTCCCAGGCACTTACATTCACTTGCTTTAGCAAAAAGCACCTAAACTGAGTAGGGGACAAGGAAAGAAGAAAATCCCTCCTCACCCATTCCAAAGGTTATATACACTAGTCTCCAGGAGGTTTGGAGATTAACAGAGGGGTATATCAGGGCAGCAATGGAAACCACTCTTATTTATACCATGTTCCTTTCTGACCTTGGTAATTCAGAGATGTCCTAAGCAGCTTGAAGCAGCATTAATTTCTATATACTTTATCTCTAGCTGAAGAGAGAATAGCTTTAGATACAGTGGACAGTGTCAATACAACATTTGATCAGCAAGCCATTACGTCAAATGGGGAAGCAACCAGAAAAGACTGTCTCTTCATGCTGCAAACCTAGATGTACATACTTATTGGATCTCTCTACTGAACCTAAAGGAATGAAATTCTAAAAAACAAACTTCAGAAAATATCTATAAGCTGATGTCACCAAACAGGGTTACCAGACCAGGAAGAACAGTTTATACAGTAAATACTCAATTTCAAGGCAAGTTTTTCCCCCATTCATCATGGACAAAAAAGAAAAAGAAAAAAAAAAAAGCATCTCATCATAGAATGGAGCATCAGAACACTCCTTCTGGGAGCTGTGGGAAGTGGCTGTGCAGGGAGTCTGGCTGGGCCAAGGACAGCATCAATGGCGAGCAAAGTGGAATCTGTGTGCCTCTACTACAGTCCCCAGCCAAACTGGGCTTCCTGAACAGCCACTGTCCACAGCTTCCAGCTAGAGCAGTTCAATTCCCAGCTGACACAAGCACAGGAGATCTCTAGAGCTGCTCCTGACCTGCTTCTGCCCTGCACTACAAGGAGAACCTGTGGTAGAGGGTAGATTACTCCTTCCAGCATGCTTCTGGCCAGCAAGGAAGACAGGGAAGGGAGAAGGAGAGTCAGGCAGGAAAGGAGGATC
>NW_017729004.1:63130522-63130787 GCF_001723915.1 Gavialis gangeticus | reverse complement strand
GGAAGACAGGGAAGGGAGAAGGAGAGTCAGGCAGGAAAGGAGGAACCTGCATGCTGCTGAGCTGGGTTTTGTGCACAGATGCCCCCTGCAGCTCTGAAGCAGCTCTGGGGCTCCCCTTTGTCCAAATCAGCAGGGGACAGCAGTAGAAGCGGGGAAGCAGGTGGTAGGGGAGGTAAGTAGTTGGGGAGCAGGACCCAGGGAGGCAAATGGCAGGGATCAAACTTCCTGATCCCTATGCTGCCTATCCCCCTAATGCCTGCCCCCC
>NW_017729004.1:63116378-63130496 GCF_001723915.1 Gavialis gangeticus | reverse complement strand
TACTACCTAACCAATTTAAAGATCAGTCTGAACAAGAGATATAAGCAGCTTAAATTCCAAAGCATTCTTCAAGAGTGAGAGAAAATAAAGCTGAAAATTAATCTTCTACAATACTGTGCACCAGTAACTTTTCTAACTTTCTTCAAATCCATCCACCATGTTCTAATATCTCCCCACCAACCTTCCCCCTGGCCCCAGCTCTGCTTTCTCCAACACTTTTCCCCTTGCCACTGTTTTCTTGCTGCAGCAAGAGTGGAGACAAATTTAAGACAACTGTCCAATAGTTAGATTCCAGAAAAGGAAAACTATAATGCATTTATAATTTTTCATGTTTAGAATCTAATTATTGGGCGGGGGATCTTAAATTCAAAGTCATCTTGGATTTGGGTAAATTTGATGATTGATTAACTGAGCTTTCTTTTGCAGAAGATACATTTAAGAGACCTGTACATTTACAAACCTGGGCAACCAATAAAGAAAGTGAATATTCTCATCTCTAAGAGATTCAGGATTGACTCATTTCTTTCCACCATTTATACTTGCATGATGGAATGAATCTGATCATATCCACATCTAAGTACTACCAAAGTCCTTGAACTCTCTAAAGAATCCCTTTGAACCTCAGGCTCTTTAGAATAAGAGGAAGACCTTAATAAATCACTTGCAGGAGTCACTTGGTGTCCACTAACATGAGAAAGCTCTCTTCCCATAGGAAAATTGTGATAGATGTTCAAATGAGTTCTAACACTTACTATCACCTCTTACTAGTGCTTGTCTCCCCTCAAAGATAGCTTCTCCCTACAGAGGGTAAACACCAATGCAGGAATTAAGACACACTAAACCAGTGCATGTTTTGCATTCCCAGTGCTACATGCTAAGTAGTGGTATAGCTATAATAGGGTTACAAGTTGTACCCTGCTCATAAGCTACAGGGTCACCATAGATACTGGGGGCTGAGAGGATTGAGGAGTATCCTGTGTCCATCATTCAGGGGGATTGAGGTGTACCCTGTGTCCCTATACAGGAGCAATATTGTACAGGAAATCAACAAAGCTAGCTCTGTCCTTAGCTTGGTTCCAGCACTACTTACATGGGTATAGTGTTGGAATTGTATCCAACTCACAATTCAAATTTAGGACCTTTTCTGTCAGAACAAGTCATCCCTGAATCAGTTCCTCAATTAAATAAATCAAAGACCTAGTAATTAACTAAAAAATTCCCTAACATGTCTCCTTTCCTTCACCATACTTTCATTCAATGGATTTCTGCTAGATATTGGTATAACTGGTACTGTGCAGCCAAATATGAGATTGTGCCTGTCTCTGTTCGATTATCTGCTCCTGTGCTGCTCTAGCATGTGCGCTTAGTTCTGGGCGCAATGAGGTCCCATGTAATCCCGGAGAAGCCCCTCAGTTACTCTCGGGGAAACCCCAAAACTTTCCTGCCATGACATTGGATGGTTCTTCAGTGGTGGGGATTCCTGTTGAGAGGACCGCCGGGATTGTTGCGTTCCTCAGTGGATGTATGCAGGGCTCCACCTCCCCTACACCCCTTTCATATGCCAGCCCTCGAGATGAGCCCAAATTCTTTCATGCAGCTTGCCCTCCAGTGGTGTCAGTCCCAGATCTTATCTCCTTTTTTTTTTTTTTAAAGCCAGGGTTTCTGGCTGCCCCATCTTGCCCCAGCCAGGTTCTTCTGTGGCTTCTTGCTGAGCTGCCTAGGATCCCGCATTCCCATGCCACTCGCCACTGGTGCAGGATGCTTCCCCTGATTCCACCTCTGCCGATATCAGCCTTCACATCTGGTTCTCCCACTTTTGCCAGTGCTGGTTGCACTCAGCGTGGGGGATCCTCGTTGCTTCTCTCACTCCCCATGTTCCCATCTGGTCCCTCTTGGTGCTGGCTTGTGAATCCACTGGGCGGCGTCTTCCGCTGACGTCACCTGGCTCTAGCTGCAGATAAGCATGGCTGATAAACCGCACAGGTCTTCTTCCTGTCTTCCTGGATCATCGGTGGCCTGCACAAGTTAAGTTTTCCTCCTTTTCAGGGTTGTCATTAGGGGTTGTGTTCCCCTTGTTCTGGGTTCCCTGATGGGTGGGGCTCCTCACCCCCTTATGTTTGTACCCCCATGACAGAGATAAAAGAACATATTAGCACCGGTGTCTGTAAAAGGCCAAACAAGGCTCTAGTTTGTTAGGTGGGCACTGTTAAAAAACATGTTGATACAAAGGAAGGAAGTGCATGTAAAGTTGCTACTTTCGGGCTAAATGTATAAAATACAAAACAAAATAAAACAAAACAAAATACTATCACCTTAGGTGATAATCATAGTCTAACTGATCTATCCTGAACTTCAAAACAAATGTAATGTGTGAATGGTTCAACGATCACCTGGAACTTGGGCAAATTTTGACTAGGATCTGTTTTGAATGCTAGTACTCCAATGTAATGGAAACTCAGTAGTTTTCTTTTTAGAACATGATTAGCAACAGCCAAGCAGAAATAATGTGCAGCAATATAAAAATATTGAAAGAAGGAGATAGAGGAATAAATGCTAGATGAAATGTGTACTTTAATATCTGCAGATGCATGGGAGGAAAGGTGGGTACAATTACGGAATAATGCAATAATATATAATTGTATAACAATACTGATAGATTAGAGCAGCATATAATGAAATTGAGGAGGCGAAACACTGATATGCAACACCACTATTCTGTTTATTTAAATCAGGGCCTATTTGTAGAAAAGAAGGAAGAAACAGTTTTATTGCTTGGGAAAACCAAGGGAAATAAAAGGGTTGTTTGTCCAGCTGTTTACATGGTACTATATAAAAGTTATAGTGCCTGTGTGGATTCAGTAGATTTGAATACTACATGCTAGAAAACATGATTATGAGAACATAGAGCTGTCATGTGTAGAAAAGACTAACAATCCCCAGTGAGATTGAGTTTTTTAAAAGGTTTGCACATTTGATCTCATCTCATCTGGAGTGGCAATGAACTAGACACCAGTATTGCAAATAAGCTGAGCACTGTACTTCACCTCAATTTTCTTATTCTTTACTGTGAATCTGAATATACTTATCAGGACATAAATGGAAAAGAAGCTTAAAATTTACCTTCCAAATAGGCCATTGAGGTACAAATTTAGGGCTTTCTACAGAAATGGAATACTATAGATAAATTAAATAAATAGATAAAAATTACCAAAATAATAAAGTAAAAATGTGGTGCAGACCACTGGTGTGTGCAGATATCTATGTACCTATTTAGGACAATGGATTTCAGATAGTTACTTGTCCTAACTTCATACAGAGATACCCCATGTTTGAGTTTCCGAAGCATGTGTCTAATCCATCAGAGTCAGATTGATGCTACTATAGTATTCCAAATTTTCTATGTAATCCCTTATTTGTAGTTCTTTTTCAGTCCATAAATGCATAAACATTGGCCTTAATTTTCAAAAATGATTTTGGATTCCTTATGTTTAAAACCTAAATTGTGGATGTCTTTAATGGTAAGACTCAGCCCTTTATGAAACCGAACCCTATTTAGGTTATTTAAGCTGATCATTTGAAGTCACTACTCAATTTCAAGAGTTTCGGCCAATATTTCTGTTTAAAGATGCCCTCACCCAGACACAAATCCCAATATATGAAATAACCACGCTAGGAAACTCAGTATACTTTGGGTTACAGCACATATACATTTTGTACAGCTTACCTTTTCTCCTATTTTTCTCAGTATTTTATTCTTTTGGTTGAGCTGCATAATATCTTCTTTCTTTTGTCAGTTGGACTTGGCTTTTGGATAATATGCCGACATTTAACTTGGTTTGCATAGCCCTCCCACATAATTATTCTGCAGTAGACATCTGGGTAGTTGCGTATCTGGTTGCTTGGTAGTTCCATAAAAATAAGCAACAAAATGATTTTCTGGGCTTTTGTTCTAGATGAACAGTTTGCAAACAGTCTTTTCAAAACTTAATTAACATGTTCTACTTCTCTGTGAGCCTAAGGATAATGAATGGGAAAATGTCTTTTGAATGTTATCTCACTTCAAAACTAGCTCATACTTCACAACATGGACTGAGATATCCACTGTCAGTGATCCATCCTTCAGATTTCCTACAAAACTAAAAAATGCAGTAAGATTATACCTGTTAAGCACTTACCATATTCTTCATTGAAATGACCAAGATCATAGTTCCAGTATATATAATGAATTATATCAGTTGTCCATTTTCTTAAACTTGTACTTAGTATTGCAAGTATGTCAGATAGGATATTTCAGTGAAATACGGCAGGAGGTTTACACTGCATAAATCAGGTACATGAAGTCACTGTCCCTGATATTACTGAAGGTAATTGCAGTTCATGCCACCCTGTTCGTGATCTGTTTTGCTATGTTGACATTTGCACCCCTGGAGGGCAGCCACACTTCACTGGACTACTAGACACTGTTTCAGTTTTGTCATTTCTGCCCAAATATATTTACCTGTGCTGTTTTTGCAGTGCACTGCTTGTAGAAACTAAGACATATTCAGTGGCTTACTTGAAGAAAACATTACTTGCATTTAGCTGCTTTAATGTACTGGTGATACATGGCATTTACTATGGGTCTAAAGTGTGATATATTGCAAAAACTTTCAATCAACTGTTATCTTTAAAGCTTTTCCTTGCTCACAACATAGTGCACTGTTCATGTTAAAAGAAATGAACTGTATTGTGACTCTTTATATTTGAGATAAGTCCATCCCCTAAGTTGGGTCAGCCAGGGTAGTGCTTAGTAGAGCAAGGGGTTAGCCAAGTTGTCTGGATCAATTCAAAAGGCCATGTTAGCTTCAAATACAAAAGAAGTATATGAAATGCCTTAGTAATTAATGTGTCCACCACAAATAACCCCTGCACTGCTGTCATTGTCAACTGCATAACATGTCTGTGTTTCTCATAGTGGGCATTGTGTGTCTTCATTTCCACGTAGTGAATTGTGTAATGTTCCCTACTGTATGTGACAGATGCATGTTTAAACTATGAAATATGAATTTCTAGCAAGGATTTCATTTTTTGAGATATTTGTTAAAATGTCTAATTTCAGGACAGCAATGGGATTGACCTTGCTATATCAGCTACATGACTGCTGTCCAGAAAAATCTCTTTTTATACTCCAAAGTTGCCTTACAGTGATCGTCATTCCCTCCAAGACAGTTTTCTCTCATCCTGATGGCTCCTGGTCCTGAGAACCCTCCGCTGTTGGAGAAGAAGAATAATTTATAGAATAGTACAATATATTCTGTATTTTAACTGCTTCATGGATATTTCCCTCAGACTGGTTAAACAAAGAACAACTCCTGTTTTTTTCCTGCACACCTACATATGTTTATTTTTTTCCAGAGGAAATCAGGACGTGTTCCAGCTGTAATGAGCCTCTTTTAAATTATCACAATTTTTAGAACACAGTAGGCTGACCAGATGTTCCTAGCTTTCCTGTTTCCTAAATTACTCTTTTTATTTTTTACTCATGACCTAGAAAAATGAAAAATGTAAATTGCATCTAATATAAAAATGTTGATTTTTACTCAAAGGCTAAATATACTTACATGTGTATATTGGTGGGACTATTAAATTTGTCTTCATATTCCAAAAGATTTTCATCATTCATGGCTTAGCATTCTAGAGAAGAATAGCAACTATCAAGAGAGAAATAGATATCCTATGAAGGGATTTATGTTCACCTCTTCAGTTTGTTTATCTAGCTAAATCAAGATGAGCTTTGATATAGATTTTTTCTAGTTCCTTCCCTGACGGTAACAGTATCAAGTATTTCCATCTCAAAGGAGATCGTTATTACTTTCCGTCAGGATCAAGTCTACAGTGGGAAAAAGCACAATTTTTTTTTTAAATCATTACCATCTGAATAAGATATCTTTTCAATATATTTCTTGGTTTTAAAGTTACAGGAGTCTCGAGTTACATTTTAAGTCTCACAAGAAATCCTAAACTTTTACAGCCCATAGATGAAGTTCAGAGTTGAAAGCCTTCAGCTGGTGATAAAGGACATTTTGCCTCAAAGTTGTCTCAGCTCAGTACACCTGAGTGATATGCGTTTCCACCTATCTGATTTGTCTTTGTCTCAGAAAACCTTTCAGATTCATCCTCCTTGAGGCTGATGAGCTATTCAGTGTTCTTTCCATCAGAATTGCAGACTTTATCCAGAAATGTCTTTAAAAAAAAATCCTCAGTGATTACAGCTCATTTTTGGAAATTGGGTTATTCCATCTTTCCACGCCTGGGGATAACTGGTTCAAGAGAAGCAAGTTAAAGAGATATTCGAACCACAAGAAATTCTGAAAACTCTTAGAACACAAGTCTATTATCAGTCTTCAATAGTGACATTTGACTTGCGGTGGAAAAAAAGTATCTTAGAACTGTACAGGATATTCTTGATGACATTTGGCTTCTTTCTTTATTTAAATCAACAAAATTTAAGCTTTGTCATATCCAACTACTAAAAGTTCAGGCTACATGAAATCATGATTGACACTATAAGGAAAACTCAGAGGGTGGTGGTGGATGGGTCATACTCGACCTGGGGGGAGGTGGGTAGTGGAGTCCCCCTGGGCTCGGTCCTGGGGCCTGCGCTGTTCAATTTCTTCATCAGCGATCTAGATGATAGGGTGGAAAGTAACCTGTTTAAATTCGCTAATGACACCAAAATTTGCGGGGAGGTGAGCACGCTAGCAGGGAGTGAGAGATTGCAGAAGGATCTGGATAGGTTACAGGGGTGGGCTAACAGGAACAGGATGCGTTTCAATACGGACAAGTGCAGGGTGCTGCACTTGGGCAGTAGGAACCAGCAGCACACTTACACAATGGGGAACTCCCTACTTGAGAGCACGGAGGCAGAAAGAGATCTTGGAGTCATTATTGACTCCAAGATGAACATGGGCCGACAATGCGAGGTCATGGTTGGCAGGGCTAACCGGACCTTATCGTGCATCCACAGGTGCATCTCGAGTAGAGCCAAGGAGGTGATCCTCCCCCTCTACGCGACGCTGGTCAGGCCACAGCTGGAGTATTGTGTCCAGTTCTGTGTGCCCCATTTCAAGAGGGATGTGGACAACATGGAGAGGGTCCAGAGGAGGGCCACCCGCATGATCCGGGGACAACAGGGCAGACCCTACAGTGAGAGACTGCGGGACCTGAACCTATTCAGCCTCCACAAGAGAAGGCTGAGGGGGGACCTGGTGACCGTCTATAAACTCACTAGGGGGGACCAGAAGGGTTTGGGGGAGACGCTGTTTCCCCTAGCGCCCGCTGGCATAACAAGGAGTAATGGGCACAAGTTGATGGAGAGGAGGTATAGATTGGACATCCGCAAAAACTACTTCACAGTTAGGGCGGCTAGGAGCTGGAACCAACTTCCAAGGGAAGTGGTGCTGGCCCCTACCCTGGGGGTCTTTAAGAAGAGGCTGGATGCCTACCTGGCTGGACTCATTTGAGTCCCGTTTTTGTTTTGGGGTTTTGTTGTTCTCCCGCCCTGGCGGGGGGTCGGGCTAGAAGATCTACTAGGTCCCTTCCGACCCTAAATCTATGAAACTATGAAACTATGAAAACATTAAAAACTAGGGCAGCTATTTAAAAAGTATGTTAATTGTCAAAAGATATCAGTTTGAATTCAAAACTTACCTCCTACAATAGAATTATAACCCAGTGCTGGGCCACATAAGGAAGGAATCACTTATATAAAAACATAAGAACAGGATTAACAGTAGTCTGACAGCACTACTACTGGTTGGGAAAACTGTGATAAAACCATTTTCCACTAAAGAATATAGTTCTGTTCAAAGTGAAAAGCTTTGCAAAGTCAATATAATTTCTTTTAAATTAAATTAAATTTTGGGGGGGGGAGTTCAGGTAACATCAAAATATCCAGTTTCAAACTCATCAAAAGAAAATGTTTCAGTTTTGATTCTGAAATAAATTTGGTCTTGCTCATTTTGAAATTAATATGTTCTGTACTATAATATGGAGATATATGTTAAGAAGGAACATTCCATGATTTTATTTAAAAAGAATATTTTGGTCAACTGGAAACCGTTATTTTGGGGAAAATTTATTTCTGAAAGAATGTCATATTTTTCAAGTTTTGTCCCTTGTTGGAATGAAGACAAATGCCATAATCTCAAAATCCATTGTGAAACAGGCTTGTTATACTCTGCACAGTTTTTTTTAAAGCACTCTGCAGCAAATATTCTGTGGTATTATCAGAACCTGAAGAATTATATGCTGTATCCAATAGAAAGTCTGGTCTACAAACCTGCACACAATTAAACACTAGATTGGAGTTGTATCCTGTTTCCTAGCATTTAAAGGCTAAATCCTTCTTCACTTCATGAGCTAAATGGCAACTGTGGCAATTTTTGATATTTTCACATAATTTTGGATGCAGCTTTTGACATACAAACATACAGTGAGCACGCTTAGGAGCGCTGCACTCTGGCTGGGGAGGTACACAGTGAAATAAAATAGCTTAGGACTGCAGATAAGCCCAAGTCAGTTCCAGAATTGTAGCTGGGTATAACACCAAGACTAACAAGTGTTAGAGGCTGGAAGGGGCAGAGGTGGACCGCATATATAATTCAAAATTGTTCATGGGTTCTTTACACAATTGAGGAGGATGATCTCTCTCCCCATACCTTCCATTATTTCAAAGCCCAACAGTAAGTGTGAACATGTTTTAAAAACATCATTTGAAGATAACTGCATTTATGTTATGCATCAGTCTTGCATGTGCATAATTTTATTATATGTGCTAGAACTATGCATGTTTTATATGAGGTCTTTACTTAAAAAAAAAAATCTTGCTCCAATTCCCATAATTTCAGCCCTAATTGCAATAAGGTATTTAAGTCTGCATGTAACTTTAAGTGCCCAGCTCAGGGGACTGTTTGCATATACAGTCATGTGTTTAAAGTTATGCACCAGTTACTTTGGTTAATCAACACCCTAATCAGTAGTGTGCTTTTAAAAAGTGCTTAGCACCCAGAACTCCCATTGACTTCAGCCAGAAAGTAAGTCCACTGTATTCATTTATAGAAAAGAAATACATTTCCCATTTCTATTATGAAGGAAAAACGTCTGTGGATTTGATAATGATGAAACTAATCATGATCCATTTAAAGATTAAATTTAATAGGGCATCTGTAAAAATAATTCTAAATTTAATAAAATTTAAGAGAGAGAATAAGAGCCTTTATCTAAGTGGGGTTGCATACATCCTATAGTATTCTCTATCAAATTCCGTTGACATGGTTTCAAAAGCCAACTAGAATTATCTTTTTCTTTTATCAAATTATTTGGGACTTTTCCCTAGTAGTACACGCCAAGCATATTTAAGTAACAACATTTCACTCAGTGGTTACATGAGTCTGTTATGAATCTCTGTGCACCGTTAAGTACAGTGTCAAACTTTTTAGTGTGACAACTGCTGGACCATACAGGAGCACTGGAATCTGATGGGGCATATACCATTTCAGTTCACTGCATTCCATGGTGTGGTCAGTACTGGGCCATGAGCCCAGGCTCTCTGTTACTGTGAGATAATAGCAGCTCAGCCAGGATACTCTGCAGGCTAGGTAGGGTGCAGTAACTGCCAGTTGCTAGGATAATGGGGCTAACGAGGCAATTAGCAGCCAGCCCAAGCAGTCACCTGACCAGAAGTAGGCAGAGCCCTGGTAGTACGTAAGCCTGGGGTTTGAGCTGACAAGCCAGTCTAGCTCTGCTCTCTTCAGGGTTAGGAGCTCCTGCCCAGGAGAGGCTCCCAGGGATATTGGCTTGATTGTTTTGCTGCCTGCGGGGCTTTCCAAGGTTCAGGAAACTCACAAGGAGCCAGGGTGGGAGCTTTGCCAGCCCCAGGGTGAAGAAGGTTTGCCCTGTTATAGGGACAGAGGGTTGCTTTCTCTGTTGCTATTATATTATAGCTTGGGTCTTATGTTTAATTTATCATTTGAACTGGTGGTTTAGGGTTGGGACTTTAGGGGTCCCATTAGTACCCAAGGGGCACACAATCACCTTGAGCCCTGCCAGGGAAGGCTCAAGGCTTGAGCACTTATTGGGCCCACAGTGGACAGAGAGTGCAAGGTGTAGCCACACAGGGGCAAGGAGCCCAGTGCCAGAGAATACATAGCCACACAGGGAGCCTGGCAGGTAGGGGCCTGGGGCTGGGTGACAGAAGAGACAAAGCCAGGTCTGATTCAGTGGGCCCAGGCTAGTAGGCCTAGTGAGATTGAAGGGGCAGACGCTGAGGAGGTTAAATCCTCCACAAAAGGAACAACATTGCAGTAACACCTGTGAGGCATAGGTCATGGCAAAGGGAAGTATTTTGAGCCATGCAATAAGCCTTTAAGGCTTTGGGTGCCCTGCCAGGCACAGTAGATTAGAGTGAGGCCCAGTGAAGGGCCTAAGGACCATCGAGGTCTAGTGAGGGGCCTGGGCACAGGCAGAGACCAGCGTCATCCAGTAGGACTAAAGCCTAGCAAAGGCCAGCAGGCAACCTCCTTATATATTATAAATAATACCAAGGCATGGCAGGTGAGACAGGAAGGTGCCCTATGGGGGGAGCAAGGCATGGTCGTGGAGCTATCTGGGAGTGTCATGGCCACCTTTGGGACCCCAACATGTTACAATGGAATATGTTCATTAGTTATACCTATCAGAACATCTGCTTTAGGATTAAATGACAAAATCTTAAAGCTTTAGGGCTTGATTCAGTATCAACAGAGTCTCCAAGCAGATATTTTGATGCCTCAGGTTGCTGAGTGGATAGATTAAATAGAGGCCTTGAAATATCTTTGAAATTCCTGGGTAAATAACACTTCCTAAATATGTAAGTTACCCAAATGCTTATATTTAACCAATAGGTTGGGGGGGGTTTTGTTGACCGCATATATTTTCACATATTTCTTCATAATTGTATAAGAACCCATCACACAATACAATAAAATAAAAATAAAACAAATTTTAAGGACTACACATGGCTTGGGGGGGTGGGGGGCAAAGAATCCATATCACTATGTAATAATACTATCCCTAGATATGGAATAAATTATTTCCCAGGAAAAAAAACCTACACATCATGGTCTAAACTCATCCATATGAGTTTGACTCATATTGAAGTCCATGGACTTACATTAGGAATTAACTTCATCATTATGGATTAATTTTGAACTGTGATACACAGCTTGACAAGCAGGAAGCAAATGGACAAAACGCAAAGGATGTGGAAAAGATGATATGTAAAACAAAAAGCAAGCAATGAGATAAGTGACTTTATTGTTTTGTGTCTAGCCCTCTAGCCCAGAATGGCGAGGTAGACATAGATGTATGACAATACAGTTTATGTAGAACATAGTTTCATTGGTGAACTGTAATTTTTTAATAGTTGTAATATGGGAGACCTGAATAATCCAGTCATGAATTTGAATTGTGAGTAGTATGACTCTTCCTTAACTTGGTGATAAAATACATCTGTCACACCAGTCCCTAATATTTTTAACACACAGTCTTTGATTATATGCATATTTGTAGACACTTTTCTCTCAAATAAAAAAAACACCTACCAGGACCATCCAATACCGAGCAAATAAGCAATGCAGTATCACAATCATAATAAAGCAAAAATTATAGCTAAGAGTATAATCATCTCCTATAACCTATGTCTACCACTACACAAGAATGATAATGGAATTGGTTGAGAAGCTCTCTGAAGTATTAGTATTCATCATATTCCAATGATTCTTGGGATACTGGGGAAATTCCAGAAAAATTAAATAGCAGTAACTTGTGCCAGTACTCAAATGGGAATGCAGGATGATCTAACTGAGCTTGACATCAATCATGGCCAAAATAAAGGAAAACCTGAAATGGGATTCAACTGGCAGAATTAAAGGAAAAGTTTATAATTAAACTCATCAACATTGTTTTACAGAAACTAGGTCTTGTCAAACAAACGGTATGCACAAACGTGACAGGGTAGAAAGAATGTAGGAGTCATGGACCAGAAGAAAAAACAAGAGAGAACATGGTTAAATTATCTAACCCCCCTTGAACAGGGGGTTAGACTAGATGCCTTCCTGAGGTCCCTTCTAGCCCTACTTTTCTATATGTTGTCTGAGAGTATAACTCTAGCAAACATTTTTTACGCTGGTGATGATTAGCCACTGGAACAAGCTCCTAATGGACTGTGTGGGTTGTTCATCTCTTGATGTCTTCTAATTAAGACCAAATGCCTTTCTGGAAGATAAACCAGTCAAACAAAAGTTAAGCTTGTGTTAAGCACTTGTTGTTGGTCTTGATACCACAGTAACTCAATGGAATTTAACTAACTGCCTTTGATACGTAGGAGATCAAACTTGATAATATAACAGTCCCCTTGTGCCTTAAACTATAGGAATCTATGAAACATTTGGGGAAGTTATTGCTATGTTTCTAGAAGTTCAATTTAGACAATGTGACAAGGAAGGGGGACATTTCAATTGATGATGTTTGTAACTCATGTATTGCTTTTCAGTAGATGATGTTTGTAACTCAATATAAAGATGGAAGTTTTGTATAGTAGTAAATGAAGAAGGCAAGGACACTATACATAACATATACACACATATATGGATGCATTTCCCCAAATTGTTGAGCTAACCTTAAGACTAGGCATGCAATTTGCAAATGCAATTAACTTCAGGCTCAGTTTAGCTAATTTAAACATCTAAGTACAATATTGTGCATTCATATGAAGTCCCTCAGCCTCTGAATGACAAATTATGTGTAAAGATAATTGCAGAAGAAAACACTGTAGTGGTAATTTACAAGTAGGGGAAATATGAGTGAATGAAAATATACATGCAACATGCAGTACATACGTTGTAGAAGTTAAGATAAAATAATAGAGCTTTCTGTAAAGATTTATTTTCTCATAATACCTTTTCCTATTTCTTGTACTATTGATCTAATAGCAATTCCCCTGCTCCTTGTAACTTTAAAACATGTACCATCTACAAAGTACAAGCACTGTCAGCTGCATTGCATTGCCTAGATTAGAGAATAGTTAACTAGAACTTAGACATCATTGGCTAGGCACAAAAAATACAAATGCCTAGAAGTTGTCTAATACTTTGTTCTAAATTGTATGTAACTTTTTCTGTGATGAAATGCAAGTAAAAGACTTCAGTGCTTTCTATGCTAAGTCCAGGTACTTCGTTTTATGTCTGAAATGGCTTTTAAACATTTTGTTTGTTAGCTTATTTTTTGAGTTTGGGCTTGTTAAGGCTGATGCAATATAAAAAAAAATTTTCTCTGTGTGTTCTTACAGCTGGAAAAACTTATGAGCTGCCATTTTCAAAGCATCATTTGGGCTCTACACTTTAATAGTGACCTTTTATTTCTTTCTCAAGTTTCTGTGTCAGACTTTGCCAACTCTTCATATAGCAAAGCTTGGCTGGACAAGACTGTTTCTCAGTCATTTAGTTAGGCCAATGTGATGTTGGGGATTAATTTCAAGTTGACAGCTTTGTTTCTCTGTAGTAGTGTTCTGTGATGGAATAATGGCAATTATTGTGTTCATAGGACATGTCTACACATTAATTTATGGGCACGTAAACTTAATGCGCCTTAGCCTAAGGTGCTTTAAGGCAATTTAGGCACACATCTACACATGCATACCTTAAGGAGCCTTAATGTGGTTCGCTGGGCAAATACATTTGTAGCCTGCCCTGGTCAGCACCCTAGACAGCCACCCCGTTTGCACAGCTGCGCCAGAGCCTGCGGGCAGCAGGCAAGTGCCGTGCTGGGAAGGTGGCTGGAGGCAGTGTGAACAATGAATGCACTCCTGGCTGGGGACCACAGAGAAAGACGTGGGGTGCACCCAGCAGTTGTGGAGTCTGTTAGAGGCATGTGCAGAGCTGGGGCTACTAGACCACAGCGAGAGTGGCTTGGCTTCAAGAAAGCAGAGGGTGCACCTCAGTGCCCAAACTATGTCTAGTGACTTGACCTGCTGGCACCTTGAAACCCTCAGCAGCATAGCCAGGCAGTGCAGCCCAGCACTGGCCAAAGGGGTGGGAGCCT
>NW_017729004.1:63098338-63116339 GCF_001723915.1 Gavialis gangeticus | reverse complement strand
CCCCCAGCCCCAGCCCCAGCTCTAACTCTCTCCCCATGTTCCTGTCTCCCCAGTGGTGGTTGGGAGTATGTCAGAGCTGAGCCCATGGGGCCCCACACTACCAGTGGATGCCACCAAGTAGAAGAAGCAGTGAGAGCTATTCTCCAAGGTGCAGATGCTGGAGCTAGAATGGCAGTTCCAGCTGCAGTGGTACCTGTCAGTCTGCTGACCAACTTGGGACTTAATCCCAAGTCGACTGGGACACCTACAGGTACCGCTGCTGCTGGAACTGCCACTCCAGCTCCAGCATCTGCACCTTGGAGAACAGAACCTGCCACTTCTTCCTCTTGGTGGTGCAAGGTGGTAGTGCAGGGCTCCACAGACTTGGCTCTGGCCTGCTCAGTCCATATACAGTGTTATGGTGCTTTAAGGTTTCTAAATGTCCCTTAAGGTGCCTTAACTATTTGTGCCTAAATTTGATACCTGCTTTATGTAGGTATCAAATTTAGGCATGATTAGCTTTAAATCACCAATTTAAGGCACATTAAGGGCATGCAAGTGTAGACCCATGTCTTTAATGTCCCTTAAAAATAGCAATTTTAGGCTAATTGTGCCTAAAAGAAGCATGTGTAGATGTGCCCATAGTAAGGTAGAATAGGAATAATATTGCTGCCAAGATTTGTGTGACTGGCATTTCATGTATGAGTTTTTCTTAATCTAATAGAAAATTACACAGCTGTTATAGAATTCTGTTAGGATGATTTATGGAATCACATATAAAAATAAAATCATTCTTAACTCCTGTAAGACTATGGTTGACATAAAGGGATTGGGACCTACAGGAACCTATTATTACATTGCTAGGATATTCAGAAGTATTCCACAAAGGTTTGATATTTTTTCCCTTGTATTTCTTTTCCAATTTTTATCACCTGCATTTTATTTACCATTTTTTGTCTTGGTCTATCTCCTGCTCTTGTCTTTTTTTCCTTGTTCCTTGTCACTGGTCTGAAATTTATAGAAAAAGGGGAGTTTTCTCTTTAAAAAATTATAGTCCCCTTTCCAATACCACACTCATTGTAGTCTGGTGTAATGTGAGAGTGAATCGCAGGACAGTGAATCTCTGCCACCTCTGCACCAAATTATGGTATACTGCATCTAAGCATATTATGCCCTCTCAGCACAAGCTAAACCTTGAAATAGATGTAGTATAGTTGCTTTTGAGAGGTTCAACCTTGCTATCAGCATTAGGGACCTATATTTACTTCTCTACTGTCTGTAGCTTCTTGATTTGCAATAAAACAAGGGTTTCAAATGCACTCTGGGCTGGATCCATACCGTGGAGCTCCTCCTAGGCTGGATCTGCAGGGTCAGCAGCAGGTACTGCATGTCTGGCAGCATCAGTGGGGGCCCAGTGGTGATGGTAGGGGCTTGACAGGCTGTGGTAGAGGTGCCAGTGGTAGTGGGAGCCTGGTTGTGGTGACAGGACCAAGTAGCTGCATTGTGAGCTAAGGATTTATCAACACAGTCCTTGTTGCCCCTCACCCTGCTGCCAATGGCCATGTCCACTGGGGCTTGAATTCTGTGGCAGGCATGCCCCCTTCCCTGCACCACCCCACAACTTTTGGTGCCCTGGAGATAGCTAACAGGTCAGAAAGAATGGTACCATGAATTGTATTCAGCCCATGGCCATATGTTTGACACCCCTGCAATAAAGGAAAGTAGTCACACAAACCAGACACTGATTTACTCAGTATCAACAATAAAACCCTTCCCTGGTACTATTAGTGAATTTTTGACACTTTCCAGATCTGTGATTGTCAGTACATGAGTGTTGCCAGGACTCTACAAAAAGAAATACAATAGATTTCCTAAATTACTACTGCTATGTGCTATGTAACCTTGTCACAATTATTGCAGTGCTACAGAAATACAAAAGTGCCATGAACTTTATCAAAACAGTATTCTGAAGAGAGCTGAAGATTTCTTACAGGAACAATATTAAGGGCACAAGCACAAGCTATCCCAAAGCAAGCGGAAGAGAGGAAGTGTAGTAAGAAACCTGATGACTTAAAAATCGAAAAGGAACCAGATAAAAAAATTAAGCTATGTCAGATTTGCTAAGAATGAGCATACTTAGGCCTAAGCCACAAAAAACTATCCATATTTACCTCACCCTAGCAGCTGCAAAAATTCTGCCAAGATTTGTTAGTCCCTTCTGTTTTGACCTGATAAAATCTTGAGTCACTTGGAATCCCTTCCCTACCTTCAACAAGAGGAAATGAATCCCTAGCACAGTAGTAAGGCCACCCATTCTGCAGGTTATCTAGATTCCAGTTCCTACCACAGCAAATGTTTATTTTTGCAAAGTGGGACAGTATCAACAGGGGAGTTCTCCCTTGCATAACAGGACACTATAATGTGCTGGCTGGGACACATTCCTCAGACAGAGGAGGTATTGAATCTGGATAATCCACATGCAGAGTGAATGGCTTCATCTCTGAGCTGTTGGACAAAAGGAAACTCCCATCTTCTCCAGCATGGCTATGAGTCTAGCTTTCCATTTCTATCATAGTTATTGCATGTCCCCGAAATAAAACATTTCATTTAGTGTTTGACAGAATGTTTCATTTGACCCCAAAGATTTTTTTTAGGTTAGATCAGAACAATATTTTTTCCCAGTTTTTCAGTTCAGCTGCCAAACTGAAAAACCTACTCACAACTCTAATTGAAATGTGCTACTGTGGCACCCCTGGAGAAGACCAGGACCAATGGATATAAATTCCTGGAAGGCCACTTCAGGCTTAATACCAGGAGAAGTTCCTTCATAGTCAGGGTGTCCAGCCTGTGGAATAAACTCCCTTCAGAGGTAGTATAGTCACCTACTCTGGAGGTTTTCAAAAGGAGACTGGAGAATCACCTCACTGGGTCACTTGACCCCAGTTGTCTTCCTGCCTAGAGCAGGGGGGCTGTACCCAATAATTTGTGAGGTCTCTTCCAGCCCCTAACAATCTATGAATCTATGAAAAGGATGTCATATTTTAGGTGCCTACTCAACAACAACAGCAACAACAAAACTGGGGGAGGGCCAAATCAGTAAAGTAGGTAGCTATTTGGAATAAAGGTTGGAATACAGGCAACTAATTTAAGAAGCAGGAAAATTGCCTTGCCTTCTAAATTCATTAAACAACTCCATTTTATGCTGAAATGATGCCTTCACTTACAGTTCTGCAAAATGCTCAGGAGTGATTCTTTTTGAGGAGCTCGGCACCTAACTATCACCAAAGGTCCAGGATTTCAAGAACCTGGGGCTCCAAGAGTTTGGGTGAGCATCCTAATTATTGGACAATTAGGCAAATGTAGTCCTCTTCCTTTAGCAGTTTTTGAATCTAGCACTGAAACATTTTCCTGTTCAAAACAATTTGAAGAATTCCATTTGAATTAATTAAGAAATTCACATTCTGAAGCTGCATTTCTGGTGATAACAGATTCAGGAAAAAGGTGCCTGGTTCTAATTGTCATATATTAAATGAAGTAGACCACTCTGTGCATGAGGTATCAGAATTTTCCCACGAGTCTTTCAGTGAAGGCCATACAGAAGTAGGATTTTGCCCTTAACCTTTAACAACCTCAGTATGAAAATTCTTTTTTTAATTAAGAAGATGTAACTTTGTATATGATCAATGAAATACATCAACTGTTCCTTGTTAAAACATAAGATGTGTTACAAAGCAGTTCTGTAGTAAAGCTTCAGGGCTTTGCTAATTAGAAGAATGACAAATATAGCACTCCAGAATGTTTTGCCATTGGAAACACTTGACAAGGAACGATGTATTTAAATTAGCACTTAAAACAATCAAAGGAAACATGGTAAGTGTCACACTATCTCAAAAATCTTATCAAATGTTGACAATGTATGTTCAAGCAACAATTTTGTTGGCTGTTAAAGCTGAACAGAAGTAGCTTCTGTAAATAAACAAACAGTTTGAGTCCATGATTATCAGAACATTCCTGCAGACTTTTCTATTACAAAACAAGATGTTTGAATAATAGCGTGTCCTTTATTTATCTACAGGAAACTGATTTCAGGCTTCAGTTTTTCTTCTGCAGAAGTTAATGATCAAAAAGCAGTGCAATGTTTGCAGGAAAATGCTTCAGGACAGGAAACAACACTAAAAATATGATAATGCTATGATATAAATCAGTTGAATGCCCTCAAGTGGAATATTGTTTCTAGTTCTGCTTACTCTAATTTCAAAGGGGACATAGAGAGAACAGGGGTGCCAAGCGTTGTAACAGGTACCTGAAGATTTCCAGATAAAAAGTGATTGAAAAAAGTGGTATCATGAATGTGCCCAGAGTGGAAAAGGGGCATAGCCAGACAGACAAAATACATTGCGCTTCGTTGGACAGTTCCAGGACTGGGGGTGGCATGAGTGGGAACAGAGTTAAGTGAATGAAGGGTTTTTTTGTTTTGTGGCCAAATAAGAAAATCAGGACAGAGAAAAAAATGTGGTCTAGCTCAAATCACAGCTGCATTTTTGGAGATTTTTGCTGAAAATAAAATTTAAAAAACCCTTCAATTTAACCTGAAAAGTTTGCCTCAGCCTCAAATGAAGTGGGGGTATGTTCCAGGTTATTTAACCTCTTTTAAAAACTATGTTAATTTGTAAAGAGAAAGTTCTATTTCAAAATGTAAAGTTGAAAAGTTTGATTTAGAAACAAAACAAAATAATTTGCATTATTTAGTTTGCATATTTTGCTTTATTTTATTTGCATGTTTTGCATTGTTTAATTTGCATGTCTTGCTTTTTTAAATTATATATTTAAAATAAATAAAATATTTGACATTTCTAAAACAAAAAATATTTCTGAACAAACTTCAAACAAAATGTTTAGACATTTCCCATATCTTCCCACATTTTGTCCCCAACAATTTAGCGAGTGCTCAGTTGTGTCAAATCAAGTTGCCTCTGAGGGCTGACTCCTGAATATTGAACTGTAGATTTGAAAGAGAAATGTAAGGAAACAACCCCTGATTTTTTAGGTTAATCCAATTACTTTATGTTAGTATTATGTTTTTCTTCTTAATTACGGACTTTAAACCATTTTAAAATCCCTAGAAGCCGCAATAATTTTCTCCATTCACTGTGATTCTCCATTCAGGCAATTCTTTTGCAAATTCATATACATGATTATTAACCTAGATATAAGTGTAAGAACCTTGAAATACACGTATAGAAATCTACAAAGTCTTCTGGGACATCTCTGACTCCAATCCCTTTAGTCAGGGGTACCCAACAGGCAGACTCTGTGTATGGCATGCAGAAGCCCAGGAAGGAGACAGACAACACAGTGGCAGATAGGGCAGGGAACAGAAAGCCTAGCAGCAAATCAGGCATGACACAGGACAGGGAGCAGAAAGCAAAGCAGGACATTGGATCAGGGTAGGCAACAGAAAGTAGAGCAGCCAACATAGCAGAGAAAAGATCAGAGTGGCACATGGAGGAGCTGAGGGGCTAATATGTGGCATGGCTGCCAATAAGGTTGACTCCTACTGCATTACATAATGGTCACAGCAGCAGTGAAGGAATACTTTCTGTTCCAACTGGGGTACAATGGTATAACTGGTGAGTCCTTTGGAGTTAGATACAGACATTATGCCTTGCATCCTCCACCAGTGATTGTTCATGCAGGATTAGCCACCTCATGGCTTCTGAATGAAGGCAGAGGTAGCACTGATACCAAGAACAGAAGTGCTCTTGTCTAGGACTTGCAGCAGGAAAAGTTCAGCATAAACACACGAGAGAATGGCATTGATACAAAGAGGTTAGGAATGCCAGGAGATAAAGCTCCATATACTCAGAATATTTTACAAGTGCTAGGTAAAGCACTTATTTCTCTTAATGATATTTGGACTACTTGTGACATTTATTGGTTTGATTGCACATATTTGTTATTGAGTGTGTTTTGAATAATACCACTGGTTTATGCAGAGTCTGAATCAAAGCCAATATTTAGTGTAAGTCTTTGTATTGACTTCAGTAGACATTAGATCAGACCCTAAGCTCAATACCATTTGTGATACAAAATGAGCCCAGGCTACAAAATCTAGAGTAAACTAGGAGCAACTTTTGACAAATTATAAGAATATAGAAAATATTCAATTATGTATTTTTTCTTCAGTCTCCTGTACATATATTGAAGTACTACAGCATTCAGAGCAGAGTCCATCTCTAAACTTTTCCAGAATTTGAAATTGCCAGAGCTGGTATTTTATTTTAGGCCCATCTCTGAGGAGAACTTTGAGGATCACAATATCTGAATATTTTCATTAATAAAATAATTCAATGTGGTGGTCCATACAACCCCCCCCCAAACTCTTTAATGATTGATGCTGAGCATTGTAACTACTACCCGAGTGATTAGGGCACAGTTGATACTTGAGCATGAGTTGAAATATATGCATGCAAATAAGTTGAGTTTTAAATCCACTCATTAGTACAATAATACAGCTACTTTAGAAGCTGCTGGTTGAGATACTCTTTGATTCTGTGCACTGCGACATTTGGCAACTCATTAGGCTTTAAGCCATACATTGAGACAAAGGCTCAAAGAAGTTATTTAGTGGCTAGATGAAATACAACCACAATTTATTAGACCTCTTTAACATGTTTAATAATTATTTCTTTATAACAATTACAACAGAAAATATGTTTTAAATTTAATAGTAAATAAATACTTCAGTACATGACAATATCAGAGGAAGGATAGTCGAGATTAAGACCTGGGTATTTCAGAATATTTCCTTTCTTCCATCTTTTGTCTGTTTAGTCCTGTAATGTTTTTGAGGCCAGAACTGTCTCTTATTAAATATTTGTATTGTCCCTTGTGTACTTGGGCCCTGATCTTGACTGGTGACCTTTAAGTACTACTGTGATATACATAATTAAAATAACACCTGTAAATTCATTTGAAAGCAAGCCCAAGATTCTCTGATTGGCCAATACCATAACAAGCATACACATAGAAAATGTTGTATAGGAAGGGAGGAACTGGGTAAGTGGGTAAAAGATTTATATGCAAGATAAAATCTTTGGCAAGCACAGTTTTATGTCAGATCTGAACACTTCAAGGCAAAAAAGCTTCTGTACGGAAACGGAACTCTAAAACTGCTTTTAAAAGGAAAGATTTTACAACGATCAAGTTAAAGTCCAATCTTTCACCCCAGCTTTGTCTCCAAGCATTGTTCAGAACTGAGCCTCTGAGTACCAAAACATAAAAGGGATGTGATAAACATTTATCTGTAGAACATGAACAGCTGAAGAATAAGAAATTGCTTCTCTGTGTATGACTCTGTGACCTAGAGTTTTCCTCCGGTTTCAGTTCCAACTCTTTACTAAATTTAACTTTTCCAACTATTTCTGAGCTGCAACTTTTGTAGCATGGCAGAGACACTAACTGTGGACTGATTCATGATCTACAAGTTCCTCAAAATACCTATGGATTTTCTGACTGCCTGGTATTTTTCTAGTCAGGGACTTTCAATGCCAACACTACGAGAATGGGAAGATTCTGTATTTGCATAAAAGTTCTTGACAAAAGATGAGGGCCAATTTAAAATGAAATCTAATGAGTGTCACAAACTCCAGAAAAAACAGAGGGAGGGAATAGTAATAAGAATATGCCTTCAAGTAGTTTTAGTTTTCTGCATAATCTTATGGTTTAAACCATAGATGATGCATAGAAAGGGTTTGGGGGGAGCATGTGCCCCCCATGACAGTGAGAGCTCCAGCTGATAGGGGAACATGAAGAGCGCTTGTGCCCCGCCCCCCTAAATTGGTTCCACTTGCCTCACGTTGGCAGCGGAAGTGCCAGTGACGGAAGTGCTGGCTGCTGGGGGACCCCTCCCAGTCATGCCCTGCTGGTGATTTTTAAAAATGTATAAATAAATACCAGTAGTCCTCACTGGCCATCTACCTAACTGTACACATTACCAATATTTCTTAAGGATTATTAAAATGAATTTAGACTTAGAAATTACCTTCTATAAAAAGAAGTGTAATAACTATTGTGATTTGAATTCTCTTTTCCTTTGTTTGATTTTCCCCCTGCTGGTTTCTCAAAAAATTCTCTGTCTGTAGATCAAATACTGAAGTCTTTATTCTGGTATGACTCCTATTGTCTAGTTTTACTTAAATGGGGATTTCAGGATTTGATCCACTTCTGCAGGCACACAATGATGGACAGAGCATTCTGGAATTTCTCTCTCACCTAGGCATGGTTTATCTTTGCCTAACACCTTGTGTAGTCATCCATGTACTCTGGTGCAAAGTGGGTATAAAAGTGATACCATTCTGATAATACCTCCACAATGCATTTGTTTAAATGGCTGAACAAAGTATGGGGCAATAATGAATGAGATGCTTAAGAGTTTAGGTTTGAGATGAAAAAAAAAAGAAAGAAAAAGGAAGAAAAGAAAACAAGATGACCCTAAAAACCCCAAACCCCCCAAACTAGAAACAAACAAACAAAAAAACAAAAACAAAAGCAGAAAAGTTGTTCCTAAACCAGAGCACCAGAAAAACAGAAAAACAGAGTGTCTTTAATTTTAGATGCCTAGAAACTGATGAGGTGAGCTCCTGCTCAAAAAAGTTTATATGTCTGATTCATTTAGTCTACAAGGTGCATATTTACTCTGCTTTCAAGGAAGCTTTACTGAGTTAATTAACACATGGTACAAGGATGAGTATGTTGGAGTCATATTGCTGTATTTTAAAAAAGCCACAAGCACATTAATTATCTTATTTCTTCAGTATATACTTGTGTTAGGATGGGTTTCCATTAAAACCAATTGGCTCATAATAGATAATAAAGCTTGGGGTTAATTATAATATTACATCTTAATCACACAAGTGCACACATCAAGCTTAAATGGCTTCATTTCCAGTAAATTTCCACATCGAACTCTTGACCATTTTCCTGCATACAAAAAAAAAGGTTAGTGCTGTAGCTGTTTTTCAACTTAATTTCAGAGACTACAAAAAGGATATTCTATATGAGAAGATAAAGACTATACTTTCTACTCATGTCAATAGACAAACTATGTTGTAATCCACAATCTTAATAAAAAAATCCTCCCTGATACAATATTAAGGCAGTGTATTAAACAAAAAGGTTTTCTAAATACTGAATTAAAAAAACCAAAAACAATCAAACATTTCATTGCAAAATGCAATCTTAAGCAGCACTTTCTTTTGACACAGGATGGTGTCCCCCTCCCCCCAACTTCATTTTTGTTTTGGCTTGATTTTTAAAAAATGTGCTTTAGAAGCATCATTTAAATATCATTGTACTAAACACAGAATAAATACCTTAACTTTGAGGGCTTGGTGTGCAAGTTAAATTATATTTATAAATGCTTCACTGAACAAAAATGTTCAAATATAATTCAAGTCCAGTAATCATGTTTAAAAAATAATTTTTCATAGTTATGTCCCATCTGCTCAATACTGATAAGGAGTTCAATAAACCAAGCCGTAAAAATCAATGCCATTAAATGTTTATTAATTATATAAAATCTTGCTTAGCTTACTGAGAACATTTAAAAACACCAATGCATATTCCATGGTATAGATGCAAATGATGGAGATACATTTTACGTATGTTTAATCTGCATTCCGCTAACTTGAATTTATAAGCATCATGCTTATTATTTCATTTAATCTGATCCTAAACTATGAGGATACTTTCACTGAAGCTAAAACAAATTATTTCTGTCTGGGAAACAAACAAAAAATCAGTACATATTACAAATCAGTGGAACATAGGGGGTAAAGCTGCAGACAAACTGGCTTATTATTTTCCAAAATATAAGGCTCATTTCTAATTTTCTTGGCCAGTATTTTAATTCCAGTAGCTCAATGAATTGATTTAACTAGCCAATAGTGCATGAGGCTTATGGGTCAATTAGATAGGCACAAAAAATTTTCTTTGACTTCCTCAAGTCTGAATTCACAGAAGATACTTGAAATAGATTAGCTGCTTTAGTGGCTGGTTTGGGTTTTTGGTGTTTTTTTTCCCTGCCTGTGAGCATACGTGATTGCAGGAGAGCTCTCAACAAGAAAACCAGAGCAAACCTTTCTAAAACAACACGCTGTAGACCAGTGAAAGTGGCAGCTTAGAAATGGCTTAATTGGTAGATTACTGGGTGGTTTGGGCATGGGTTTTTTTGTTGAAAATCATTGTTGATGGCTGAAGCAGCGTTTATATATGGTACACTTGCTAACTCATCAAAACATTTAAGATTTGAACATTGCAACACTGAAACATCAATAAAAAAAATCCGTGAATCCTTTTCAAAATGATCTTCTATGACTTACTGAAAGCCATACAGAATTTCATAAAATATTTAGAATGAAAATTTTCTGTTTCGTTAAACAAATTCAATTATTTGAGGAAATCTGAGTTATTACTGAGGAAAAACTCTTAAAGGACAAAATATGGAAAATCTGGGAAACCATAGCCCATACCACTAACTAGACACAAAAATGGTATTTCTTGTCCAATGTATTAAGATATTTTTATTTTTAAAGCAATATAGAACATTGATCATGATAATTCCATGAGATACTGTATATTGTTTCAGAAGACAGTTTCCATTTGAAATTCTTTGATTAAAAGCCTGCTACCCCTGCTGGGAATAAATCCCCAAACTTATAATTCAGATAGCCACATTATAAATGTTGCACATTGACATCCCATACACCAAGTCTTGCACTGTAGTAATACACATCAACCATGCTTTTCCAAGTACAGTGACAGTGCTGGTATTATCATGGAGTTATCCCATAGAAGAGAGAAACTAGTGGGGGAAAAAATCTAGGATAGACTTAAAAGTTACTTGTGGCTGTTACCCAGAACTGTCACCCATGGTCCAGGTGACAGAGCTGCAGTTCACCTGGGGGATGTGAGGTCGAGAGGGGGCAGCTCCCACTGCTGCGTTTGCCCTGCAAGGGCATGGTGGCATATGCCCCCCAGATCTGCATGTGGGGCAGGGTGAGGCAGGCAGATGCTGCACGCTGGGGCCACGGGCTGCCCTGGGCTCTTCAGTAGCCATACTGAAGAGGCTGAAGGCCAGGCATAAGAAATAGGGGAGAAGAGCGTTGTGAAATAAAAAAAGGAAGCAAATGGGGGAAAGATTCCCAGCAGTGCTAGACATTTGGGAACAATTTGACATTGAGGAAATAATGTTATCACTTATTACACATTGCAGATGCACAGAAGAATAGATTGCTGGAGGATTTTTTGAAGATTAGAGAATTTTCTCGTTTAATATTTCCCTCAAAAAAATCAGCATTTCCTTCTTCTTGCTCTTTATTCACAGCTTCTTATTTAACCAATGAAATCGCATTTTCTGCCACCCCTATATCTTGACTGTTTAGGATGGTTGTATGTCGAGAAGGTGCCAGGCTTGCTGGTCTTAAAGGTACCTGGACATCTTCCTTCCCATTTTTCTCTAATGTTGTGAGGCATATGCCCCTCAGAATGAGAGTCTGAATCACTCATGATGCAGGCTTTGTGTTGATGGTCTGGATACACATAAAGATTTTTTCTTGAAAAGAAAATTGACCCTTAGTTTCAATGCTGAGATCTATCTTTAAACTACAAGAGCCTTTTCTGGCACTTTGATGGGCAGCCTTCCACTCCTTTCCTCAAGCAATCTTCCATGACTTTTTTCTTAAATTAGGACTACTAATTATCTGGCTTTTGTAAACTGTGGGAAGAAATAGCTGCTTGCCTTAGTTAAAATTGTATTTGCTTAAAGCATGATATGGGACAAGTCAATGTGGGGGGGGGGGATAGAGGGGAACTACAAGAAGTCAGTTGGGGTAAAGGGTAATGGCTGACTACATCATACCCAAGTACTCCTGAATAAAGGTCAAGTGTGACCAAAGTATTTGACAACACTCTTGACTACAAAGTCCCTGTGAAATCTAGCACCCTAAAGATGCTTTAGGGGGATTGCCTACACTACCTCCATTGTGAAGATGGAAGCTCCACCAAGATGTGCCCCCTGCCCTCTCGCTCCTGTTCAGTACATCCAAAAAACAAGAAATGACGGCAGCATGCCCATTTTAGCTTGGGCCTGACAATGCTCCAAAAGAGACAGAGACAGCGTGCAGACTGAGAAGAGAGTATCAGTACAACTCTATACGGTGTGTGTCCAGAGTTACACTAACCTGTCTAATCTATTTTGCTCTGCTAACAAATGCCTCTTTTGCAGCCCAAGCTTTCTCAGAGCTTCCTCAGGGATCCAGGATGCTCACTAGACCCCTAGGCTTATAGGCTCTCTGACCTTGCTGGTACTTGCCCCTTCTGTGGGCTCAAGCTCTTTCAGCCCCTTCCTGGGCTTCAGGACCTTCACTGGGCCCCCAGGCATAGGGCAGTCTGTCCTTGCAGGTAGTTACCCCTGCAGCAATTCCTTTACCCAGCTCCCTCTTCAGGCCCTAAGATCCATAGAAGTCTCCTTCCCTTGCTTTTATATTTGGGTGTGCTCCCCTAGCTTGTTTTCCACCAAAGGGTAACCTGCAAGGCAGCAGGGGCTAGTGCTTTCAGGGGTCTGGCACCAGTGGCACTTTATAGGAGCTACCCTGACACAGGCAGCCCCACCACTGGGACCCAAAACCACAGTAGGGTGCAGTTTTCATCTTCAGATTACCCCACTCTGGCACTCCTTGCCCCTCTGGGGCTGCTGGCCTCTGGGCCCCAGCTCACTCTTACCTCCAGACCCCATGGCCCCAGTTCAGCCCTTCACCTCCAGGCCCACCGTCCCCAACTCTCTCTCAGCCTTTGGTCTCTCTGGGCTCCCCCAGACCCCTTGTCAGGTTCCATACACTTAGGTTCTCGTCAGGCCACAGACCCCTCATCAGATCCTGCACACTTGGCCCTTCCCTTTGGGCTCCAGTCCCCACACTGGGTCCCCAGGAACCTCCTCCATACCTTTAGTTCCTTCCCAACCCTCAAAACCACTCTAGGTATTACCCTCCATGCTCACCTTCTGGAGCTGCAGGCATCCTGCTGAGATGGTGTTCTCTGAGCAGAGTCCAGGATCTTACTATCAGCTCTGCTCTCAGGGTCTGGGCTTATATCTTGCCTAAGCCCAGCCCTCCCCCAGTCAGATGACTCCATCACTGAGCCCTGGCTTGCACCTCCAGGCTGCTCCATGGGCTGCTTCATCTCTTAAAGTTTCTGACACTCTAAGTGTCCTGTCACAATGACCCATATCAAGGACAGGGGAAAACTCCGACTTTCATTCTGCCACTATAGATGCATACAAATATTTAAACACACACAAGTCAGCGAGCTAATGCCATCATAGGAAACCTCTTGCTACACATTGTCATTGTATGAAAATACATATATGATCCCATTGCACTTCATAAGCCTGTGAAGCCCAGTGACTCGAGCCGCTGCTGGGGCAAGATACTTCCGAACTGTTCTTGACATCAATTATGACTTGTAGCCACAACTGAAATCACAACCAGAATGATGCATGGGCCAGATTTTTAGAATGAAATGACTAAGTGGAAAAAATCTTTAAAGGACTGACAAAAACAATGAACCTTTGATAGGAAAATGTGGTGCTTGCATTGAAAAACAAATAGTGATACTCTTCATTCCCATGAAACAAGCTCCCACCAGTAGAGATACCAAAACACATGCAGTTCACAAGAGCAGTAGAGCTGATAAAAAAAAAAAGTAGACAAAGTTTTCAGTTGAAACTGTAGCTTCATTGGAACATTTTGTGAGAATATCTAGATTCTGATCAAAATTTCAATGTGAAGAAATTGAAGCAATACCTTAAACTTCCTCATCTTATTTTGATACTGTTGAACTGTTTTGTTTCTATAAGATAAAGATAGCAGGGGCTGCTGAGAAATGGCATCTGCCATGGGCCTAATGTGGCCCATGGACCAGACTTTGCCCATCCCAATGTAGGCTGTTCTTGGTTCATTGGGCTAGGCTTCTTTTCAGGGGAAGCTGAATATAGATCTGAGCTGGGTTACATTAAGGTATATATAAAACAAATTACTTTGGGTTTTTTTCGCTGGAGTCAGTAATCAAAAATTGGGTTTGTTGTTAGCCCTCATGGTTACAAAAAATAAAAAAATTGAAAACTGAATCACTGATGTCTAATGTATTGATGTTTGCTTAAATCTCAGAAAAGGATACAGTCATTGCAAAAAAATGAACAAAAATTTAGGAAATCTTATTTTTGCAGCTGGAAAGGGTTCCTACTTACTCTTTGTTCTGAAACATTCTCCTAAAAGTAAATAAATGGAAGAACAAGTACTATGATATTTTACCACTTGTCAATAATACTATCTAAATTGTGTTAATCAATTTACAAATTTTACAGATTAATATTGCCAGTTCACCTAAACAATTTGTATATACTCTTTTACACTAATGACATGATCAGACATTTTCCATAGAGAAATGGGCTTTGAGTTGTAGAGGGAGAACACAAAGACCCATTATAGTTTTCTTAAAGCTAAGGACAATGTGTGAGCATAAGAAAACTTTTTAGAACTCACTTTTTTTCCTTGAAAGAACAATTGCTTCATTTAGGAATAATTGGTATTCACAAAGGAAATGCACATGTTCTGAAACCTAGTAATTTCCAATTGCTAAGACACCTAATGAGTTGTCTTAACAAGATTACCAAACGTATAAAAGGAACTAATTACATTGCATTTAATTCCGAAATCACAACTAGATGCAAAATAGGTTTTGCAGCTGGCATTTTGCTGGCATTGCAAGAGGAAAATGAGGAAGTAGCTGGAGATCAAGGGACCATCCTGCTCAGTTTTCAGGAAGTCACTCCTTCCTCCCCAAATAGACACCAAAATTATATGCCATTATTGCTTGAAGAGAGAAACATTTTAATGATCTGTGACATGACAAATGATTGGCCAAAGATATCCATTCTATAGCAGTGTCTTTAACAAGGCAGTTTCTATTTATTTATTCACATTGTCACCTATGAGAAAACGCTTGTGTATCCATAAGTAAAAATGTGTACAGAAAGCATCCTATATACATCACTAGGTGGCATCTCATGTAAAGTTCTCTTACATTACATGTCTGAACATTATAATTATTCAGGGTGACACTGAAACTGTCCTTATCCATTATATTATTTAGTATTTTCCATCCATTTGTACACTGTGGCTAGTTCATTTTCTCTATCTAGTAATGGCCCCATGCTATTTCTAGAATATTTTTAGTTTATGATACTTTTGAAAATCTGTTTTATTGCCTTTAAACTTACTGGCCATAAATTTCTGAATGATATCTTTATCTTTCCTTATCACTGCTAATTGTGTATTCATTGTTATCAACTTTCCCTTTTCCATTTGCTATACAATAGTGATTAAAACCTAATCAAAACAATGTACTCTTGCTGATTCCATTTATCTTCTTAATTGTCATGGTTTCCAAGCCAAAACAGATTTTTCAAGATTGTGAAGTCAGGGCTTTTGGGTTAGCTTGTAAAGTACTGTAAACATGTCCAAATTATTTTTTTCTTTTTCCTAGTGTGCTTAATTGTTTTCTTCTGATGTGTTTTGCTAATAATTGTTTCTCAGCTTTTGGGAAACTGGCATATCAAAGCACCCTACATATTTCTGGCTAAGTCTGTTTTTCCTTTATACCAATTACATTATGCCACAAACTCTTGTATCTCAGCAACTTTTAGTTCAGCCATCAGTGTTTTTGGCTGATTCACACTGGCTGTAGCTCTAGCATAGATTAAAAAAACCCAAGAGACCATTCTAACCTACACAGCTGGCTACAGCCTCAAGCAACAATAATATAGCAGAACATGATTGAACAGTTCAGTGTACTTCAGACATATACCTTTCCTTCCTCTTTCCCATCAAGGGCTGTGTGATGACTGATATGGGAGCTGACTATGCCATCACTACACCCCTGGGGAAATCCAGATACTTTTCCTTCTTTTTACACTGCATAAGCATCACAAAGGAAATAGAATCAGGCACGGAAGACTGGCGTTTTACAACTTTGCTTGTTAAAAGTAATAGTAGTGTTTACACCCAGGATGGAGATGATGAAGATTTTGCTTTTGCCTATACAAAGCTTAATAATACACCTTGCTTGCAGCTCATTGAACTGATCATTACAGATATCAGTCACTAATTTAGTTTCCCTGGATAGCGCATTATTCGCAAACAATCCTAGTTTTCTTCAGATGTACTTTGCTCTACAGAAAAAAAACCAAACTTGTTATAGCGTGACTAAATCATTCAGCATTTTTGATTGCTTACATCAGGGCTGAACAACTGGTGGCCTGTGGATTGTATGTGGTTCATGAGTGGTTTACCTGCAGCCCTTGGGCTCCCACCCAGCCACTGCTGCCCCATTGTTCCTACTGCAGCAGCTCTCTGGGGCTCCAGACTTCACCTCCCTCTGGCTTCCCTTTCCTGTCTCTGCTTCTGCCCCGGGGGATGGGGCAATGCAGTGTAGCATGGCTTTCAGAGCCAGGGGTGGCCATAGCCAGGAGTGCTTGAGTGCCACAGTGTAAACAGGGGCACACATTGTGGCAGGGAGGTACAGGGAGCAGCAACAGGAGGTTCCCAGTGCAGGTTGGAGGTGTGAGGAGCAGCAGCCCATGAAGGGCAGGGGGGAAGTGGACACCTAGGTGAGCAGTGCAGCAGGGGGAGCATGTGCTTATGACCCATGCTGGTACAACCTCTACTAGTGAGGCCCCAAGGGCACATGACTCCCAGACACTTACAAATTGGACAGCCATGTCTTACATATTACTCTATATTTGAAAAAAAAATCCTTTTAGTTCAATTTTCTTTGGTCACTAAGCAGCTTACTGATATTTATTGTGTAGTGTTTTACCTTAGTCATATGGCATTCTTTCTACACTCTCATTTGATGACAAATATTTTAGCCAGTCTGTAATACATGTTATGATTTTTGGATGAATAAACATTCATACTAATGTTTATGAAATCTTTAGGATTCATGAGAATTTCTGCAACACACTCAGATCAGAGAATCATAGAAAATTAGAGCTGGAAGGGACCTTTAGAGGTCACTTAGTCCAATTCCCTGTCTCAGGCAGGATCATCCCTATCTAAACCATCCCATACAAATCCTTGTCTAACCTATTATTAAAACTGCATAATCAACCCTGTCACATAATCCAGCCTGCCACAGAAAAGCAGGGTAACAACAGCAGTCAGTCATCTTGCTGCTGCAAGGGTTGTCAGAATATGATTGAGAGAGCCAAGGAACAGGATCATGCTCCATTGCAGAGAAAGGCAAAACCCCCTGTAATCTGTACCAGTCTGACCATGAGGCAAAATTCCTTCCTGACCCCAGATGTGGTGATTGGTTTGATCCTAAGAGGAGGGGCAAGACCCTCTAGCCAGGGACCCGGTTTTTAGTCTGAGCAGGAGCACTGGCACACACCAGTCCTGACTGTAACCAATAGCCAAATCTTCTGAGAAAGATGAAAGAAACCCAAAGCTATTGTTATGCAGCAATAGGAGAAGGGAAAAAAATCTTTCCTGACCCCATCTGGCAACCAAAAAATCCACATTTCTACAATTTATTTGTAAGAAGATGATTTGGAACTGTGTCCAAAGCCTTGCTAAAGTCCAGGTACACTATATTAACTAATTCTTTTAATCCACGCAAGTAATTATCTTGTCAAAAAAGGAGATCAAGTTTGTTTGGCACAATTTATTCATAGTAAGTCCACGCTGGCTGTTTGTGGTTAGTCTTTCCTTTTCCAGATGCTTGCAAATGGATTTCCTTACGATATACTCCTGTAACTTCCTGAGTACTGAGGTAGAAGGCTAACTGCTTTATAGTTCCTTGGGTCCTCCTTTTTGGCTTTATAAAGGGGTGCAATACGTTGGCCTTTTGTAGCCTTCTGGTACCTTGCCTATCTTCCACAATTTTGTAAATATTATTGTCA
>NW_017729004.1:63089463-63093338 GCF_001723915.1 Gavialis gangeticus | reverse complement strand
CTGAGTACTGAGGTAGAAGGCTAACTGCTTTATAGTTCCTTGGGTCCTCCTTTTTGGCTTTATAAAGGGGTGCAATACGTTGGCCTTTTGTAGCCTTCTGGTACCTTGCCTATCTTCCACAATTTTGTAAATATTATTGTCAAGGGCTCCAAGATCTTTTCTGCTAGCTCCTTCAGCTCTCTGGGATGAAATTCACTGTGGGCATGTCTACACATGCGCTTGATGAGTAAACTACTCAAAAGCAAATGATCTGGGGAAGGCATCTACATGTGCAGGCAAGTGGGAGCAATAGCTGCCTCACTGGCAGATTGGGGCAGGGGGCTGGGACCTATTCCCCACACTGTAGCAGTTTCCAAGCCCTGTGCCTTGATCATTCAATTGGGGCATGGGTGTGAGACCTGCCCCTGACCAGGACAGTGCCCAGCCCCTGCACAGTAATCATGGAGCTAGTGCTGGAAGATCCTTATAAGATCCTTATCAGATCTTTACAATGATCTCCCAGTACCGGCCCTGCAACCACAGAGCTGGCACTGGGAAATATGGATCTCCCAGCTCCCCACACCCCAATCACAATGGTGAAGTGGGGCCTGGAAGATAAAGATCTCCCAGCCCCTGCTCCCACGTTCATCCCAGCAATCTCCGAGTGGGAAGATTGGAGCTCCCTGCTGCCAGGGCTGGGAGCCCACCCCAGCAGCAAGCAGCTCCTGGAGGCAGGGAGCAATCTTCTACCCCCGGTGACCAGCTGATCAGGAGTAGATTTGCTCCCAGCCAGGCATCTACATGAGTGCTACTGTGCAGTAAGTAATCACGAATAAATCTGCTACTTGCCTTTGCAGGTACCAAATTTACTCATGATTAGGGAGGTTTACTGCTCAGTAAGCATGTGCACGTGTAGATGCACACGCTTACTGTATACTTAACTATGCTACTGTGCAGTAAAGCGTCTCATGTAGATGCACCCTATATGATGTGATACTGCAAGTCACAGCAACCTAAGTCAGTTCTCTTATTCACAAATGAGCTCTCTGCTATTCAACCAACTATAACTCATTTTACTATATTCTATATTAGCCATATATAAATGGCACTTTCATGGTGCATCTACATGTTCATTAATGTGCATTAGGCAATGCACATTAAATTTAGTACCTCCATTATGAGGTACTAGAAAAAGGCATATTAGGCTATTTTAATATGTATTAAATAAACAGTATGGTTTTTGTGATGTTTTAATGTGTACTAAAATAGGCTAATGTGCATTAAAGTGCACATGTAGACATGCCCTTTGTCTCTTTTCCAACTACCCCAGGACAAGTAGCAGGGGAAAATACTGTTCCAACAACAACAAAATTCAACATTATGTGTTTTTTCTTAATGTCACTTTCCTCTTAATAAAAGGTATTCTGAAGTAAAGGCTTTAAACACTAAAATATTATTGCAAATAGAGATGTGAAAATCCTGAAGATCTTGCTCAAGTCTCTCTGAGAGAAAACTGACAGAACACATTTTTATGCCTCCTAACAAGATCTCTGCACCATTTATTCTAAAACACACAAAATTTTTCCATCTAAAAATTTCAACCCTAAAATGAATCATGCTTGTAAATTTTTACTACCACATTATTGCCCTACACATCTGTCTGAGGCTCTGCCTTGTTCAATTTGAAGGCTTGAATAAACCTAGGAAAACTGGAGCGGTTGCAATTAAAAAACAAACAATAAAATGTAGGTTATCAAATCATTGGCTATCCTTCCCTCCCATACCTATGTGATTCGCTAATATTTCCTGTACTGGATTTTGGTGGTGTATCTATCTATCTACCTTTCCAACAATGTTTTCTATAATCTTCACTTAGGACCATTTTCTTTTCTGCTTCCTTGCTCTTTGTGCTGTGGATAAGCTAATCTGTACTAGGAAGCTCATCAAGTAGAAAATGAAAGAGGGAAGTGGAAGAGATTCTAAGCCAAATGGAATTTACTTTTGCCTTGAACTTTTTCTTTCCTTAAGTCAAAGTCACTGAACTTTTTTGTTCTTGATTTCATTTCTTCTTTAAAAAATTCTGACTCACGGTAGTCCCTTTTTCTGATTCTGCTGTTTTTTTTTTTTTACCTCTGATTCATACTGGTTCATGGTGGCTTACGGACACCCACCATTTTGAGGAACACAATACTGTTGGCTTTGGGGTTTGATTTCATCCAGTTCGTGCCTGAATACATGACACTGACATCATCACAGTCCTTGCTCACATGGTCATGCAGGGTCTGTCAAAGCACAAAACTACCCAGATCTGGAATGGAGAGCTACAAACTTCAGGGTCATGGTCAGTTCCATCATTGCACTTATATTCACTGTCCTAAATCTGGGGAACACATTTTGAATTATATCAAAGGTGGTGAGGCAAAGCCATGAGGCATTGTTCCAGCCACTGAAAAACAAAATACTAATATCCTGGACCATAGTTACCTGTACAGCTGTAAAAATTCACCTATGTAGAGTCATTTGCAGAATTAGGGCTTTAATCTAATCACTTGACACCTACATTTTATGATGATCAGTAAAATTTAAATATATGTAGGGACAGATGCTGGTTGGTGCCCTGATCTAAGAACAATCTACAATATCAGTATAGATATAGATATAGATTTGCATTGATTATCTTTGTGAATTACATTTAACCTGTTCAGGCAGAACTGAAATTGACATAAAAGAGCTATGACAAAAGAACTATACATATAAAAGCACTGTGCTTATAAAAAAGTTTTTCATATAAAAGCACATGTACATTTTAATCAAAGCCCAATTGGTAATTCTTTGAGTAAGAGAGACAGTTTTGGTAACAATGAGTGCGTCTACACATGCCCCTGACTGCATAGTTGGTACCACACAGTAATTTAGTACTTGCTTTAACACTTCTTTAGCAAGTACATAATGACTGTGCAGCACCTGCCATTACAGTACAGAACCAATGGTGCATGGGTTAATTCTGACCCTACTGTGTAATAGCAACGAACTACTGTGCATTAGTGGAGATATCACAGATAGTGCCTACTGATACTACATTGCTGCAGCGACAAGCTACATCACTGTAGGTCATCATTACAGTAGTGTAGCATCTCATGTAGATGTGTCTATTGATACACAATAGAAGTCAATGGCAACACTTCTGCCAAATACAAAATCTAATGATACAAAACCAACTAGGCCAAGGTTGGCATCAAGTTCTTAGATATTTTATGATTACCCTACAAATAATTTTTTATATTTTTATATTCAGAAGAATCTGGTATTTGTGCGCTATTTCCAACATCTGGGTGAAGTCACCTTATGACTTATTTATGTCCTGACTGTGGACAAAAAAAGCCCTGCTTTCAAACTCTTCAGAATCCAATCAAAAAGGACAAACAACAGAATGTCATAAAATGGGGGAAGAGTATGTGTAGGGGTGGACATACTAAGGGAAAGAAAGGAAAGGAAAGAAACTGAAGACAGTATAGAATTCCAACAAAGCTAGAAAACATCTTATATGTTAGTCAGCCTTCAACAGCTAGAAGTACCATGAACCAAAAAAACACATATATGTGAACACAATGGCAATGGAAATAGAATAACATCTACTCCTACCATCAAAACTCAAAAGAAAATGAGACAACATATACTCTTACAATTCCTAAGGAGGCTAGAAAATACCAAACACAGAAAGCACTCAAGAAACATGATCATAATGTGCATAATGTACTCCCACCAGAATGTTTCAGTTATAACAATAGGGAAGCAATTATACTGCCTCCTTCCTCTACTGGGAAGAGAAGCTAGAGCACCCACGATTTCCCAAATCCTGGGTATATGAAGGAGTCATCACATTCATCCAGTATTCC
>NW_017729004.1:63085413-63089194 GCF_001723915.1 Gavialis gangeticus | reverse complement strand
TGCAGCATCATGTATATTCAGTGTCCCACACTTCAAAATGGTGGTGAGGGCGCTTTAACTAAACCTCGTTCCATGAGCTTTAGTTAGAGTTCTCCCACTGCCATTTTCAAGTGTGGGAATGCTGAATATATGTGATGCAGAGACACTGGAGCATGCCAATTAGCATGCTCCAGCAGACTTGGACCCTATTCAATTTGGATTCGACCTGAATCAGGGACAGTGACTCAATTCTTTGATTCAGATCACTGTCCATGATTCAATTCAGCTGAATCTGACAATTGGATGCTGATTCAGAGAATCAGTGATTCAGACACAGTCACAGCTTTAAATGTTTTTTCTATATACCTTGAGGTACCAGTGTAGCTTGTGAATGCTGCAATGCTGGGGTACAGGATGCGGGCGGTGGGGGGCTCCATGTGCTCAGTGGTGAACCAGGAAGTAGACCTGAAGTACTTCAGTGATCAGCCACAGGGGAACCCTGGATGCCCCCTGCCCCAGACTCAGGAAGCCCCCCAGCATGCTCCCAAGCGGACCCGGAAGTACACCAGAGGTGCTTCTGGTCCACTTCCAGGTCTGCTGCTGGGCATCCTGGAGAGCCCCCTGTGCTTCTGTGTGACACTCCATGTGTCCCAGCATTGCAGCTTTCACAAGCCCCTGCTACCTAGAGGTATGTAGAAAAAACATTTAAAGCCGTCTCTATATCCAAATCACTGAATCTTTCCAAATCTCTCCAAATCAATTCAGAACGTTCCTATTTGATTCAGAGGCATTCAAGGGTCCTCTGATATGATTCAAATTCAGAGATTTGGCCACTGAATTGGGCTGAATTGCCATTGAATTGAATCAGGGACCAAAGCTTCACACAGCCCTAGAGTATAAGTGCCCAATGACATTAAGGACCAGAACCTCTTGCTATTTAAGTTACTCTCAGTCTTCCCAGTGATTTTGTGAAGAACAAGCTTGGGGTGGAAGGAGGACAGAAAATTACTGATCAATTTTTACAAGTGCAATCAATTAGGACTTTTGTCATAAAACAAAACTGAACAAAAGAATAAATAGTAGACACTTGTGAATGGAAATCGCCAAGTGAAGACATGTGTTCTCTTTTATATCAAGTTTTTAAATGCTGCCCCATCTTTTATATGGTTAATGGGTGTAGCTATGTCTCCCTCATAAAAGCTTTTTAAAACAGTGATTAGCATGCATGTAAATGAGCTCAATCTTTCTCAATAAATAATGGTTATCTTTTTTTAGATGTTTTTCTTGTTATTAAATAAATTCTTCATTTCTAGCAGATTTTCTCAGTAACGGTGTCTGCTTTGAATAGAGTAAAAATTCAGATAATTTGCCAATTCATGTGACAAACTGGGTAGTCAAGGGGAGTGATTACAATTGTGTTTAAATACTGCAACAAAATATTGGTGAATATTTGTCTGAATGAAATCAGAAAGTTGTCTTAAGAGAATGCATAACTTTTTATAGTCACTCGCCATGAGCAATATCCCAAAGGATGGTTTACTTGCAAGAACTTGTGGAAAGTGATGATCTTATGAAATTCCTGTCCATAGGTGCCATCTCCAGGGGTTTCTTCAGGGCTCAAGCACCCACAGATAAAGAATTAGTGGGTGCTCATGAAGACTTTAATAAAAAACAAAATGTGGTGTACTGGAAGAAGCTGCACGTTACTTCAATCTAGCTCTGCGGCATCTGTAAAGTTTGGGTGCTTCAGCGGGGCTTTTTAATGCTTTTCACTAAAACTGATTTAATCAGTTATTATAAAAAAAAAAAGACAAAAAAAGCCCCACTAAAGCACCTGACCTTTACAGAAGCTGCAGAGTTGGGTAGAAGTAACACACTGCCTCTTCTGGGCACATGCAGGGCTTGGCATGGGAACACAGCAACTTAAAAAGTAAAGTGCCGTTTTGTTTTTTGTTTTTTATGTTTGTAAGCACCCACCAGCAAAAAACAAATTCGGTGCCTGTTTCCTGTCAATGTCGGATTGTATGATAACTTCCATCTTAGCTGATAGATCAGGTATTGTTCAGGGGTCTCCTTGAGTCTCTGTAGTTTGAATGGAGCCTCTGAAGTATAACACATATAATACAATATAATACATAACTCCATAAAGAGATGGAACACACTGAACAGTTTTATAGTTTTTTAGAATGAAGGGTGACTAACTGAGGCCCACAACAGCCAGCATCCTAAACAAGTCCCCATATATGTGGTGGTTGCCATCTTTGCTGTCATCTCAAAGGTAGGCAGAGGCATAAGAATGAGCAACACAGCCATGGTTTCAAGTTAAGCACAGTAACAGATTCATGTCTGATGTAAATTTAGATGTTATGCCCAAACCATTGACCAAGAACTTATGCTTGCATGAAATTCCTAGTGCATGTACCACTATCACTATCACTTCTGATTTCTCTGATCGTGCCAGGGATTCGTCCTAATGTGACTCACTTCTGGAATGCACTATAATAAGCCACTGGGGACAAGTCCTGTTTTACCTTGTGCAATGTATCTGCAGTAGGGGTTTGCATCACTACAACCAAAATGGGTGCACATTTCCTTAATGTAGCTATCCCATCTGTACCAAATGACACTGGTAAAGAATCACACATCACAAATAGAAAGTAATCAAAGAATACTACTGGAGATAGTTTGTAAGTGAAATATGCTTGTGGCAAGGGTGTGATTTTACCACCTTTAGTCCTACTGAATACCTCAGGAGCAATCCCAAAGGCACAACTCATTGTAGAAAAGGAGAGCAGAACTGAGCCTATTGTGTTTCTTGAACAGCTGTAAATCAACATTGTTGAACATGATTTAGACAGAGGTTGGCAGGGCAAAAACTACACTTTTGATGTGTGCTCTGAACCCTTTGCCTGGCTCTAGATGATACAAAGGAAAAGAAAGACCCTCCTGTATTTTTTGTTGTTGCTGGGGTTTTTTGTTTGTTTTTTTTTTTAATTCAAGGTGTGGATACTACCCATAGATCATATAGTCATCTAGTACAGCATTATCTAAATGTGACAGATGTTGGAGTATTTGATACCATTAGAAATGGTAATTAGCAACACAATCTTTGTCTACTTCTTGCCACAACATCTGGCTAGGCATCCATTATGCCGTATAATGTAAATTATATTTAAATACATACAGTGCCCATAATGCTTATATGGAGAAAGCTATTCTCTCAAGATTTTTCTGACATATTTAGAATCCAAACTTAAACTCAGTGTCATCTCTTATAACATCAGTTATATGAATGAAACAATCTGTTTTTACAAGGCATGGTTTTACTAGCTGGTTTCATATGGCACTTGAAGAAACTACAAACAAAGCTGAATTTTACCCATTGTGATTTGCCCTTGTGTAATGTTTCAGGCAGTACAGAGAATGTATATTGTACTTTTTCTAGCAGTAAGGGAATTAGGATAAGACTGACTCCCTTTGTTCAGCTTTGAAAATATATGCTTTGGGTGGCATCATAAATTCAACTTAACACTTGCTAAGTGTAGTTAAAATGTGAACAAACACACATTCAAGCAATTTGGTATGTGTTAAATGTTACTATGGCATTGCAAAGTTGCTCCCTTTCAGGCAAGGATTATCTAATATACTAACTTTCATATGTACTAATTTTAAGGCATCAAACATTACAAAGCTTTGCAACCATTGCAAGGGAATGTTTAACTACAATCTTCGTACATATCTGTACCAGATTACCTATAGATTCAAGTTAGCATCTAACTTGAATCTCCAGCATCCCAGCCTC
>NW_017729004.1:63076137-63080413 GCF_001723915.1 Gavialis gangeticus | reverse complement strand
ACTTTCATATGTACTAATTTTAAGGCATCAAACATTACAAAGCTTTGCAACCATTGCAAGGGAATGTTTAACTACAATCTTCGTACATATCTGTACCAGATTACCTATAGATTCAAGTTAGCATCTAACTTGAATCTCCAGCATCCCAGCCTCCGTGTGGCTCCCCACTACACCCCCTCTTGCAGGAAGGCACACTAGCACTTGGCCTGTGCTCAGCTTCTCCCAGAGGGCCCCAACCCTGAGCTCTCCCAGAGCCAAGCCAGCATAATTCTCTCCCCCATCCCACCTCCTGCCTCCTGCTGCCTGTCAGCCACAGGCAAGCAGTGAGAAGAGAGGCATCTGTTTCCCCTGCATGAGCTTTGGGACCTGAAACTTTAATGCAGTACCCTCACAACAGCAGTCCATCTGTCCCCATAGGACTTCATCAGTCAGGGCAGGAGAGGGTAAGCCAGGTCCTTGATGATGAGGGGGAAGATGACATCACTGGTGATGAAATTGGGGGCCATGAGAGCATCGCATCTGTTCTCCATCAGCCTAGGGAGCAGGCAATTGTGAAAGATGTGGGCATCATAAAATGACCCCAGTGGTTGATGATGCCCTGCAAGACGATAGAGAAGTAGCCCTTGCGGTTGATGAACATTTGGGCAACCTGGGCTGGGCAGGGAATGGAGATGTGGAATTGGGGAGTTGGAGAGGCCCATGTGGTGGAAGCCAGTGACCACCTGCTGTGGGTTGACAAGACAGATGAAGCAGTTTACCAAGATGTCCTGCCTGACCACACATATCTCCTAGTTGGCTTTTCCAGCTGTGGTCTTGCCAATGCTGAACTGGTTAGTAATGTAGTGGTAACTGCTGGGGGTGGTAACTGCTGGCAGCGACCTTGATTAGCACTGTAGTGGTAAATGCTGGGGGTGGTCAACATGATTGGGGACGGGGGAAGCAGCTGGGCAATGATGTTCATGAAGGTGGCCCAGTACATGCAGAAGGTCTGGACCCATTTTTTCTCATTCCAGATGCCCAGGTCAATCTGCTCCCACCAATTGGTTCTGGTAATGTGGGACCAGAACTCATGGTTAATGGTCTGAGGGTGGTGCCAGAGCATCCCAGCATGCATGGAACCCTTAGTGGCCCCATCCTTGGCAACTATGTGAAGTTATTGAAGGTCTGTTATTGAAGGTCTATGAAAAGCTTTGCTGCTTCAGAGCCTTATACTTTAAACAGAAGTGGTTCTTTCTGATGGATGGGGAGTCCTTGTAATATGTTCTTAGATGCAAACAGGCATATGTACAATTTTCTGAAATTTAAACATGAGGAAAAAAGTGTTCTTTGTAAGGGTTATCTTCATCTTTTCACAGTAAGGTTGCATTACGGACTTTCTCTATACAATTCTGCATGCCTGGGGGTATCTTTAGAAATTTGTCTCAGAGTTCTGATCATCCCAAAAGGAGACTTTTTTTTTTATTATTTTCAGTTTCATATTAATCTGCCTTCCCACAAGCCTGGTCAATGGAATTGCTATTTCTGCATCAATCTGAAATACTGTTTCAATCTGAAATGTTCACAGTACCTATTTTTGTTGTGTCAGTCAGGTTCAGCAGCAACTGTCACAGTTGCTGAAGACCATTCACCACTAAAGAATAAAGTATGCTTTTCTTTTTTTGGATGCCCTTCATTTATGAAAAAATATAGAGATACACAGCATGTTTTACAAACACACCATTTTGGAACTAGTTACCTAGCCATATTGGAATTCTTCTGAGCATGCACAGTTGGCCAAGCTAAGTTATGCAGATGTAATCTGATGTAACATCTTTGTAAGTGGGTATAAGCACCATGTTCATGTTTGCAGAGTAAAATAAAATTTGTCCAGGTGTTAGATGTCTAAGTGTAACTTAGACATGTAATAGACAAAGTAGAGTTTTTCCCAAAGTCTCTCATTTTACATCACTCCTAAGTATAGAAGGCGGGATTCAATTTTACCAGATGCAAATTTCAGTGCTAACTGTGTTTGTCTGGAGCTCATTCGATTATTTCATTCCTATGAGACACAATCAATAAAAAAAGAGGAAATAAAAAGAGGGAAAATGAATTATTTCATTGAACATTGGGACCTGGACATGTGACATGCTTACTCCATTGTAATGTAAGCCACTGTTGTATACTTGTGTAAGTTATACTGAGCACCTGAGCAAACAGACAAGCAGCTATTCAAGAGTAGCTACTTGCAGTAGGTACAATTACAGAGCCTTACCACTACATGATGGGGGAAGCATGTTTACCTCTTTGCCTATTTACCTACAGCAAATAGCTAACCCAGGATGGAAACAGGAGTAGCCATCTAGATCTTGCCATTTTTTACTCTGTTGAGCCACCACAATTAATTGTGTCAAATAGCACAGATTATTACAACAAACACTTTTGCTGCTGTGTTTCTATTGCAGATATTTCTCTGAGTAAATTCCAGAACTGAGAAACTTAAGATTTAGGTGATCTATCTACTTCCCATTTATACTCATGTAAAGGTGATTAAAATCATGGTAAAGAGTTGTGTGGCAAAGACCTTGCACTAGAAAGCATTCAACACAATACTCAAATACATCAAAACACCCATTCTTGGACGCCGAATATGAACTGACCCCATGTCTATTCTGCTCCTCATCATGTCGGATGGGTGGTTTGCTAAAGTTGTTCAAGGATGGCAATGGGCAAAATCAAAGTGAATGTCACTGAAATTATTCTGTATCTTCTACAAAGAATAGGAAGCTCTGGGAAGCAAGGCTTGAGTCCTGACTTGCATCAGGGCCCTTCACAGTATATGGGGAAAACAAAAGGTGGTTTAAAATCATGTTTGCCATTCTCTTTGGTTCAGGTGCAGTTTCCCTTCTCCCTGCTTCAGGTCCTAGCATCAAGTGCAGGAATGGTATAATCTAGATTTAAACACCTAGAGCCAATGCGACTGACTTCAGTGGATGGAGGATCAGGGCCATATTCTCTCTCACTAACTAATATGTAATTGTCACAGTGCTATTGGTAGACAAGGAGAGAAGCAATATTGCTTTTGCCTTGGGTATTATCCTTATCTTTAAAGTAAATCTGGCTGTGGAATTAATTTTAATCCTATTTCCTGTACTAGTGGGTGATAACTGCATACCTCTTTACTGTGTAACACTGTAAGTAGGGATGGATGAACATATTGTACCTTTCCAGTGAATAACTACTTCAATATATTTGCAATTCTTCACTGATTTCGTGCTTTTTCATTCCATCCATCCCTCATCTTCAGCAAGAAAAAGCACTATGTTTATGATCAAACTTAAATGAAGAAACCTGCAAGTGGTTCTTTGCTTTTGTGAAAACAAATTGATATATCTAGGTCTTGCTGTTTCTTTCTCTCTATTGGTTGATCCACCTCACTTATTAACTCTGCCAAATAACACAGAATATTACAATTACAATGTGTCTGGTGACTCATGCAAACAAATGGTTAGAAGTCCTTATCCTTGTTTTATTATTTTATAAAATATAGAATTATAAAAACAAACAATTTTGTGCACAGAATTGCCAGCCTCAGCCTCCATTTCCAGCAGACTATATAATTAAAATCACTAGTATAAAAATAAATATCTACAGAACAATAGTTGCTTAGTGGAAGCAGTTAATATGGAAGGCCCCATATTGCTGGAAATAACATTAAAGTGTTTAGTAAACTAAGCTATATTAAGTCCAAACTCCCCAAGAGATTAAAACAAAAATCTAAATGTGTCAGATCTTTCCTTGCTCTAATAGAAATTCTCTTCTTTGGAACATCATTACTTTTCAGGTAATCTGTTTCTTTCTGATGGGTTTGGAAAGTGCCTAGCTGATTTGGGATACTACACTGACATAGCACTTAATAATACTAGTTTTCCATGCAACTAGAAAAAAATATGTGCCTGGTTTTTTATTGACAGTTTCCTAATGAATTATAGCCAAAAGTATAGTTTGCCCTATTTCAATCAATGAGAAATGTGATAAAAAAATTGTCACTTTAAGGATTTTAATGTGTATGTCTCAAGCACTCCCACTGATTAGTGCTAATATAGCAGATCCATTGAGATTCCAAATAGAGCATTCATCTGAGAACTAAAATACTGTGTATATAGCTGCTTTGTCTTCTTCGAATACAGGCAGTCCTTGGACTTACGATACAATTGGTTCCTACAAACGTTGTAACTCAGAACCGATTTTGCCATAGGACACAATGTTATAAATGGAGGATTGGTTCCTGAACCAAGGC
>NW_017729004.1:63071460-63075915 GCF_001723915.1 Gavialis gangeticus | reverse complement strand
AGAAAATGTCCAAGGAAGTTTGGACAGATGTTCTCCAGGGCATGGGCGACACAGTGAACTTGTTCACTGGTGTGGCATCATGTTAGATTAAGTATTGTAAAGTTGAAACTGACTTCAGAAAGTTGAAACAAGGTGTCAATTAATAAATGTTGTAAGTGTGAAATGTTGTAGCTCGAAATGTTATAAGTCAAGGACTGCCTGTATAAACTATGTGGTCACTGAGTTTGAGACAGAGTAAGTATTCACAATAGGAAAAATAAAAAAAATAGTACTTAACAGACTGGTCACTCTGTTTGTAGGCCTCTAACCCTAATACTACCTAATCCAGGTAGCCAGAAAGAAAGGGTCATGAAAAAAAAGCACTCTAGATGTCAGGCTATTTTCTACAGTGGAATAGCAAAGTCAAGAATGAAGTTGGCTTTGTAGAAGTCATCTTTGCTCCCACTCTCTTTTCTGGCAAGCAGCACTTGGCCAAAATGGATAATCAGGCTCCTTTCTTTGGGTAGAGCATTTGAGCACTGGATGAATGGTTCTTAAAGGTGTAGCAAACACTTCTCCACTTGAGGCCTTCTTAGTACTTGCCTTATATGTCATGATGGCAAGGCTGAATGTACTTTGGCTAACTAGGCACCTGACTCATAACATAGCCTGGAGGTGATACCAATAAGAAGCCTATCCTATTTATTCCTCCCAGGTCTCTTTCTGTTCTTACAAGACACATCTACACAAGAAGCTTGATCTGCAGAAGTCTAATTCTACTGTATTAGTGTGGTGGGCAAAGCCCATGCTAATGCACTAATTTACAATAGGTTTCGTCTAATACACATTAACATCACTAAAAAATAGTTAATCTGGACTAATGTACAGTAGCACTAATTACTGAATGCATTGTAATTACAGTGCATTAATGAATGTGTAGACATGCCCACATATACCAACTCTGTTGGAGTTAGTGTCATTGCAATGGTATAAAAGAGCAGTGTGCCAGCTAATAATCAGGTCACTGGAGCAGAGGAAGTTGAATTAAATTTGGTGGAGTTCTTAACACTGAGGACACACTCTAAATCTCATTTTATCCACACACTGCGCTTGCACAAGGGCAATCATAATTTACCTCTGTATGTATCTTTTTTGCAGTTGTTTGAATAAATATTACTAAAAGCTTTAAAAAAATAATTAAGAACAATGAATCTGGAAATTAAAAATAAGCGAATAATCTAAATTAAATCTGAAAGTTTAGCTTCAAGTGTATTATAAAATGTTGCATTTCATTGACAAAACTTTGCAGGTGGAGGGGAAACAGAGCCTGAATTGCCAGTACTGTCAGTGCTTAAATATACCAGAATATGTTCATCTTCAGATCAGAAACTAAGGCAAAGTCCTTTTTGATGGTGTTTGGCTCTTTTTGATGGTTTTTGTAGTTCTCTGTGTATTACATGGGCAGTTAAAATACAGCTAGATTTCTTGTCCAAGAACATTGTTGCGTGTAATATGTATCCAAAATACATGTATCCAAGGAAAGCTGATGCGCAATGCAATATATTTTGAATACTGCTCTCATCATATTCCTCTTGTCAAAGCTAACAGTATATAGTGATAGTAGGTAGGTTGCCTTAGGTGCTGTAGACTGCTTTGCTTTGCATTCTTTAAGAGAGAAAAATAAAATGTACCACTGAATTTTGTAATTTTAAAAACAATGCCAACAATTATGTTGAAAATGGCCAAGAAAGAATTTTCTGGGCCTGAATCTTTTAGCTTTATAAACACTTCTAATATTTATTTCCGTATATTAAAATCCCATGGCCCTGATTCTGTAGAGCACTTAAGTATGTGCGTAACATCAAGCATTAAACACCCACTTATCTTTACGCACATGGCTAAATGCCCTTCTGAATAAGGACTTATGCAAGTAACTGCTGTGTAAAACATACCTGAAACTTCATTAACATAGTTACAATAAACCTAAGGGGAAAAGAATAAGCAAACATGTTTTGTGGCCTGCTTAGATGTGTCAACAATAAGCAGCTTTTTCACTACTTCTAGCAAAACCACAATTTCAGTACAGATTCTAGCACTCACAAATTCTTTATGAATTTGTAGCCCTCCCTGCAGATCTTTATTATCCAGAAATCAATGAATGGATCACACTGGTTTGTAAATGTAACTTTTTATCTTTGACAAGTATAACAGGTCAGTCCTGCTTTCCTTAGCCATGTGCCTTGTTCCACTGTCTGCTTAAACAAACAACCTATCGAAGCCTGCCGTACAGTTCTTCTGCAAAATGGAGACATAGAGTCCTTAATGATTATTTAGTAAAGTGGATTTTTTCAGAAGTGGCTGAATGGTCAACTCCCCCCACCCTCAAATATCTTCCTGAGCCTACATGGCAGAAGCCTTGATTTGCACTGAAAGCCACCCAAATCTGCCCAATTGTAAAATGTGTACCTGGTCATTAAAGCTGTGGAGTCAATGTAGTGATACCCATATTACTCCCTGTGTGCTACTGTCTACAAAAACAGTAACTAATAGGACCCAAAGAGTCAGGGACTGAATTGTAGACAGAGAATTCAACAGGGATCATCACATATAGTTGTCCAAATGGCAGAAGGACAGGAGGGATGGGGGAAATGAAAGCAAGGAAAGCTGGGATATACTATGTGGCCCACCCAGGACACTTGAGGATCTTCAGGGGATCCATAGGATATCACAGCCCTGGGCCTCTCCATGCAGAGCCCTGTATCTCTGTTGTAGCTCTGTGTCCCTACTAACCTCTTTACTCAGTTTCCCAAAGAAGCAGGCTTCAATAGAGACACCTCCCGGGTATATCTGCCACAAGGACACTTTTTTTAGACCATGCTGTATACAAAGCATAGGAGTAAATTTTGGTCATTTAAAATAGCTTTTAAATGACCAAAACTTACATTGCAAATCTTAATACCCATCCTCAGGGCCACCCTTACCTGCCCCAAGCATGCTGTGTCCCTTTCCCCAGCTCCTGTGGATCCAGGAATGTGCGGAGGCAGCCATAAGTCTGAAGAATGAGTTTAGGTGGGAAGGGAGCAGGATCTTTCTTAGAGCTTTAGCTTATCATTAGTATTTTCATATGCAATGTTAATTTAAAAAATTCCAATAAAACTATTATTAGTATTATTGTTATTGTTGTTATTATTATCATTACCTGCATTGAGTTTGCCGACTGCTGCTCTATAATCTACACTATCATCTTTTTAAGTAGCTATTTCTTCCTACCATTGAAGAAACACCAAGTAAAAGTTGTGATTTAATCTTTTTCGCCGACATTTAGCTTATTCCCTTTGTGTCAAGATTTTTTAAGTGATACTTTTCATGAAAAGTAATTTAAAATGAGGTCAGGTTTAGTGTTCTTTAGTATTGCCAATTAAATATAGCAAACTCACTATTTTAGGCAAGAAGATCAGTGTATTATTTGTAGATAGCAAAGACAATCCATCACTATAATGATTCAATAGCCTGTAGTATTTTAAATTCAGCTACTTTACTCTCTATGAATGGCTGTTTTGCATAACACTCTTTCATTTTCTTTTAACTATTCTAAACGACCATTTGTCTTCCAAATGTCCTGTCAGGTACGCTGTAGACATTTCTTTGTATGTAACATTATAGAAAAATCATTATATATAGATATATAAGAAACTTTATTTAAATAACTTTAATGTTGTGACATAAAGTGACAAAAGCTGTAGAATTCAAAGCTAATGCTGGAACCATTCTCACAACTGGGCAGATGTAAGGAAGAAAAGCATAATGCTTGAAGAATGCTGTGTCAGCTAAAACCTTGACTTTTTAGCTTTTGTCAAATTGTGAATAACCACATTTGCATTTACTTTTTTGATATTTTTTTTTCTATAGTGAATTTTATGTGTTATATTGGGAAATGAAAAAGAAAAAATTATTTTCAGCCATGGTAATAAAATATGAACTTCATGTGGGTCGAAGCCTGATGAAGTTAATGGAAATTTTTCCATTGACTTCATGGACACTGGATGAGATACTGTTTAAAAAAAGAAGTTTGAAATACTCTCTATAACTGTTTGGGGTTTTTTGTTTAATTGCAGCCTATGTCATCCCTTGTCATAATAATAAATATGGAGTGGGGAGCGAAAACATACTATGAGGATATCTTTTGGGTGCCATTGTGGGGACACGTGTCCTAGCAAAGTAAACCTGTTAGAGCAGCCACAGAACTTAGAAGAAAGGAACCACAAAAAGGCACAGGTGTTTGTTAGGAGAGCCTGTGTCTTTTACACTATGTCTATATGGCTCATGCAGCACCATGCTGAGATATGAGAGCATGGTGGGACATGCCGCATCTGCTCCATGTGTACCTCTTAGCAAAGGTTAAGGCAATCGGGACTCACAGTAGAGATTATATATTTTATTAGGCCAACAAGATTTTTGCAAAAAAAAAAAAAAAGT
>NW_017729004.1:63054034-63066460 GCF_001723915.1 Gavialis gangeticus | reverse complement strand
GATATGAGAGCATGGTGGGACATGCCGCATCTGCTCCATGTGTACCTCTTAGCAAAGGTTAAGGCAATCAGGACTCACAGTAGAGATTATATATTTTATTAGGCCAACAAGATTTTTGCAAAAAAAAAAAAAAAGTAATTGCAAGCTGTTGGGCACAAACACCCTTCATCAGGCATTGGAGAAAAGATTGTAAAAGTTCTTCTGTGTAGAAATGAAAGTTCATATTTCATAGGATTTCACAGAAGAGTCAATAGATGGAAAACTCCTCTGGGCAGTCAGTTCATAGCTGATATGGAGCCTCTCACCTCCTGTGAGGATCTGTGATGATGCAAATTACCTTGAAGCAAAGGCAGGAGCAGGATCTCAGGTTTGGGGTGGTCACAGTTGTTTCCTGCTTGGGAAAATCTTAGCAGAGGTCATTGACATGTGCACAGCACCACACATGGCTTCCAATTCAGAAGCTCACATGCATAAAATGGGCTGTGTGTCAGCACACTGGTGCATTGCTCTGTATAGATATAGTCATACTGGACTTGAATGCCTGTGGTTCTTTCCTCCATGCCACTTAGCACCAAGCTCCCCACATTATTGCTATAGACTATAAAGGCTTTGCCTGCTGTTAGGAGCCTATTAAATAGAAGTCCTGGCTGCAGACTGATCTCTGCTTCATTTATTGTCTCAATACTGCTTAGTACAATCTCATGCTCAACTCTTTCAAAGGCACATTTCCCCACAAAAACTATGAGATATTTACCTAAGAGGTTTGACATTGGATCATTTCATTTTATGGAAAAAATCCTCATACCATGTATACATTCATACACACATATCAGCAATAGTACTAATACTTGAATGCATATAACTACTCTGTATAAATTAGACCTAGTTGAATTAAACATTTATCTGTAAATAAAACATTTATTGATTGAAGGGAAGACTTTTTTACATAAAGCACTAGCCAGATATCATTCAGCCATGTAGCAGTGTTGAATAGTGGGTGAAAAAAATTGGTTGGGACTAAATTGAAGAAAAATGTCAAAATTAGTCAGATAAATTATTCTTGATGAATAATTCATTCACTCCTAATATAAATATGTGGCAGGTCATTTAAAAACAGGTATGTGGATTCATGTCTTTGGGATTATTCATTTGTAACTGTGTCTATTTGTGTTTATGCTTTTCATAAGCTTTTGTATGCTTCATGAAGCATTTATAGGAGTGGAAGAATGAAAGATCTTGCCGTCTCTTAGATCAGTTTCTTGATGAAGTAAATACAGTTAAGAGATCAGATCTTTGTCTAGTAAATGGCTCCAGATGACAAAAAATAAAATAAAAAAATTATGAAAATTATAAATAACACCCCCCCAAGTATTGAAATATGCTGACCTAGAGTACACAGCAGTGACTATTTTGTAAGCTGATTGCTGGATGTTTTTAGTAAAAATTCTTCCAAACAGAGTAGAACAATGCATGGTATATGTTATAGTGATTTTTAGCTATTTTACTATATCCCATTTTTACGACATAATAATATTAAAACCAGACTATTTCTAGAGAAATTATTAGAGTTTTTTTGTGTATTTGGTTTAGCAAAATGGTTTCACATAAGAAAGAAAGTGGTCTTTTACAATGACAAGTCATTTTCTGCAAACTTGAACAATACCATTATGACTAAGCACAGGTGTTCAAGAAGCCTGAAGTGGAAGTGCTTTAACTTTCGAGCTTTACTCTAAGCCCCAAAAAGTTAGGTTGGGAGCAAGCAGAACATACATTAGCCCTTGAAAGGGCTAATGGCCCAAGCTCATCAGGTGGGGAGGCTCTTGTATGCCTTCTGTAATGCTCCACAGGCTTCCCAGGCTGTTGAAGACTCCTGAGCAGAGCTGAATAGCTGGGCCACCCCTGACTGACTGGCAGGGACATCATGACAGCCCACCTGTGGCAGTCATCATGGCATATTCCTTCATGGCCATGAGCCACCAGCTAGCTGTCATTTCCATGGCCATCCACTGTGCTCTGCATGCACCAAGTGCACACGTGCATGTGCATCAGACACCTGGGTTGTGTGCGTGTGTGTATGTGCATGAGTATGTGCGTATGTGCGCCCCAGATGTCTGGGTTTTGTGAAATAAGTGAAGCATGTGCCTCGGATGTCTGGTTCTGGTGCAGTAAGCCAGCTAAGGCTTATCCAATGAAGCTTCTAAGCTCTATACAGCTATGAAGAAAGTATGAATAACAGTCAGGTATGTATGTGGGTGTAAATTAGGAAGCAAAATCTTGACTGATATATTTTAACAGCACTCCATTTCCTACTCTGTCTGAAGGCTTTTGTGGGGGGAAAATAACAGAAAAATAAACTGTAGTTCTTGTTTTCAGTACTTATAATCCATCACATCTAGTGCCTCCATTTTGCATTCTCCAAAGTACAAGATGATGTGTGTCACCCAGATGCCTGGGTTCAATGTGTCAGTGTGTATATGGTATGTCCCAGATGCCTGGGTTTTGTGTGTCTGCATGTGTGTGTGTATGTGCACCCCACAAACACACAGAACCCAGGCATCCTACACACACACACACACACACAAACACAGGCATCTGGGGCATGACTGGGCTACTGACTTTAGCAGCAGCTGAAGAGGATGATGCCTACATCTTGCACAACTCCCTGTTTCCTGGGGTGATAGACAGTGGGTGCTACACTGTCAGAGTCCCCAATTTCATCACCGGTGGTGTCATTGCCCCCCACTCTTAATTGGGGACCTGGCCTACCCCTCCTGCCCTGGCTCATGAGGTCCCATGAAGGGCAACTGGACCTCTGGAAGGAGCACTTCAACTATGGACCAGGTCTGGCTCCAGGAGCACACATAGTGCAAGGATAGGGGAGAAGGCAAGCCCCCAACCTCACAAAGTGGTAGATTGTCCAGATCAATGAAGCCCTGGCCAACTAACTTCTTACCATAGACTGGGAACCATCCCTTGATGAGGAGGGCTTCAAGGGCCCATGTCCTGGCACAAGGCCATGGGTCTCCTGCTATGGCCTCCTCTAGCCCTGCATCATGGGCACCTCTGCCCACAACCCAGGCTGCCTGGGCACTGTTCCCCTTCCCCTTTCCCTCCTGCCCCCACCTCCCCAGGGGGCACACACTGCAGTGCAGGGGAATGCAAATGAGGAAAAGACATGACTCAGTTTAAAATGTTGATGTTGTCAAACTTTCTTCTGTGTTTAATAAAGAAAACTTGTTGACCATAACCTGTGTCTCAGCTTGGTCCCTCCTCCAAGTAACACAAACCAGCAAATTTTTGGTGTTGGAGGGTTTGAGAACAGGATGACAGAACCTTGAAGGGGCTTAGGGTCATGGGGAATACTACAAGGCTTGAACTCATTGAACATGCCCAGTTATGTCCTGGGTGATATTCTTGAAGACATCTCTGATATGATCTCTGTATTTGGAGCTGGTGCTGGATATGTTCCTCAATCCAGATGGTGATGAGATTCTTTATTTTCCTAAACTGCCACTTGCGTCTCCAAGTTTGGCTGGTGGTGGCAGATGGGCCTATTTTGTCCATGGTCTGCAAAGGTGCCCATGGGGTCTCAGTGTCTACGGGTGCTCTGCAGCCCACATCACCTCCAGAATCTCTAATTGTTCAGGGGCTTTCGGTTGACACCCCATGATTCTGGCAATGCTACATGCCCTGCCTGAGCTGTAAAATTCAAGGGTCCACAGTCCACATGGGCCGTTAAGTTCCAGGGGTATGTGTCTGCTCACCTCGGCTAGGATATTTAGTGCCCCCACTCTCCACACACTGAACTAGCAAATTAATTATCTTTTAGCTATATGATCAGTGAAGAAGAAGGGAGGAGTCAATATGCATTAAAAGAAAATGAAGGACATGACAGAAGCCTTCCCCCCAAAGGATTTTTTTCTTAAAAAACGAATGGCAACTCACCACCCTAACTTTATACTCTTATAACATGGAGTACTTGAACGTAGTAGATTCTATTACTGGCAGGTTATGACTTATAACCCCAGATAATACTTGCCAAATGTTATTAGATTTCATTTTTTCACTTTTACTTTTTCTTTCCCCACCCCTGTGTAAAGTCCCTGTTATGAGGAGATCTCATTATAAATATAGATGTCACAAGTGAGAAGGCACAAGGCAACACACTGTCAAGTGGTTGTTTTGTGTTATTATGAATTCATTTAAAAAAGGAAGATTAAGAAGGAGGCCTGAGACAGAAATAAGGAGAGATCATCTCCTCTCATCACTCTCCATCACCCAGAGCTGTAACCCTTCAAAAAGAGACATAAGCAGAACTATTCTAGTGTTGGAACCAAAACCATATGCCAAGTTTAAATCTAAGGCTCTAATACAAACACTCCCCTACATGCCTAAAATGAAATGTCATACTTAAGGCGTTATCCCTTCTCTATGTGAAAGTAATTTTTGAATGAACTAGGCAAGTCCAGATAGATTTTGGTTCAGAGTTTCCTAACCTAAATCTTAGTCAAACACTTGGTTTGAACAAGACACTGTTTGCAGCAGGACATTACAAAATACTTCTAAGAGTAAGCAGCTGCTTACTGCATCAGATGCATCTCAAATCACTTTAGAGAATGCAGGATGGAAAGTAGATATTATGGATTATAGGTACTGAAAACAAGAAATACAGTTTACCTTTTTGTTATTCCCTCCACCCTCCCCCCTGACAAAAGCCTTCAGATGGAGTAAGGAAGTGTAGTGCTATTAAAATGTATCAGTCAAGATTTTGCTTCCTAATTTGCACCCACATACATACCTGGCTGTCATTCATACTTTCTATATAGCTACATAGAGCTCAAAAGCTTCACCCGATAAGTTTGTTTACTTCACCCCTGAATGTACTGTCTTTTCTATCCCTGTATCCCCAAACTGCACATTTTAAAAAATATTTGTAACTTCTCTTAATGATTACTCAGTCTCAGATGGGATTTTTCCCAGCTCAGGCCATTTCTCTAATTCATTGCTGGGAGACAAAACAAGGGCAAGCTCGAGATATATCTTATAGACTAAACAGTACAGTATCAAGACCCAATCCTGCTCCACTTGAAATCAAAAGAAAACTACCCCAATTTCAAAGTTAAGTATTACTACATTTCAACAGCTTGAATGTGATTGAAAGACTGTATGAGAAACTTAACCCTCCCCACCCCCACACACCAAATTTCCCTGGAGTACCCACTTCAGAAAACACACCAGGGGAGTGTTATGGCCCTAGGTGCAAACAAACAATCCCTCTGAAGAATTTCTTGGTACTGTCCTCAAGGATGTATTTGGTAGCTGTGCTAGTCTGAGACAAAAAGAAATGCAAAACTCTAGATTTATTGGTTCAGAGATGATACCTTTTATTAAACCAACTAAGAAATCACACACACAAAAAATATTTTTCTGCAAGCTTTCAGGCACACAGAAGGGTGTGTGTGCCCAAAAGCTTGCAGAAAAAGATTTTTTTGGGGTGATAATTTAGTTGATCTAATAAAAGGTATCATCTCTGAACCAAGAATTCTCGTGTTTTGCATTTCTTTTTGGTATTGTCCCGTTACTGTAGGTCGTTGCCCCACTGCCTGTCCTGCAGACACACAATGTCTTCTACTGGTTACTAATGTTAGGATGACAGCTAATTAGGCAATTAAACAAGAATGGATGGAATTTTGACACAATAACAAGTACCTGGTAATCCTAAATCAACCTTTCTGGGGCAAAGATGGCAAAAGGAACAACCAGACTGCCTCTACTCATTAGGCCTTCAAGAGGGTGGCCCTGTTTGTCTCTTGGCTTCCAAAATTCTGTACACATTTTTGGGAATTTAGTGGGTTCAGAAGGGAAAATCAAATTACTGTTGCTTTATCAGGCACCATATTGTAAAGGCGGGAAAAGAATTTACTCTCCCAATGAAGAATGTGAGGTGTTATCTGAAGGGGAACTTCATAGACGCTGTGTCCCAGAGGGTTTTTCTGTGATTGCTGAGTGACTGCAAGAAAGGAAGACCACGTTAAGACTAGCAAGATCATTGGATATTATTATTCATATAGTCAGGAAAAGAGACACCTGTAAAACAGTCACTAATAAAACAAAAAATGTGGGAGCTTGACAAAAAAAGAGTTCCCAGAGCTAACTGCCCAACGTATGTATCTATGGGACTCCCAGAAGCATACCTCAGACCCTTGTAACAAACTGTCTGAACCAGCTTTCTATCAAGTGCACATAGTTCCAAACCATTACACAAATGGCCAGAATTATTAGAAACTGGCTTTAAGACATGAGACCAAAGAAACACTCTTTGCTTCTTTATGGGCCTATTGAATGCATCCAGGATTTCTGGGACATCAGGTCTGTGAGCTGAATTCATGGGCTTCTGGTCCTGTGTCCTGTATTGAGCACAGGCATTGTAATGGCTTCTTACATGCATTTGGCTTTCCCAGACAAGTTGGAAAGTAGTGATACTACATATTAGTGTGTGTAGGTGTGCTCATGTAAACTTTTGGACATGTTCAATTATATTTTTTACTTCCATTAGAAAACTGGCCCATTGCCATAAATCAGTGCAGATGAATCAATTCTTAAGACAGGATAGCTGTGAGCAGAGACATCTCTGGTTTCTTTCAGCCTGAAATTGGAGCTGAAGGACATTCAGCACTTGCTCACCTGCACCCATGACAATATATAATAAACGGAAATTCAGCAATAAGCAGTTTTGTTTGTGTGCATGGATCTATGCTAATTGTAGGGGCCAGAGGGGGGAGACATAAGCCCAGTAGAGTAAATGGACCAATCCAATACATCAGGCAAGAGCAAGAACCATACTTGCCAAGACTGTACCTGTATGGTGAATCAGAAAGGCCAGATGGAGAGAAAGGACAGGGGCCTAGGAACAGAAGCTTCACTGACTCTGGTCAGTGACAGCCCAGAGGCAAAGAAGTCAAGCTCTGGATGAGACTAGAGCACCACCCTGTGAGGGTGGGTGAGCAGAGGGCCACAAAGCCCCATGGGTTGCTGGTGGAATGTGACCTAACATGAGTCATGATGAGAACTGGTAGAGACATCTGTTACTACAGTGCTGAAGTCTGATACCACACCCATCCAGGGTTATCTTAAAGAGTGTTCCACCATTTTTACACCACTCTTTGTGCCCTGACCATCTGTTCAGTTATGGCTGTAGAGAGGTTTCTGCATGCTAACCGCACAATAAGTGTAACTTCTGTACCTGGCCTCTATGGGTGCAGACAGAACCGACAGTTTTCACTCAATCTGTCCCCTGAAAGCACTCTACAGCCACGACCAAACACTGCATGGCTGCAAAGTGCTTTAAAAGCAAAAGTCTCTCAAATATCTGAACCCTTATTGCATGTGTGTTGAGATGAAGATGTTTCAAAACATAATTTCTTTGGTAACTTCTGTCTTCACTGCTTCCCAGCCTGTCGCTGATTTCAAAATGAGAGGGGGGAGAGGGAGCAAGGGGAATTTGGCCTGGATTCCCCTCACTCCTGGAACCAACAGTGAACTTCAGTTTGGTCCAGGGGATCGTTGTGACTCAGAACACGTTCTGCAAAGCATTCTGAGTTACAGGAGGGAGCTGCACTTCTGTCTGCGCCCCATGTCTAATTTTAGCAACTTGTCTCTTTTGTCTCTTTCCATTATTTTCAGTGGACTTCCAAATCAGGTTCAGAATGTCTTGAATAAGAAATGTGTATATATACTTGAGAGAAGACCATACCATTCCATATCAAAAGTTTCAGCTAAGGGTGAATTTTTCTACTTAATTCTAATCTTTGGAAAATAGGGTTCACAATTAAAGTGCCAGTAGAGCTACAACTATAGATACATAAACAGTACTGTGATAAATACTGCAGTAACTTCAGGGATGAGTTTGTCAAGTGTGCTCTATACGGTAGCTAGGTTGTGGCAGTTGATGTGATGCATTATATTAAAATCTGCCAATCAATGGCTATTTGGATTTATTGTTAAAATGTTTCCTACTTCAGCTAAAAATGATAGTAACTTTATGTTCTATCATGGGAGGATAGCTTGAAATGGACAATCTCAATTAAACTAAACCACTTGTCCAGCGTTTCAAGGAAGAAAGAAATTATACTTGACAGACCTTGACCTTGACACATGCAGTAAAACGGTGCAAGATCACAGCCAGTTAGTGGCATTCTGAAGACATGCAGAACTTTGGAGAGGTATCTGTTTATGAGAGCATTCTCAGAAATGAGCACATATTATGAGAAATAGTGGAAGTATTAGCAGAATAGTCTGGCAGAGTTAATGTCATTAAAAGTTAATTTGGCAGATTTAGGTGACTGTGTGTATTTCAAATGTTTGAGGTTATTGAGAATAAACCAAAAAATGATATTCAAATAAAGAAAAAAAACCCACGTTGGCAAGCAGATAATTGTGAACATTCTCTAATCAGCTCAGCACACTATTCAGTGTTGTCTGTTGTTTGCCATTTCAATAGATTCAGGTACAACACTGTCCTATTGGGGAATGTTTATTGATGGGATAATAAGCACAGGGACCTTTATTTTCTTCCTCCCCATGTTTCTCAATTTATCCAGTGGTTTCAGTTCTAGTAAGCTCCTTTTCCCCAAAGCTTTTAATGGTAACACCAGAAGCTGCTGAGCTACTACCACGTTCCCCATTTCCCTGAATTCAAACTCTGTCTAGGTCAGACATCATTTAATACATTATAAAAAAGGAGTTACTAGCTTTTTTCACCAACAACCATAAAAATTAACCTCCTTTTTTCCTTTCTCTCTCTTAAACCAATATTTGTTTATTCCACATACCTGTACCCTGAAATTCCTTGTGTTTTTAGCCAAATCTTTTATGTTTTTAACCAAAGTTTCCATTCCTCTCTTCAACATAGTGTCACATAACATTTTTAATGAGACATTAAGAATCCAGTAATGTTTTGGTGGTCAGTGTGCAAGTCTTACTTTTGCATCCAGAAAATAAAGAAAAGGGTTTTGTGGTGTTATTCCCATTGTTAGACTTAATTGACTATGTATCTATCCATCTATCTATCTATCTGGCTCCCAGCTGAGGCCTTGGTTGCCTGTCTAAGCCTGCACTCCACCCACTCTGTTTCATGCCTCTTGGCAGAAGTGTTGGCTGCTACTGCTACTGCTGCTGCCCTGGGAGGCCATCTCTACGTATGATGGGCTGTCTCCAATAACAGTCCTCTGTGCCATCTCCATTGCTGCCTGTTTCCCTGGCTGTTGACAGTAAGAAAAGTGATAGGCCTGGTATCCTGCTCTCACTTAATGTGCTCAGTGAGAGTAGCAGTTGTGCTTTTCACTTTGATAACCTAAATGGGAAGGTGCTTTACATATGGACAGTCAGGGTATGTCACATTCACATCCCCACCACCTGCTCTGATATGACCTGGAAGTGGTGCCTAGTGGCAACAGTGCCAAAGTAATCCTCCCCAGCCTGGCAGAATCAGTACAAGCTACCCATCACCAAGACCAGTGGTCTCTAGTGGTAGCTGCTGCACAGGGAGCTGGCCACTGGCACCTTTGTCCTCCACTCAGATCCAGTGGTATCAGTGACTGACCCTTTTGGTACACTGGACTTGAACTTCTCAGAAATGGTGTACATTGTCTTTCTCGCTTTCTGGGAAGCTGAGGTGAGCATGATCTACCTAGTGAATTTCCTGCTGGGCCAGATATTGATTAGGGTTGTGCAAAATTTCGCTGGCTGTTTTGTTTCAACACTTTTTCGACTCATTTTGAGCTTGAAACAGTGAAATTGAAATGAAATGGAGGGCTTTGAAACAGCCTCAAAACAAAATGAGAGCTGTCAAAACATTTCAAAAGTTTCGAAAACTTTTGAGTTTTGAAGCTGAAGCTAGGCTTGCCTGCAGGGAAACAGTCAATATGATAGCTGTCCTTCCCCCCTCTTCTTCCTTCCTCTCCTTACTTTCTGTTTAGCTGGCCAGTGACTGTGATCCTTCCCTGAGGTCCTTTCCAATCCCAGTGCTCTGGAAGAGGGATGGAAAAACAGCATAAAAGGCAGCACTGTTTGAACTGGCCTGCTTTCTGCCTTGGGGTCAGTTACTGAGCTATCTTCCAGAAGCTCAGCAGTGTTAGACAACAAAGGCTACTACTACCATTGATTTCTTACTTGCTAGCCTAGGAAGTGGGATTTCACAGAACCTTTTTCTTTCTTTCTAGACCCTTTTATTTTATTATTATATTCATTTATTTAGTTTTTTCAATTTCATAATTATATTCCATATTATAGAATTTATAATAGAATTTATATAGGAAGACACATATACATTTATATATTTTTACTTTTATATATTTATATATTGCATACTGTAGTATAGAATTTATATAGAAAGATACACGTGCATTTATGTATGTTTATAAAGACAAGACATGATGAAACACACGATGAAGTGTGCTGGAAAGGCAGCTGGCAAACCTTCAGGGAGGGGCAGAAGAAGGGGTAGAGGGAGAGGTGTAAGTCCCCCCCCCACACACACACACTCAAACTGAGACGCAGCCTCTTTGCTACAACAAGCAGGCCTGAGGCTTCCACTAGTACAGGCAGCAAGGAGAGGAGAGCAGTGCCAGTGCCACTGCATGTGCCTGAGTCTGCATCCTCTCCAAGAGCACAGGCCATAGCCCTCCCCCCCAACCATGACAACAAGCAGCAGCACCATCACCAGTATGCCAGTCTCCTCCATCCTCATTTCACTTTCCATGCTGAGCCTTCCAGTGCCAGAGGAAAAGCTGGAGCTGGAGCTGAGTGCCCTAGCAAGGGAAATTCTGGGGAAGGGGGGGAATCAGCTGAGTTTGTGCTCCACACCCCTCAAGTTTCCCCTAGAACTAGGTCTCCTTCCCAAGAAGGCACTTCAGAGGAGGTGAGGTAGAGGTTGTGGAGGCAAGTGACTCAGCTGAGTCCACTCCTCTTGTTGCTGTGCCTCTGCCTGCTGAGAAGGGGGAAATTTCAGCATCCACACATGCACCCACACCCCAGAAGCAAGCAGCTAGTGTGGTTTGGGATCATTTTGAGCTGGCAGATGATTCCACATATACTATCTGCCTGTACTGTCAAGCCAAAACCAGCCAGGGCAAGGGAACAAAACACATGAGCACCATGGGGATGCTGATGCATCTCTGCAGGTACCACCCCCTTGCCCTTGCTCCTCCTCAGCTTGGCACCAATGGGAGCATGCCCAAAGGGCAGTCCTCCTCTAGCTCCAAAGCCCCCATTCCCCCAAAGCAGAGGCAGGCTACCCTGGAACATTGGGGGAAAGGTGGACAGAAAGGGGGGCTCATTGCAAGAGCATTGAGGACATACTTGCTTTGGATAGCCAACCCTTCTTCTTAGTTGAGCAGCCAGGGTTCAGGTGGCTCATGGCATTCGTGGCCCCATGAGGGAGGAGCTGCACAAGGCAGGTCCCCCGGTGGCCTTACACTTCACCTGGAACACCTGGTGGGGAGATCATGCCTACGTCTCCCTCACAAGGCACTGTTGTGACCATTCAGGCCATCGGTGGGCTTTCCTTCATGCTGAGGTGATGGATACATCCCATATGGCAATGGAGATCATGGGGGCCATGCACTGCTTGGTGCAGGGGTGGCTCATTGGACAGGGCGAGCTCACCTGCAGGTTCATGATCACCGACAATCGGGCCAATATGATCAAGGCAGTCCGTGATGCCAACTTTGTTGGCATCCGTTGTGTGGCAGACAAGTTCCACCTCATAGTCAGAGGTGCCTTAGAGGGGGACATGGATGCCAGTGATGGTGCCAGCACCACCAGCAAGCTCATTTCAAAATGCAGGAAGGGGTCAGGCTACTTCCACTGGAGCATCAAGGGGGGCAAGCTACTGTCACCAGACGTGTAGGCACTGGTGAGGAGGCTGAAGGAGGGCATCAAAAAATGGCCTGGTGCCTTGCTGTTCAGTAGGGTCCATGTGCTGGCCACCATGTGTGACATCAGGGTGAAAGGCAGCATATGCAGCAGCCAAAGCATGAATCAATGGACAGAGGTGCTTGTGAAGAGAGTCAGGGAGGCAGAATGGCAGAGGCAGGGGGATGTGGAAGAGGGGGATCCACTGCCCGATGCTAGCACACCATCCACCAGCCAGTCTCTTTCTCCACCACAGGTGCTGCCAATGTGGGCCAAGGGCATGGCTTCCATGGTGGGGGCCAGAGGCACCAGACCCCAACATCAGGCAGGTAGCACTTAGGCTTTGGTGGCTGCCTATCTCACCAAGGATGTGGAGCCACTGCTGTGTGACCCCTTGGACTACTGGGCAAGTCACTGCCAGATGTGGCCGGATCTGGCCACAGTTGCCTGCAAACACCAGTCCTGTCTACTGACTAGTGTTCTGAGTGAGAGGGGATTCAGTATTGCTTGGAG
>NW_017729004.1:63048374-63049034 GCF_001723915.1 Gavialis gangeticus | reverse complement strand
GGAAAGAAAGGCTCTGTCACAGTTTGGTCGCCTGAGATGCTGCTGCTGCTACTGTGCTGCTGCTCACTAAGTTATTATTTTACGTGTTATTATTTAAAGTGGTGAACCAGGCTTAGGCTGTAGGAGAGGAGAAAGCCTCATTGGCACACACTACCACATCATGTAGAGGCCCCAGCGCCAGTGAGGGCATGCCTTAACACACACACAATCACACATCACAAGTTATGCTTGTCAGCAGCCTGAGGTGCAGTTTCCCAGAAACCCCTGCACCTATCTCCTTGAAACTTGGCAGGCTTTGTGGCCTGAGCAGGGGCTACCAGGCCTGCAGTTTCCATCCTACTGTACCCTAACACACACACGTGACATGAGTTTTGCTTTCAATACTTTGAGGTACAGTTTCCCAGAAACCCCTACACCTACTTCCTTGAAACATGGCAGGCTTCATGCCCTCAAAAGGGGCTACCATTCTTTCTGTGTTCATCCAAATCTGCCAAAAATGGCAAAGTTATAGGCAGTTTCATGCTTTCCCATTATAACCCACGGGTGAAACTTCAAAACAGCACTGAAACAGCGAAACAGTTCAGACGAAACAAAACAGAACAGTGCTTTCAAAATAAAACAAAACTGTAAATGAAACACTATCCCATTGAAAAGGTGAAA
>NW_017729004.1:63042833-63043374 GCF_001723915.1 Gavialis gangeticus | reverse complement strand
TGCAGATGGAGTGAATACCACCCTCTTCACTCCATTTGCACCTATTTCCTTTTTTCATTTTTTAAAAACCATTTAATGCTCCACTGTCAGAGCTGGAGGGGGCACTCACTGCATCACCAGCCAGCAGGGGAAGAACATGTCCCTGCTTAGCTTCTGTGCCAGGATAAATTTGGAGGTATGGCTGGGGCTATGGCAAATCAGGAGACCCCAGGTCCTGGGCATGACCACTATAACTGCACTCTGCCAGCGTTGGGATGCCTGGTGGGACTGCTGGTGGTGCAGCAGCTGCAGGGAATGCCAGGACCAAGGATGCCCCTGGTGAAAGGAGGGTAGGAGGCACCATAACCTTCAGCCACCACACGCACTCACACAGTCCTGGCTGGGGAAAGCCTGGACCCATCACATCTTTGACAGGCCTGAGGCTTGCTGTGGAGTTGTGAGGTTCCGGGTGAGCTCAGCTTAACTGCCTGGGATGCCAGCTTTCAGGTTGAAAAACTCTTTGTCAGGCTGAGGAAGTACCTGAAGTTGGTGTGTGCGCTAT
>NW_017729004.1:63037172-63037833 GCF_001723915.1 Gavialis gangeticus | reverse complement strand
AGGTTGAAAAACTCTTTGTCAGGCTGAGGAAGTACCTGAAGTTGGTGTGTGTGCTATTTGTGGATGGAAGGAATAGTAACCATCCAGTGTGTTTTGGGCTGTAAGAAGTTGGATTCTGGTGATGAGGTTAGCAAGGTTCAGTGCTTGTTTGAATTTACAAACCACTTTTGACAGATGAGCCTATGAACTGCACTTCATCAACCACCTAGATACAAAAATTCATGGATTCAATATAGACATTGGAATTTTGGCAAACTACAACCTGCCAGACATCTGATTCCCAAGGTACCTCTCCACTTTTACCTGTGCTGCAACATCCACCTCCCCTCCCCCCATCCCTCACCCCCTGACGCCTCCTTTTCCATTTTCACTGACTGGCTTTCTTGCCTGCAATGCATGCCAGCCTCTGGCTTCTTTACTATTCCACCCATCCAGGAACAGCACACAGACACACCAACTGCAGGTGCTTCCTCAGCCTGACAAAGGGTTTTTCAACCTGAAAACTTGCTAAGATATATTTTTGAAACTACTTAGTTGGTCTGCTAAAAGATACCAGATTAGATTGACCCAAAGGACCTTGTCTGCCACTGTCATGTCCTTAGACCAACACCCCTAGCACCTGACCGGAAGGATGTAGGGCCCTGTGGACATCTAAGCCCCA
>NW_017729004.1:63019536-63036431 GCF_001723915.1 Gavialis gangeticus | reverse complement strand
ACAAAACAGAACAGTGCTTTCAAAATAAAACAAAACTGTAAATGAAACACTATCCCATTGAAAAGGTGAAATGGAAGTCGAAACAAAATGGTGCTGTTTTGCACAGCCCTAATAGTGATCCTAAAGTGATCCTAAAGAACTGTAGGAACTAACTATCAGGAACTGGCTGTAATGACACCCTCTACCTCCACCTCGTTTAGTTCTTGGTCTGGGTGCATCTCTCCTTTGGGTTCTGCCACTTTAACATACAACAGAATGTAGACATATTTGTGTCATGCAGGGCCATCAAGGGTGCATTCTGTATGGTGGAAGATGGCTGGCTATTCCAAAATATGTGGCCATATTGGCAGAAGGAGTTTTCAAGCTTCTGGATATAACATTAGGTTAATTGATGAATGCTTTCATACCTCCCCCTTGTTGGGTCATGTATAACTTTTACCTTTGTTTTCAATATTTTTTTTATAGTGAAGTTTTTAAAAGTCTAAAAAAGTCTGTTTATCTAAAGAAAGAGGACTATACTATCTGACTATAGTGAATTGGGTCATGCATAAAAGGGTTAGGTTAGAATCTGTCACTTGCCGGATGATCTTAAATGACATCTGGAAGAAATAGAAACCAGAAACAACCATGATTGGGAAGGAGAACATTTATACAGGGGCTAGTCTCTAGCAGTGCAGTTCCTATATCATACAAAAGTACAGTATACATATAGATGAAAAGACGAGGTGAGAAAAAAGTTTAAACATAAAAAGCAGGCTCTAAATGAGCCTAATCAAAGTCCATTTAGATTCCCTTAGCAAGCCAAATTAGGCAATGTATAATGGGTTGAGAGTAACATTTTGGAAACTAAATTTTGTCACCTTCCTTTTCGGTGCCAAGCCAAGTTGGTCCAAATTCAGTTTAGTTCAGTCAATTTCTGAATTTGGCCCAGAGGTTTTGTACATGTATGGAAATATAGTTTTGGATACTGAATGTCTGTAGTTAACGTGACTGTGTTATGGTGTTAGAGCATACCCAACTACTGGGCAAGTCAATCAATAAGTCCATCAATACCCAATGGTACTATAATATCATTCAGATAATAATTTTTCATGTTACAATGTATACCATCAAAACAAAATAAGGAGCAGAAGGATGAACAAAACACTGAGGGTGCATCCAGATGAGCATGGCCATGTGGTATGTGGTGCTGCAGACATGTCTGCAGAGCCACATACAACACAGTCCTGTGTTCCTGCACTGCAAGGGTGAACTGCCCATGTGTGCGCTGCTTTGCTTTTTTTTCATGGTTTTTTTTTACCCGTGGATATCCTGCATGCACGGACAGTGCACGCCACTGAAAAGTGGAGTTGGGCCCCCTGGAGCCATGCTGTGACTGCCAGCCAGGCTCTGCCCAGCAGGATTGGCTCTGCCCAGTAGGATTGCCTCTGCTGGACCCCGGGAGGCCCCCAGAACACCAGTTAAGGCTGCTGGAGACAACACTGTGCTGGCCCCAGCCTCCCTTACAACCCCGGGGTAACTTGCCACATGCCAAAGTGTGCATAGTATGGGTGTTCCCCAGAGACAGGTAGCTGTGGCGCAAGGTGCACCACAGCTCCTTGTCCCCAGGGAACTAAACATCTGTGCTCATCTGGATGCAGGCCTTTGAGGGCAATACATGAATACATGTGAATTTCCTGAAACTACGTAAGATAAATTATAGCATTTGAACTTAAATTCTGAAGAGTTTAAAATGCAGCAAGGACTGATCTTGCACTTCCAAGTAATGATTGCTATGGGTGATCCAGAAATGAAACCAATCATGGTATTGCAATTTAAAACTAAAACAGCTGGCAAAATATTTCCTCTCAAGCATGTTGTCTCAGAAGTAAATGAAAAGGTCGGGAGACTTTCCATTTACTTTTGAGACAACATGGACTGCTTGAATTGAGGAACATATTAATGTTTTCACCATAGCTTTCTATTACGTGTCAGGAACTCCATTCCAGAATATCACACTGGAGGTGATGAAAAAAGACAAGTGATAGAATGAAATGGTTGGGTCTAACACAAAATAATCAGCCATCTTTATATTTCCACTTTATATTATATCAGGAATCCTGATTACATTCTATAGGTGGTAGTATTTCACCTAAAAATAACAGCAGCTTCAAAATACATGGCTGTCTAGACAGCTATAGTTCAAAATACAGAAATTTCTTGTGATGGTATATACCAATCACTGAAAAGTTCAACTTTTTATGTTGAAAAAAATGATAACCTACACAATGTTTATGACTATGTTTAACAAAAGGAATGTCTACTAAATATGTAAATAGATAACAGTTTATTTAGGAATAGTGGAAATAAGAGAGGCAGGGAATTAGCGTTAGCTAATTTGAGATAAAAGAAACGCTTTGTAGCTTTGTGCTGTATATGCATGGAAGGCACATGACACACTGGAAAAACAGAAAATGCATTTGTGTACCACATGCCTGGATCAAAAAGATATCAGTCTGAATGATTGTCGCAAGTGGTATATTTCCAGTAAGTGTACAATAGTACATGAGCTATTGCTTTTGTTCTTACCTGATGCTTCAGATACTTTTGTTCACACCTCATCTTTCATTTTGCATAAGCTCATTGCATTTTTTCCAGTAATTGTCTTGTAGCAGCACCTACAGGGAACATCATAAGAAAACAACTCCCAAAGCTGTTTCTGATTTTCTTCTTTGGCAATATTAAAACTGAGAGACATCCTGATGCTAAGATCAAGAATTCAATACAACTGCATGGCATGCAAAAGCTCAAGTTACAATATAACACTTTCTCAGAAGCTAGACACAGTGTAGAAGTGTTTACTAAAAAAGTCACTTGATTACTTCTTGCTATAGTTATGTAGTAGTTCCCTAGATACCCACAGTAACACGGATGATTGTGGCACAATAGCAATATATTAAATCCACAGTAACACTTGGCATTTTCTATTCTGTTTTCACCAAGCCTAACCATCTCTTCTATTTTTTATGTTTTCAGTAGAATTCACAGGGTCTCCTATAATGTGTCTTCATTAAGACCTTGATTTTGCCAAGTCTGTCACAATGAAAACTTGAGGTATTGTGGGATTTTGAAAACAAGCATGCAAACAGACATACACAAAAAGACCAAAACTAAGCCAAGTAAAGTTTTAGCATGGGGAAGAACCTGAAGCCATCGGAGCTGTGGAACTTGGCAATCACGCAGCAGGGACAACCTCTACCAGTAATTATTTTAACATTAGCCACAATCAGTGAGAAAATAACAGAAAGTGCTTTTCTTCACAGCTATGACTTCCAAGGTGCACTGCTGTGTGCTGTTTCTTCCAAGCTTTAATAAGAAATATGATGATAAATGGCTTCCTCTGCTAATGTTTTTAAGGCATCCAAGATTAGAAGATAGAGTTCCTCGTTAATAATTTTGTAGCATGCTGTGTTAGATGTAAGAAATCAGAACATGTTTGGAATGACAAAAAAAGAAAGAAAGAAAGCTACTGTCTTTGAGAGATTGCTGTTGGAACATTGCATAGTTTCCTCTCACCTTTGTTTCATTATTGTCCTAAAGCTATAAAACAGGTGCTGAAGCTAATTCCCTGCCTCTCTTATTTCCACTATTCCTAAATAAACTGTTATCTATTTACATATTTTAGATGCCCACTGTGGTAAATAAAGGATTTAGTATCTCCTTTTCCATCGATTTATGGAAATTGTATGTATCTACAGTCTTAATTAAAAATTTTGGAAATAACAAAATACAATAGTGACATACATAAATTATGCAGCTGTTAGGTGATAGCAGGATGCAGTTAACTTGTTTCACAACACATTATTTTCCTAATAGGCAATTTCAATGACACCAAGAGCTCTTCAGAAACTATTTATGATGTCCCAATGAAATGAAGTTTAATTCATGTATCACTGTACAGGTTATGACAAAATCCCTTTGAGGCAGACCCTCTTCTGAACAGAAGTTGTGAAAAGCTTCATGGGGAAGAAAAGAAAAGTGTATTAAACAGTAATCAGTGGCTAGTTCATCCGTTTTTAGTTTTGCTTTGTTTTGTTGTATTTGTTACCTCAGCATTACAAGCCTGATTGATCAAAACTTCCTGCTATCCTATTGCTTTGCTTTTATCCTTATGACATCATAACAATTCTGACATAAGTTTTGAGAGGAAAGACTTCTAACAGCATCAGACTGTGTAGATCCAAGCATCCTAGGCATATGGATAGGACGTGAACAACACAAGCTGAAGAATTCTTGAAAAATCAAGTTTTTGGTGTAATGTAAAGGCTGACAGGGAATAGGAATAAAGACTAGAGAAACAATATGCAAGACATGTAAAACACACAGAACAAGAATGCAAAACACACAGAACAAGATTGCATTGCATTCAAAATCTTGCTTAAGTCTATCCGACCATGCAGTCAGTGCAGTAAAAGATATCACTCATAAAAATCCTTGCCTCTCACATATATCCTAGATGATCAGTCCAACACTTTTCTTCATATTTTTTTCAATGGGTCTTTAACAAATAACAAAGTACACACATTCTAAAATGTGTTAAATGGCTGATGTTACAATGATCATTTTGGTATGTTCAATGTGAGCTGCACCCTGCTGCCTGGGGCTTTTGTTGTGAAAGGTTGAAAGTATAGCATGGCAGCTGTATTTTGAGAGAAAGGTATCTGTTGTAATATTGTTATGAAGCTGTGGATACCTTAAAACCCCATATAATAGCACAAAGGAGCTGACATTTCACTAACACGGATTTTCACTGAGATGAATAATATGAGTCAAGCAACATAAAACAGTTTCAAATGGCTCAGAAACTGAATCAGAAATTCAAACTATGTTGAATAGCACCCTTCTGGGCCTGCTTTACTTCTAAGCCAAAAGTTCAACTCTGCCTTAACTGACAAATTTGAGCTGAAAAACAATCCCTTTAGGTCCAACTGCTGTAAGTACATTTCCAGCCAGAAGCTGGACTTTTTCATGGTTTTTGAAAACTCTGAATCCTCTTGGTCCACATAAAATAGGAAAACCAATCGAGTCTGTGGAACAGAATATGGAAACCCACTTGATTCAAGGACTTAAATAGTATCCAGGACTGTAATAACTAGTCAGTGCAGATAATGTGAACAGCCTTTGACTTGACTGGAGCTGAGTTTCCTCAGCCAATAGCATCACAGTCTTCTGAAACCAAGCAGGGAGCTGAACTCCACTCTTATACTGCTTTAAATGCAATTTAAGTGGCCTGATTTTTTAACACAATGAGCATCCAACAACTCCCACTGAATTCAAAGACTCGTGCTTCGAACTTGTACATCTCTATCAGACAATTCCCAGTCCAGTGAAAGCTGTGGCTGGTATATTCCAAAGAGCATAAAGCGGACAGGCAATTAACCCCTTTTAAAAATTCAGTGAGATTTGGACATCTGCATCTCTGGGGTTCTCTAAAAAAATCCCATCTGAAAATCAAGCTGCTGGGAACTCAACATTAGTTAGGACATACAAGCTGTCTTTATGCTCCTGCTTTTGAAAATCTTGGGCTCACTTTTCTATATCACCCCTCCTCGCCCTCCTGCCTCACATGCACATACAAACTCTTCCTTGTTACTGATGTACTAAGCTTCTTCAGTTATACACAGATACAACCATTCCATTATTTCCCATAAACCCAAATCACTGTTTCGATTCAGCCATATGCTTTACCACTCTTCACTAGTTCTTCCCTCACTTTAGCAGCTGTGCATTAAGGCTACAAGACCCTCAAGTTCAGCTGGCAAGGTGCTTTGGTGCCCTATGTTCCTTTGGGCACGTATCATAGTGGTCAAGCCATCTACACAGAGGAAAGCATTATTTCAGGGATTCTGGAGAACTGAACCCAAAACCTTTTTTGGACACTGACATCTAACTTGAGGGTGCATATACAGACTAGTGTGATGAACCACTTTTTATGTTTAACCTTATGTAGCTTCATATGAATTAATTTTATATGCAGTAGATGCCAAGGAATTATGTGAATCCAAATTTTGAAGCTTCTTTTTGACCTTTTTTTGCAATGTGCCATCAAGCCCTAGACATAAAACCACACCTAATTTAAAATCTCACAGAAGCATAATCAATCCAAGCACGTTTGGGGGATTATATTTCTTTTCTGAATCATGTTAATCACCAAAATGTTGGCAATGAGGCCTATAAGTGAGGGAAGCTGAGTGAGACGGAATTTCCCTGCTAGCTTGACTAGCTTGAGATAAGGTTAGAAAGCCCCAGGCACATTTTTGTTATGACTCTTCCCCATCTGTCCCTCAGGATTGCTAATGTGACTACATACAGGGCTTTGTATTGGTTAATTAAGTGAGTATGCCAATGCCTATCCCACTAACACTTAATCAGTAACATTATTCTGGCTGCAGCAGGAGATTTCTTTCTGAAAAAAGAAAGAATTAATTTGAGAAATATCAAGACAATTAGGGAAACTGGCTCATATCATTCATTATCACATAAGGTTCAATGCATCATATGTCATGGTCAATTTATTAAAGCAAAAATACCAGGAAAGAGAATTGACTTTTAAAATCCTGAAACAATGTTTTTGTGGCAAAAAAGAAATGAGCTGGAATGTTATATAGTATTACTTAGCATACAATTAGACCTGATATGCCATTTCACTCTCCTGCCCTGTGTTTTAAGGTACACTTTACCATGTCATTTTTGTTTCATCACTGTGAAGTTCTCCTTTGTTCTTTAAAGTGAGAGACAGGTCAGTTAATCTTCTTTACAATGCACTAGGGGAGAGGTGAGTGCACTCTTTTTACACATATCTTGATACTACATTACTGCCAATCTGTCCTATTCCTTTGGGAAGCCCTGCTGTTCAGGAGACCAGCCCACTAAATGCAAGCTAGTGTCAGATATTAACAGTGAATTAAAACTGCAGGTAAAAATGGTGACAGTGGCATATTCCTGTCACTGGGCTTGACAGGGAATTTATTTTGCTGTAGCTGAAAAGTAATTAACCTCCACTGTGAGAAATTCTATTACTAGTAGCTATTCTGCCATACAAAGTGCACTACATGGAAATGTTACAGGCCATCAAGCAGAAAAGGCAGATTTGTCTGCATTTTAAACTAAAGTCCCACTCCCCCTACCCCCCTATACTCATTTTCTTTCTTCCCTCTCTCTGTCTTCACTGAAGCTAGAAATTGCAAGGCACATGTGGTAGAAAAAAAAAGAGTATAAGGCATAAGGGGTCTCATAAGGTATTTGTAGGAGTTAATTTTGTGTGTATGTGTGTCTAATAGCAAAAGAGTGTGCCTTTTAACAAATCCTTGCTCTTTTATGGGAGAAAGTCAGCAATGATCTAGAATGACATTCAGACATGAATAGTTTTATTGCCGACATATATAAGAAAATGTCAACAAAGCCACTGATGGGCTTGCTCTCTCCTTCTCTTTCTGTCTTTGTCTCTCTTGCTTTCCTGATGTCTTATCCACTTGTAATAAAGAACAAAAATAAAGCCTAAATCTCAAAATGGTGACTGTGTTTTGAGGCCAGGGGTTCAGGTTTTTCACATAACAATGACTGTTCCTTTATGAAATACAACAACACAGAGGAGAACCCAGCATCCTGTTTGTGAACTTTTGCTTAGCTGGGAAAGCTAGCATGTCTGAAGAGGAGTAAAAAGCTCTTATCTGTGTGATCAGTTGCTTTGAAAAAGTCATTATGAATGAAAGAGAATCTATCAGCCTCTGTTAAGTGTGTAGTAAAGGAAAATAGAGACACAAAACAAAATTGCTGTTCTGCTTCAAATGGGTTGTCCTTCATTTTAGGGTTAAGCCCTGAACCGGTAGTGGTGGGCTGGTTTATTTTGGAAGCCAAAAAAAAGCAATGGCTTTACTGGAAATTACAGGGGATGTAAATTTTGAGAATTACAGACTAATGCTTCCTCTTTTCTCCAATTGCCTTGCAGCCAAGTTTGTGAGTGACAGCTATGCATTAACAGCATGCTGTCCTCCTCCTTCTCAGGAAGAGGTGGCTGATAGCATGTTGCACATATGAAATGACTTCAGCTTAATGATGGACTATGGGAAAAAATAAATCTTTAGAACTACATTTTAAAGTGACAGTACACTCTAGGATTCCAGATTACTGTTATTAATGAAGGAATGTTTAATACCTTTTTAGCAGGGGTTTCTGAATCATGTTCCATTTAAAAGAGATTTTCACATCTCTTTCTATTAAAAAAGTTTCGGAGAACGAATAATTGAAGTTTACAATGTACCACTGAGAAACCTATCCAAGGGCCTTTTATTCTCCTTTTACAAACCCTCTGTGATGAAAAATCAGAAAATGTATGTGCTAACAATGAGTAATGGAACATAATTGGGCATTCTAATAGTTTTTGTATTAACAATGCCTCCCAGTCCACCCCCAATCAAAACCTGAAGTCAACAGTTTACTTCAGAGTCATATAAGCAAAATAAACAAACAAAAAAGTTGAGCAAGTCTGCCTAAAATGACAAACTCCAAGGACATTGCATACTACAAGGCTTGTATTTAATGAGATACAGTTCTGAAAGTTAAAGAAAGAGAATTACCTGCTGAAAATGAGTGGCCATGAAGGTTGACTGCAGGGGGAAATGGATATTAATGGTTTAAGCATAAAATTAACTAGATTAGTTGTACAAATACAGATTTGCATATTAAATGCAGGTCCATATCTGCAAGCACATTTCTTTTGTACAAGCGATACTACTTGAACCTATTTAAATTTGGACCCCGGGTCCTTCTGGAACTGGATAAAACCATATTGGGCCAAAATTATTCATGGTACAAGCCTATTAAAGGCAGTAAGGACCATAGGTATTTATAGTTCAAAAATATGCGTCAGGATTTTGTTACTCATTCGTGAATGTAAAACTAATGCATGGCAAAGCAGAAAAGCCATAGTTCTCACACAGTGAGTTTATTGCTGTTGCCCCTGTGGCAGGTTCCAAAGTAGATGGTAGATTTGGAAGATTTGAGCTTGGAGTCTGAAAACCCAGTTATATTCTTTGGTGCTGAAATGAGCATTCACATGTCCAGGAGAGAGATCTCTTTTGCATCTTTATAGTACATCAAGAGTTGTTGGTGCCAGCTGAATTCTTTCCTGAAACAACCCTGTATGGTAATACACTAGTTATAGTCAATTGGTATCATTGGCTAATAAAGTCACAGTATCTTGATTTCAATTATACTCTTTCCATGTTCACATAAAAAGCCCAAACTTTTCACTACTATTTTATCCAGTGGGCATTAGAAAGGTAAATCATATTTACTTAGCAGTTATGGAATCATGGGCTAATAATTGATAATGTTTATACACAGCAGTAAACTATAAATGATGGAGCTTTGTTTCACCTGGGTACTGTAAAACATGAAAAAATGTCCTCATTACAGGACTTCAATAACACAAGTATTCAAATCCTTTTCAGTGTTTCTCGGAAAACCTTACTCCCCTAGTTTGAGTATGAAACTCCAAACCAGTTTACAAAAGTGTCTGGTTGTTCTCTGTACATAGATAGATAGATAGATAGATAGATAGATAGATAGATAGATAGATAGATAGATGTGGCACTTGAATATCCTGAAGAGCTTAGCACAGGCTGGAGGTAAAATGTAATCCTCTCCTTAATGAGAAACCTGAAAAATGAAAGCCACCAAAACGTTAAAAATGGCCAGAATCTTTCTCTAAGGTGAGCTCTGAGATGTTGTTAGAAAGGCTCCAGATAGTTAATTTAGACTTATACTCATGCAAATCAGAATATAATCTGAATCAAAAGGACTGACTTTTTTTTTTAAACTGTTGAGTCTACCCTGAAAGGACCATATTAGCAATAGCACTGAAGACACAAGACAAGGAGCTAAGGCTTTGAGTCAAATTTACACTACAGGCACTTGTCCTAAGGCTGTGAGTATAAAAGTGCTTCAAAGCGAACGTAAATCAAAGTTATGCTCATTTTATAATGCCACTGAGATATCACTTGCACTTCATGTAAATGAAATCAAGGCCATAAGTTAGAAATATAGGCAGAAAATAAAAATCCCTCTTGTGATCCCTCCACTTCCCCTGATGTTGTTACCCTCTTATGTTTCTAGGAAGCAGTCAACTCCTCTCATGACTGGGTTCAAAATTAAATTAAATTTTAGGAAATACATGACTGGATTTTTAAAATACCAACTTAGTTGTATTTTAAATGAAACTTTGAAAGCAGAGATTTTAAAACAAGTTAAAGATGTGGTGACAGTAGGTGACAAGTTTGCAACGGGATGTGACAATAAACAGTCAATGCTAATTTGGTCTGAATATGCAGAAGCATTAAACTATAGATTTTGGGTTAAAAAAATCTCTTTACATTGGCCATCCTTACATTAAATAGGCCTTACTCCTTGAGTAGTTCCTCTAAGAATAGCAATGGCACCTGCTACTACATGATCCCAGGGAAACCACACCTGGAACACTAATTCCATTCTGGCCATCTCAGTAACAGAAAATATATGGAGGTAGTGAAAAAGAAAAAAAAATGAAGGGATTGGAGGGAATGATTTAGGAAGAAATATTAGAAGCATTAAAAGAGCTGAAAATGCAGGACCAAACACACCAAATGTGTGTGCTTGTGCCCGTACTCCTTTGCAGGGTTAATTAGCCCTCATAAATTATCTTGTGCTGCCACAGATTGATTCTAGTACCTGACCCAACCCAAGTGTCTCTACACTATACTCCACTCTTCAATACCCTCAGGGTGCTGTTCAATAATCACTCAGGCCCAGAGTCTAGCAGAAGTCTGTTTCACTGAATTTTAACTGAGCAATATGAGCCTTTGCACAATACAACAACAGGTACCTGTAAGGCTTGTACAACTTCCCACAGCTTCAATCCCCAACAACACATGACTATAACAAGAGTTAGCAATCAATATTAACTTAATGCAGAATTTCAAGCGTATGTAGACAACCTAACTAACAATGTTCAATTAGTTTTTGAGGTGGCTGAACTTTTGTGTGGGTCTGTTAAATCTGTGTCAGGAGGCAGTAAGTCCATTAGTTCTGTTTCATGTGGTAATCCACTTTGGTTGCATCCTACCTCTTTTTGGGCAAAAAGGCCAACTCACTGCTCTTTGTCTTCCTCTCATTTCTTATTTCAAGGCTGCTAAACACTAAACCACTGTTAAGTGTAAGTCCATATTAATCAAGGTTAAAGTTACAACATACTTGTTCTGCCCCATAACACTGTGGGAGCATACAAATACAACAAGTTATATTTAAACAGCTTATGCTTATCATTTCATAATTGGTACATCTGTTTGCACCCTAGGACAAGTCAAATTTTACTTGCTCACAATAAACTGACTTTCCTCTAGAGGATACTCCAAACTTGGTGCTATGTATTTCCAGCCATCTCACAGAGAGCCAAAAAGTCTAACTGAAATCCGCTTCATTCAGTGTCTGAGTTGTAGCTCCGCGCAGTATATGCAACAAATTTAAGAGACCCTTGCAAGAGCCTCTTAAAGTTACAGCTTCCTACAAAACCTCATAGCAGGGAATTCTGTTATTTACATCAATTTATCAACCAGTATCTAAAGACTAGCTAGGTTTCTTGCCATGAGTATCCATTTCAGAAAGTCATTCAAGACCCTTACTCCTCAGATAGTTAAAGCCCTTCAAATTTCTAGAGATATATGTGGAAGCCGTGTTGGTCTGAGACAAAAAGAATTGCAAAAATCTAGAAACCTTGGTTCCAAAATGATACCTTTTGTTAGACCAACTCATTATTAGACAAACTTCACTGCTGAACAACAAGAAAGATTTCTACACCTCTCTGCCTGCCATCTGACACCACCATGGAAGTATCATGCTTGATCTACACAACAAAGAGCAAGCTCACAAAGAGATGCTCATGGACCCAGGGGGACAGTTTTCCAGCTTCTGCTTCCTCTGTGCAAAAATGAAGTTTGTTTCCTACATATGGGGACTTTTTATCATCTTGAACCTTCCCTGAGCCTGATGAACAGCTCATGAGCCTGAAAGCTTGAAGAAAAAGATACTGTTTTGCAATTTCTCAGTTGGTCTAATAAAAGGTTTCATTTTGGAACCAACAGTTCTAGATTTTTGCATTTCTAAGTTCTAGGCATTTTTGTGGCTAGTTCTCTGCCATTATTATCCTTTAGCTTAAATACTTGTCTCCCTCTCTTGACTTTACATCTCTGATTTATTTATAAGGAAAAAAAAACTATTCCCACTCAATTTTCATTTGTAAGGCTAAAAGTGTGAGGGGAGCAATGTTGTGGGGAAACTTATATAACCATTTTCCAACAAATAAAGGTTGTAAAGAACAAGGAAAGAGAACAAGTCTTAGAGACCCGTGAATAAAATAACAGAATGTAGAAAAAGAAAATGTAGCTTTGATATACAAAAAAATTAGAGAAGAGATCTTCTATATTGTGAAATAGTCTGTCAAAGGAAACCCTATCATTTGAAATATTTAAAACTAGAATTCACTAGAAAGCTACAGGGAATAATTCTTCAATGGACTAGATACCTTAACTGACCCTTCTAGTTCTAATATCTATTATCCTATCAACTCTTCTCTTTGCATTAAATAGTACCACAAAAGTAATCAAAAGGGAAAAGACCAGAAGTACTATCAGGAAGCCAATGTTTCAAGTAAATTTATTGACTATATTGTCAAAGAAAAAAATACACCTAAGTTTCTTTGTGCATGTAGAATATAGTGGCAGATGTCAGAATGTGAAGGTAGATAATAAAGCTGTTCTGTAGTTTCATATGAGGTAGATTCTGTATCCAGAAGATATCTTAGAGATAGGAGTAAACTTGTTCCACAGAGTAAACAGGTCAGAAGAAGAACGTCATATTATTTAATAATATAATAAGTATTATCATTTTATAGTATATGTAATATAGGTAATATAGTGTGTGTGTGTGTATGTGTAAGAGAAAGTGGGAGATAGGAATTACATGCAATGTCAAGTACAGTAGCATACTAAAGGGGAGAAGGGGAAGAAAACTGAGGCACCAGCCTCAGGTGTCAATTCAGAGGGCACACCAGAAGGACAGCCCCCAGGGAACCTACACCGTGTCCGCAGCCATAGTTGGGGGAGTTTGGATTGAGGCAGCAGCAGCCCATATTGCCACTGCAGCCTGCCAAGGAGGTACATGCTCATCACTCCGTACAGTCCAGGAGCCAAAATTTAGTTACCTCTGGTCAAGTAATATGAAAAAATGCTGTCTCTTGCCAGTCTATTTGTTGATGTTCTCTCCACTCAGAAATGGTAGCAAGCATGTTTTAAACCTTTGTAAGAAATGTGTATAGAAACTACCATATTTGAAGACATTTGTACCATATGTGGAAATTAACATGCATGGGAACATCAGTTCATTAGGGTAAAAGATGAATATTAGGGATGAAAGCACTAGCTTGGTACTATATGAGAGGAAGCAGTCAGCAAGGCTAACCACACTTTGTCGTGCATCTACAGATGCACCACAGGCAGGTCTAGGGAGGTTATCTTTCCCCTCTGTGCGGCATTGATCCGGTCACAGCTGGAGTACTGTGTTCAGCTCTAGATACCGCACTTCAAGAGGGATGTGGCTAGCATTGAGAGGGTCCAGAGGAGAGCCACTCACATGGTCAAGGGGCAGCAGGCCCTACAAAGAGAGGCTAAAGGGCCTAAACCTGTACATCCTCCACAAGAGGAGGCTGAGAGGGAATCTAGTGGCCATTTACAAACTCACCATGGGGGACCAGCGAGAATTGGGGGAGGCTCTGTTCCCCTGGGCACCACCAGGGGTTACTAGGAATAACAGCCACAAATTGTTAGAGAGAAGGTTCAGGCTGGATATCAGGAGACATTACTTTACAGTTATGGCTGCCAGGGTCTGCAATGGACTCCCAAGTGAAGTAGTGCTCTCTCCTACCTTGGGGGTCTTCAAGAGGAAGCTGGGCAGATATTTGGCTTGGGTGATTGTACCCTGGCACCCGTTCCTGCCTGGGACAGGGGATCAGACCTGATGATCTGTTTAGGTCCCTTTTTACCCTAAGCACTATGATACTATGATAAGCAATGCATAAGTAGGCCAATTAAGAAGGAAAATGAAGGAAGTAAGGCTAGGTATAGATACTACATTTAACTTCATTATGTGCACAGAAAGTGCTTTAAAAGCTGTAACAGAATAGATGTTCACAGCACTTAAAAAGCCTTAAAAATGGCAGACACTGCTCTAAGTTAACCCTTGATGGATGTGGTATTAGACTAAAGTGCTTTATGTTAGAATGCTTTTTTGAATGTCTGTACCACATTAATCATGCTTCAGTGTAGATCACATTCTGCTGTTATCCCAGGGCCCCCTTACTGGGTGGCTTGCTAGCCTTGGCTCATACTCATCTCATCCAGGCAAGCACTGGCCCAGCCCCAACCCCAGCTGTCACAGAGATACAGTCTGTCTCCTCTCTGTGCAGCCAGGTGAGGGGGTGGAAAATGGAGCCTCTCTACCACACAGATCTCTCTCTTGAGTTTGTGGGCCTGCATCTTGGTAGGAGCCCAGCTGGGTCTCTTTGGCAGACAGGCTCAATTTCCCTCCTGCCAGCCCCAATTCCTGGCTCAGCAAAAAGATGGGCCAGGCAGCCCCATGCTGCAGCTTCTGGATGCCATTGTCAAGTAGGCTCAGGTACCATGACAGCCCCCCAAACCTTTCTGGCTGGAGTCTTAGGCAGGGAGATTAGGTCTGCAAAGCACGGGGCTCTCTTCTTTCCCCCATTCCAGCCTCTTGACAGCTGCATCTAGGAGCTGCAGCGGGAGGCTGCCCAGCCTGGCTTTTTGAAGCATTGGGAACTCGAGCTGGGGGTAGAAGGGAGACCCCCTGCTGTGCAGATGCAGCTCCTCCCCCAAGATCCTAGCCAGAGAGCTGTGGAGGACCTTCACTGTGAGAGGACTATATTTCTCCCTCTTTCCCCCCAAAGCCACTGCTGCAGTTGCCAGCTGGTGAGTGGAAGGCAGGGCAGGGGAGAGGGGACACTCTGGAAGCTTTCTAAGATGGATGCAGGAGTCTCTACCAGCTCCTGACCTTGGCCAGTTCAGGCAGACATTGACTCCTGCCACAAAATGGTGATTGTCTGTTCAGTTCATTCCCGCTCTAACTTATAGCATTTTAAATGATTAACTTCATAAACTACCTTCTATATAACCTTTTAGTAGTTATTTTTAAGGGTAGCCAACATTTATGTTAATGGCAGGCTGCAAAAATGATATGTAGAAAATTTCTAATAAATACTATAGACAGCTTTTAAATAGCTTCTGTGAAAATAGTTTAGAGAAAATAATGGTGACTAGATTCTTTTGGGGTATATTTTGTTTCCTCAGTTTTACATTCCTAGTCCATTATCTGTAACTGAAAATAACTTAATCTTCCTAATCTTTTACAACTTTATTTTTCTCTTCTATCCAGGTTGGAAAAGCCAATACAAAATCCTCCCACCCCCCGCACCGCATACTCCCTCCCCCCAAACCGCCCTAAAATTATAATAACCTTTTTAAACCTGTTTTATTTTTTGTGTTATTTTTTCTTTGCTTTTCACACATAGAACTAATGCACATCTACATCTAAGCATGAGATTTTAAAGATTTTTTAAAAATAGTCCATTTTTCCAACACAGTGAACCAAATGGTCTCCTTTTTCCTAGCCATTTTGCAATGTTTAAGAAGTAAGAATTGGAAGATTTTCAGCATCGACTTAGCAAGGGCAAGTCATGCCTGACCAACCTGATTGCCTTCTATTGTGAGATGACTGGCTCTGTGGATGTAGGGAGACCAGTGGATGTGCTATGCCTTGACTTCCAGCAGAGGGCAACAAAAATGGTGAGGGGGCTGGGGACATGACTTATGAGGAGAGGCTGAGGGAACTGAGTTTATTTAGTCTGCAGAAGAGAAAACTGAGAGGGGATTTAATGGCAGCTTTCAACTACCTGAAGGGGGGTTTCAAAGAGGATGAAGTAGACTGTTCTCAGTGGTGACAGATGACAGAACAAGGAGCAATGGTATAATGTTGAAGTAAGGGAAGTTTAGGTTAGATATTAGAAAAAACTTTCTCACTAGATGTGTAATAAAGCACTGAAACAGGTTACCCAGAGAAGATGTGGAATCTCCATCTTTGGAGATTTTTAAGACCTGACTAGACAAAGCCTTGGCTGGGAACATATAGTTGGGAATGGTCCTGCTTTGAGCCAAGGGTTGGACTAGATGATCTCCTGAGGTCCCTTCAAACCCTAATTGTCTATGATTCTATAATTCTATGAAGATTCTAGGCTTAGCTGGTCTATTGAAAATTCACCTTGCTTAGGGATATTCTCAGATAGTGTAAAGTTGTGTAACCTACTCCACTGCCAAGGGTCCTTTTCATCTTGAATATGGGATAGTAGGCAACAGGGCAGATTTCAAGTTCATTATAGCTAACTGACATAAGTGAGTTAACCTAACCTATTCTAATTTTTACCCTTGGTGTGAAGCTGGCACACAGGTTAAGTGCAAAACAGGAAAGTGTAACATCCTTTTTGAGTAGCTCTTAACATATCAGAGCCCTGAACTTTGTAACATAAAATTTGCATTAGGAAAAACAAACTCTAAAACCCCAAAATGGTTTAAGACCATGGGCGTGTCCAGATGAGCCCACACTTGCCTCTTGCCGCATCTCAAAGCAGTTTGAGATATGGCAAGAGCCACGCTAGGAACAAAAAAAGATTCCCTGTTCTGCATATTTGCAGTGGGGGCTCAAAATTAGATACCTGGATAGCCAGGAATAAAAAAAAAAAACCCTCACAGAGAAAA
>NW_017729004.1:63005100-63018303 GCF_001723915.1 Gavialis gangeticus | reverse complement strand
TTGTTGTTCTCCCGCCCTGGCGGGGGGTCGGGCTAGAAGATCTACTAGGTCCCTTCTGACCCTAAATCTATGAAACTATGAAACTATAAGAAGCAGGTCACAGCCAGACAGCAGCCCTCACTGCCAGAGTGCTGCAATGGGTAGAGGGGGCAGAGGCCACTCCAGGTCAGGGCTACTTCAGCAGTCCAGCTGGCACAAGGGGTAATGCCCCCAGATACCAACTGCCTGAGCGTCAGAAGCTCCTGATCTGCTTGCTAGGCCAGCTTTTTATATTGCTGGGGCCAGCACAGGGCAGGGTTTTATACTGCTGGGGTCAGCATGGGTCTGATGCTGGCCCCAGGCTCTAGCTCCCCCTGGCTGCAGATCTGGGAAGATCTGGGTAGGGTTATTTTGCCCCAAGCAGCACAAGTTGCCCCACACCAAAGCACATGTCTGGGCACATGCACTGAGGCAAAAATCCCCAGCTCAAATGTGTGCCACTCATACTTGAGCTGCTGCAAGCGCACAAGCCTGCATTTGTGGGCACTCCTCATGCTTGCAGGTCTGCATTTGAGCATTCCTGTATTTGAACTGTCCTGTCAAAAACATGTTACTACCTATATCCGATAACTACTGCTTCTTTATATGGCAGTAATATAACACTCATTTTGAGTAAAAAAAAAAAAAAAAAAATCAGGATTGTAAAGAATACCAGGTTTGCAAACTGGATCATTCCCTCACATGAGAAAACAGTCCCATCTCCACATCAGCATACTATCATTTTATTTTGTAATGTGATTAGAATTTACCATAAAACTCATCCTTCACCTTGTAAAGTAGAAATCTCACAAAGAGTCATTAAAAAGACTGTACTATAGTTGCAATGTATACAGAATATGTATTAGCTTAGCCCTTCTCATAACATACCAACAAGCACATCCTGTGCATGATATAGCAAGGGTATGTTTTCTGTTACAGTGGTCGAGCTAAGAAGTTGAAAGCATACTGCCAACAGGGATTAGAAAATATAAACAGGAGTTGCCATGGAAGCATAAAGCATGGTCTTATCTACATGGGTTACTGCCCATATTGCTGTGCCCATTTGTAGGTCACTGTATCAGGTTCCATTGGGATACATGGAAGGAAACATGAGCAAATCATTAAACAAGTGACTGGGGATGGCACATTAGTGTGCTCAGGTATGTCATTATTTCAGTAGTAACCCCTACAAACTACAGTACCCTTGTTCTTCTCTGGCTGGCAGACTTTAAAAAGTAATGACACTCAGTGAATTAAAAATCAATGACAAAGCAGAGTGAACACAAAGCAAAATAAATAAATAAATATTTAGTAACACAAATACAGAGAGTTTGGGAAGGCACACAGGATCACTGCAGAAGTCTGTAATGTTTTTAAAGATAATGTCTGTAAGAATTCAATAAATAAAATGCTACCACTTACAGCTCTTGCACGTTGGGGGCTGCATACAAATACTGACAGGAAATTGAGTGAGTCAGGGAATTTATTTCTAGTTCTTCTCTTTGAAGAGTTTCCACTGATTAAACAGGAGGGTTTTTTGGATTTACTGAAGATTAGAATGAGAGGTCACATAGACAGTCAAGGAGAAATAGATGGTTAATTGATAGCTTAAAATCTCTAGTTGAAGTCCAGCACAATGTATTGACTAAAAGTCATTAGCATCACAGTGTCTTGTGGTCATTGTGAAGATAGTTCCCTGAGAAAGGAGTTTCATACACCACAAAAAATTACCATATTTACTTAATTCTAAGATGAGATTTCCCCACCTATGTAACATGAGGAAAAAAGCCCTTCATCCTAGAATTGAGCATACGGGTAGTAGGGAGTAACCAGCTGCTGTGGTTTGGGCTCTAGCCTCTACCTGGTGCCAGGGTTGTAGCCATAGCTGCTGCCTGCACCCCTACTTTTTCAGCCCACCAGATTTCTCCTGCAGTTTCTTCTCCCATTCCCTCCCCCCACAGCCTCTGCTCCCCATCTACCCCTTACTACCCTGCTTACCCTTGCTAGATGCTGGCCGGCTCCATGCATGCTGCAGCCTGGGGCACTGAGCACAGCCCTAGCTTGGCCCCATAGCAGTGGCACATAGTCTACAGGGATGTTATGCGGCTAGGCTTGGGCCATGCTCACTTTCACAGTCTAGAATGGGGATGGAGGCTGTCAGCATGGAGCTAAAGTAAGTGAGGGGGGCAAGCTGGCAATAAAGGAGGGGAGCAGAGACTGGGAGGGATTGAGGAGCAGAGACTGGGGAGAGCACAGACTCAGAGGGAGGGAGGAGCAGAGGCTGGGGAAGAAGCAGGGAAGCAGAGGGTTGGAGAAGGGGGAAAAAGAGTCTGGAGGATGAGGGGAGCAGAGACTGGTAGGGAGAGGTACCCTGAGGCTACACTGGGGCAGACAGGAGGCAGAGGTGGCAGGGCAGCAGACACATGTTTTTAAATATAAACAGGAGTTAAATATAAACAAGAGGCATGCTGGGAACAAAAAAATGCTGCATATTTGCAGTGCAGGCTCAAAATTTGATACCTGGATATCCAGGAATAACAAAAAAACCTGCAGAAAAAGAACGGGGCAAGGCACAGTCCTGAACCATACTCTGAGGCAACCGCAGGCTTGGGTCCTTCAAAGAGACAGCCAGGGCATCTCTATGGCTGCCCCTCACCCTGGTGCTGAAGCATGCTGCCTCCAGCATTGACCCTGGCTCTGTCTGAGGTAAGTAAAGGACTGGGGGTGGGGGGCACTGGAGTGGGGGTTTTGGGAGTGCAGGGGACTTTGGGTGGGGGGATGATGGGGTGGGTCCCCTGCCTGCCCCCCGCACAGCCCACAGGCCCCCCCCCAGCAGCAGCCCATCAGGGTGCTTGGGGCCCTCTTGGCAAAGCCCTTCCCCTCCCCACGAGGCACGGGGGAGCACAGCTCAGCCCCGGCAGTCTGGCACCCAGTGCTGCTTGTTTGCAAATTGTGTGAGCCCCGCCTGGCTCAGGATAACGCTGTGCACCTTCTGGCAGCTCCAGGCCACTCAGGTTGTCACCTGCAGCCCTGTGCCACTTGCAGGGACTGTCTCACATGGAGGATGGGGGGAGCAGAGACTGGGGGGGAGAGGTACCCTGATGCTGCAGTGGGGCAGATGGGGGGGCAGAGGTGGCAGGGTGGCAGACACAAGCAGGGACCAAGAAAAACTGTATCCAAAAAGTCAAAACTGTAAAAAGGCACAATAAAAAAATGCCTCCATCAAAACTCCCCATACCACCTGCCCCCACTATTGCCTGCCTGTCACAGGCCAGCTGGGCACTGTGAGTGTATCAATTTTATCACAGGCCAGCTGGGCTGTTTGATTCAGTTTTGGATCAAGGAGGCAAAGTTGGGAGTGAAGGGAAGGCAAATTTATTATAGCTTATACACACACAACAGTTAACAGAAAGATAAATGTGATAAGCAGATAATGCAGTATTAAAGAGCTAATAGTAAATAACAGATAATAACAACAGATAGATAGATCAATTCTGTCACAGGCCAACTGAGCACTGCGAGGATATTAGCCACTGGTTTGTTCAAAACAACAGATAGACAGATATGGATTGGCAACTTATTGATAGTCCCTCAATGCGAGGTGCACATCAAGTGATTCCAGCGAATTCAGCCATCCCCGATTGACACTGTCAGAGGGATTACTGGGGAAGGTCCCTTGATCAGGATTCAATCCTCACTCACACTGGGAGTCCAGGGTCCAGGCGTGGAACAGAAACGACCATTCTGTTCCCTCCTTCCTGCTGGTTACCTGATGCACATGCTTTTTATACCTATTATTATGCTAATCTGCTGGCTTTAGAGCCACTCATAATGTTGCCCTATAGCTGTTACCTTATGGGATTGAAAGGTGTTAAAATTACCATAAAAGGACATTGCTCCACTTAAGTCCCAACCCCTTTTAAGTTTCATTTGAATATGCTTTCCTGGGATGTGCTTTCCTGGAATGTGTTGGGTGTGCCAGGCAGTTGGATCCAGTTTTTTATCGTCAAAGCTGAACCCTGAGCAGAAACCATTAGGTCAGCTAATCTCACATCTACAGCTTTGCCTATGGGGCCCAATCAGTTCCACGAACAGTTAATTTTATCATTTTGGTTAAACTTATGACAGACAAGTTACATTTGTGGTTTACAAACTTACAAGTTTATATTAACTAATATTACCTCTTTAGGCAAAATACCAAATGCCTCTAAGAAGCACATATTTATTGCTTATGAATCCCTCTGGTTCTGGCCATCACATTGCCCCCCTGTAGCAGTGGAGGGGGATGATTTAAAGACCTCCCCCAATAATTAGATGCTGTACATAGACAATTATAACAAATTTATAAATTTTCCATGTTAAAAATGTATTGGTGGGTTGTCTTAAATTAAGGCCATCTTAGATTTGAGTAAATATGGTACCAGAGCAGAAGCTATTCCTGCTAGCAAGCTAACTAAAAGGATAACAAATTACTCTCTCAGATTCTGAGGTAGTCTCTCCAGGTGAGTGCAGTACCACATCAACAGAACAATTTGGAAAACCCTTTTACTGCCATTTGCTTCTTTCACTGTGCATTTGTTAATAAGAACTTTTGTTTTAAAAAATGTCAAGAACAAATAGCAATTTTCCTTAAAAAAATAGATAGATAGATAGATAGATAGATAGATTTTGATAGGAGTTTTAAATGTAAACAGATTCAGGATGCAAAGAAGAAATAGACTTGAGGAGACTTGCTTACTACTTTTAAAACAGAGTTAGTGGAGGAGGCGAATTTTGAGACAGGCACTAACAAAGAAAAGCTGTGGTAAGCAGCATAAGTAACATACTTTCCCCAAGCGTATATGCAGTTTCAGCAAAGATCTTACTGGGAATGGACTGTGTTAGCATAGAAGAACTTTTTCATAGGAAAAAGAATGGTTGTGATCTCAAGAATGTGGTTGTTAGCAAGTTATGAGCCTTAAGCTTTCCTGGGATGACTATACAGTGTCATCACTCTATAAATGGATCTGAAGAGAAAACTGTCCAGAAAAAATAGTTACAACTATTCAGACACCAAATTGTGCCTTATAGGTGAGAGAAAGTAAGACAGTAATTGGTCATTGTAATAAAACTGATCATCCTGTAGAAAAGTAGCACCGAAGTGACACACAAACTCAGAAGGGAGTACTACGAGCTTCTTGGAAGGGAAAAAAATATAATGGTAAAGAATGATGAATCTGATACCTTATGACTATGATAGGAATCAGGACATATTCAGCCCTACAAATTTTGAGCACTCCTGGCCAGAGCCATAAGAGCTCCTTCATCACTTTTTGCCTTTAATAATCTTAATGGAGGAAGTGCTGACTTGCTTAAAAAAATTTTAAAGTATACCAGAGTTAATAAAAACCTTTCAAATATAAGAGATGCACAAGCATACCATGAGCTTTGAGTCCCCCTGATTCCTTCTGGCATCTTCCAGCACAAATTTGAAGTGAATCTGATTGGAAGACTTGCTTTGCAAATATATTACTTGCTTTTGGTCACTTGCTTCTTTATTAAAAATGAAATATCAGCAGGAAAAAAGAAATAGGTGGGTATAAATGACTATTTTCACTCTGCTGGAACTGAAAATGTTTCACAGAAAATGCTTGACAGAAACACCTGGGCTTCCTGTCAATGTAGGCTTCCTTTTATGCTTTTCAATGTAGTTCATTCCAAAGAAGACAAAAAGGCTATTTCTTTTTAAGTTAGTATCAATACAATCAGAAGAGAATGTAATGTAACCGGTATCAGGAGGAAAAAGAATATAGGGAACAGGAGGGAGCAAAGACACAAGATGAGTGATGTACAATGTATAAGTGAGTGAATATGTAACTGAAGAAGACTTTCTTTTAATATTGCATTCAGGTACACTAAGCATAAGTAACTTCTATAGAGTTAGAACTAGCTTAATGTGCATCTGCATATAAAAGAAAATGTAGCCTGGGATACAGAGGACATGACAAGCGTTGGGAGGGGGATTCACAACCTGTGAGTACTGTAGCACCTTGGATTAAAAACAAAAAACCTGAGGCTATGTCTATACAGCTGACTGATGACTCAAGTAACTCTACACATCACTAAAATTTGCAATGTCGACACACCTTTAAACTTTCAGGAAGACTGAGGCAGGCTAATAAATATCCTGGCCCTCCAGTTGTATGCCCCTGGAAACAAACTATAGTATTAATTTCAATCAGATTTGGAAAACGGTCTGAAACAGCAGATATATGTAAGGGGGTAAGACAAGTGTTTGGCTCATCTGTGCTCTCACAAAGAGCATTTGGAACAAATTAATGGGAGACTATTCCTACACTAAAAAAAAAAAAAAATCAGAGGCTTCCAGACCCATTTTCTTAAACTTTAGGAGACATCTCCACAGATTCTGCACTAACATATAAAGGGCAACATGGATGAATCAATATGTCCAATATGTGAAAAAGGGTTCTCAACACATTTTAGTTTGTGAGACCATTGTGACCTCGCAATGCAGTCCACCTCATGTGACCCAGGGAAAATGTCCACACACTTATCTCTATATACAACTGGGTATAATGAAAAACAAATGGTTTCATATAGCCCCTGGCAGCTTCAACAGCACCTGTGAAAGAACTACTTACTATGACACAATCTCTGGTCTCAAGAGAAGGCTAAGAGGTGCCATGTCACAGAAATGCACAGAAGTGAGTAATGCGTGCAGTCATGGTCTGGGTGCATTACCTGTTTTTCAGTGGCCTTGCAGCTGGAGCTCTTCCAACAGGAAAATAAAGAACTTCAGAAGTGTGCAAACTATGTATGTAGCCATAATACAAATCTTTCAAAACACAAATATGAAAAGATTACTTTGGGATAATCATAGGATTATCTCCTTTCTCCTGTCAGCAACCAGTAGGTTGAAAATGTGTGGCCCCCCTTCTTGCTTCCTAAAAATGATACACTTGAGGTAGAAAAGAATCAGAAAAGAACTAGACTCTAAACCATTCAATAGGTCTAAAGAACAGAGATTTTTTTCCCTTCTACCTACAGATTCTGTTATTTGCAAAATGTCTTCTAGGCTGCATTGCTACTTCCTGATCATAGAATTGTAGGAATGTAGGGCTGGAGGGGAACTTACAAGGTCATCTAGTCCAACTCCCTGAGGAAGGAAGGATCATTCTTTTAGTTAACCATCCCAGACAAGTGTCCCATGCAAGATATGTCAAAGACCCTCTCTGAAGATCTTTGTTTTTGATTATATACTTGTGTCATTGGAAGGTGAGTTATAATACTACAATAAGGACTAGAAACAAGAAGTAAAGATATCTTTGAATATATAAGAAAATGAATACAGCTACATTATTTACATCAAAGCATATGGTCACATTCCTTCTGTAAAATAATTCTTAAAACATTGATGCAATAATAATGACCCTTATTATCTTGAACTACAACTCACAAAGATCCCTTGGTTCCATGAAGGTAACTCGGTGTAATTATCATTGAACAGCAGGGGAAAAAGTTAATTAAGTCAAAATCTGGAGGAACAGAAGTGTGTGTTTACACAACTTGGTCCTTGAAGGATTGTTTTTCATAGACAGAATGAGTTTATTTGTATTAATAAAAATGATCTGTTGCAAATTCCAGGCTTTCAGCTTAGAGAGCTCTAGGTCTATTTAAAATTTAAAGTGTTAGAATTATGTATATATGAAGAGACTTTGTGTAGGTATATTTATATGTGTATGAGTATATGTGTATGTTTATAGTATTTCTCCTATTTAATAATAGCATCATTCTAACTCCATGGCAATATTTAACTTCCTTATAAATAGCATACATAAAGAATAAATTATTAAACAAAAAATCAAAATTCAAAAACCTTTACTTTAGTGTTTTTAGGGATAATCCTGAAGCTAAAAGGTTGGTTGGTTTGTTCAAGATCTTTATGACCCTCAATTTCTGTTATTCAACCTCTTCTCAGGAAAGACATTAGAAAATACAGCGCTCTATCACTTTTCCTGAAAGGCCAACTATTTTGGGCTTCCTTAAATGAATGAGTATCATGACTTTCCTGGGGTCTGCACTAACTACTTGCCTCTATCCTCAAGCTCTGCAGCCATAGAACCTATTATACACTAGGGTTGGGGTGAGGGACTAAAATAGAGATGAAATTTAAGGGTGGACATCTATTTCCCTTTGTGCACTTAAATGGCAGATTCCCTTGTGGACAGTTTAAAATGACATAGAAGTGGTATTTTGGGCACTTACATGAAGGTAGCAATCAGGGCTCTCAACCTAAGAATTTTTTTTTTAGTGACAATCTGCAAATAACAACCAAACTTATAACTGATACGTTGTTTTTTTTTACTGATATACACTTTACATATGTAATGTAACCATTCTGTCAGTGGCTAGCCAGAAATAACAAGGGCCAGATTCAAATTTGGAGATTTAACATCAACTTTCTAAATCTGGCTCAAGCCCCCCACCCAGAAACCTGGGAAAACAATAAACTCTGGTGCATATCAAGCCAGAGTTTATTGTTCCTGGGTGTGCTGTTTCAACATGTGCCTGGGACCACAGCATGTTGAGCCATGTCAGAACAGCCGTGGGTGGCAGGGGTCCTGGGGTTTCTCTAACCTGGCTCAATGGGCCACAGAGGGGCTGGCTGGGGCATGAGGGTGCTTCAGTGTGGGGCTAGCCAGCCAGCAGTCCTCACACTTAAGCACCCTCATTTCCCAGTCACATGAGCATCTACATGCACACTGCTGTGGAGTAAAAAACTTGCATTTACAAGTACTACCCTACAGCAGAGTTAATTAGTATCCTATGGACTAATAGGGTCACACTGTGGAGTTAATTACTCTACTCTGCAGTAAGCTTCTTGTATAGACAACCTGGGTGTTCTAAAGTGGTCCTAAGGAGGATTTAACCTGGGACAAGTTGTGCAGACATTGTCTCCCAGGAGAAACTCCCAAAGAAATTATTTATACCTTGTGGTAAGCTAGTTGTTTTTTCCTGGAGAGTTCATTTTTTCTCAAAAATCTGCACACTTTTGGTTCCTGTTATGAGAACGGTGATCTTCTCCATATAAACTATATATCTGTACATGGCCTTAGATAAGCTTTTGCATGCAGGACATTCTTTATTCTCTAGAGAGGCATTTTCAAATATTTTACATTGCTCCAGGCAGGCCCTCCTAACTAGAGCTAGTAGAGCCACATTTATGCAGTTCTACAGGTAGGGTAATGAGCATGTGGCAATGCTAATTAACTCACTTGACATGCTGTCATGATGTGGCTACACTGCTTCTGGTTTATGAGGCAGCCCACTTGAAGCACTGTAGAATGCCTGAAGACACTTCTCTGGTATATAATAATTTACTGTGACATGGTCTTCAACTTTGGAACAAGATCTATGTAAGTATAAAGCATTAACAGACCCTTATTTGATAGTGAAAGTCCAAATGTAGTTAAGTCTTTCCATATCCTCCCACTGTAACCTCTTCATATTTATTAAGGTTCTCTTTTCCTTATCTCCAGACCTGAAGTGAAAATTGTTTCTAAACTAGTGGCAGATAGCTGCACACACACACAAAAAATTCATTACAGAACAGGAAAAAAGCATATACAAAAGAGTACTAAATAGCTTCTAAGTACCTTGCAATGCAGTGAAATGAAATTCTTGCCCAAGGTAAGCTATGACTATATATTCTGAAACTATTAAAGTTCTGTACTCAACAGGCAGCTTTCCTTAGCATGCAGATTCTGAGCTAAAAAAACTATTCTCTGTATTGTCATTTGTATGCTGAGGTTGTCTACTTCTATATTTCTGAATGATGTTTGACATCAGCTTTTTTAAATAAGACTGGAAGGTCTTTTGCTCTATATGTAAACACCTCTTGATCTTGATTATAGACAAAACTGGTTTATATTTGCAAATTTGTGATCACCGTACTTTTTTTTTTAAATGTGCATTTTTATAGTATTTGCTGTGAAAATATTGCTCTGTATGCTGCTGACTAATTGCAGGTTGGATTGGTATAATATAATTTTATCAGACATCCTATTTATTTCAATTTTAGTCTGTCCCCCAGCTAAAATTTATCAACTAATTTGTTTTGTTGTCAAGACTTATTCTTTTATTTTAGAGATTATATAGGACTAAAATAGAAGCACAGCTTAAAATATTTATTTTAACTTTTTAAATTTGCTAATTAAAAGGTCCCACTGTTCTAGGAAACATAGGGTGCATTTATACATACGGGCTCAAATTTACTCTGGGGCTGGCAGGGAGCACTGGGCCAGGAGACAACTGCTGGGGTAGGGAAAATGTCCCCCTGCCCCCAGCAGCAGGGATCTCCTGGCTTTGGCTCCTAGATCAGGGACACAGGGCTTGGAAAGCGCTGCATGGGAGGGACAGTTCCCAGCCTTCTTCCTCGATCCACCAGTGGGGCTAGCTGCCCCACCAGCAGATCAGGCAGGGATCTGGGACCTACCCCACTCCTACAACTCTCTCCAAGCCCCATGCTTCAATCACCTGCTTGGGGCATGGGGCTGGAACATGTCCATGACTACGACCGTTCCCAGCCATCCCCAGACTGTGTGGGGAAGTCTGCAGGTGCAGACCAGAGCTGGCTAGGAACTGTCCAAAACAGGGCAGTTCCCAGCCACTTCCAGGCTGCACATCCTTCCCTGAACAGCCTGAGGCTGGCTGGAAACTGTTCTGTTCAGGGACAGGTCCCAGCTAGCTCCAGACTGGGCAGCAAACTGTCCCCATGCAGGAAGCTCCCAGTCCCAGCTCCATGATCACAACTGTAATCACGTAGTGGGGTCTGGGGAGCTTGCTCCCAGACCCTTCTCCATGATCACAGAGCTGGTGCTGGGATCAAGATTCTACCCTCTTCCCAGCCCCTACTCCACAGTCACAATCAGGGAGCAGGGGATGGAAGCTCCCTGCTGCTCGGGCAGGGGGCATTGTTCCCACATGGGCCCAAAGGGTTGGGGCTGGGAAACTTGTTCCACACCAATCTCCATGAGCACAGAGTTGGGGGTGTCCACAGGCCTTTGGCTGGGACATATGGGTATCCCAGATGAAACCCCATGACTGTGGTGCTCAGGCTGGGAGCTAAGGATCTCCCAGCCCCTCCTCTCCAATCATGATCTAAGAGCAGGGGGCTTGGAGCTCCTGTGGCAGCTCTCAGGGGCAGGGAGCTATCTCCCACCTCCTGGTGGATGGCTGACTGGGAGCAGATTTTGCTAGTGCTATGGTGCTGTTACTAATCCTGAGTAAATTTGATACTTGCATTTGCAGGTAGCTAATTTACTCAGGATTAGCTTAGTTTACTGTGAAGTAAGCATGTGCATGTGAAGATGAACATGCTTACTTCACAGTAAACTAAGCTAATGGAAAGTTAAGTGTAGAAGTACCAAAAGACACACTGATATGTGCATGTGTGCATATACTCTCACACAGTTTCATATATGTAAAAGACCATACAATATGCCTACAACTTTATCAGGGGCCACCAACAGGGACTCGGGGAAAGTCTGTTCACCAGGGCCCCCCTTGGAGTCAAGAGGAATAATGGCTACAAGCCGAGGGAGGATAAGTTTAGGTTAGATATTAGGAAGAACTACTTCACAGTAAGGGTGGCCAGAGCCTGGAATAGGCTCCCCAGAGAGGTGGTGCTCTCACCTTCCCTGGAGATCTTCAAGAGGAGACTGGATAGGCACCTGGCTGGGGTCTTATGACCCCTGCCACCCCCAGTGCTCCTTCCTGCCCATGGCAGGGGGTCGGACTAGATGATCTGTCTAGGTCCCTTCTGACTCATTGATTCTATGATTCTATGAATATAAATAAACTATACAGACCACACAGAAGATAGACTGAGTTGGTCAGGAAAACATTTTTCTGTTCCCATGAAAACCTGTTGAAAACAAAGAAACAAATCTAACAACTTCAGCAACAACCAAAAATATAACCAACCCCCCCCAAATCATTTTTATTGAAATCATTTTTCAAAAATTCAAAAACCTCAAGCTGAATATTTTCTTTAGCTGAAAAATAGTATTTTTGCAAGTTTTGGAAATGGATTTTTCTGATCAAAATTTCTTTTCAGGTGAAAAGACCCATTTTAATTGAAAATGAAAAACACAAACTATGCTAAAAATAAACATTATCTCCACTGTATGTTGTTGACTGGATTCTGTGGCTCCAGCAAGAAGCAGAACATGTCCTCTTAACAATCCCCACATTGTGCTGCAGGAGTACACAGGCTGACCATGGACAGTCTTGGTCAGCCAATCAGGTCTGCTCTACACATTGCTGCCATCTGTCAACAGGCAAACTAAGGGAGCCTGCAAGGTATGTTGTAATGTGTGCACAGGGCCTCCCCTTTCCTGTATTCCCACTGGCCACCCACTTATAGCACTCTAAGCCCTCCACTCTTCAGCATTCAAATGTTTGTATATTTGGCTCTAGGTAAGTTTTTCTGCCAGGTGAACAAACCTGGGTAAATTCTTTCAAATTATTTGAATGTGTGTATATAGAGTGTAGAAGAAAACCCAGCTCTCATGAGTTTTAGATGAAAATGTTAACCACAAAACTTCCTCTCCATAGGTTTACTCCAAAGCTCATTCAAGCCAATAAGAAACATTGCATTTTCTGCAGTGGGTGGACATAAAATATGTCATTTTTATATAACCTCCTGCTTTAGAACTCTTCTCTTTTTTTGTATTTTCTTGGCTTCCAATCTGAATCTTCAACTTTTGCATACAGAGGAGAATCTTCTACATAGTTCTCTGACCCAAACTGATGATCACCATAATCACTTATTAAACATTTATCCATCATAGTTGAATGGGACTCCTTGTATAAACCACACTAAAAGATTTAAATAATAGAAGACAAATACAAGTATAACTAGGAACCACTGGAATTAGTGCTGGAAGTGCTCTATGCAATGGCTGTACAGCAGCCCTGCTGCTTGCTGCTGACTGGACAAGAGGCAAAAACTGCAGCATAGCCAGCATGTTTTCACCTGCTGGCTATCAGGAGTGAGTGGCGGAGCCAGTGGGGTGCCACCAACGATCAGCGGTAGGGGAGGTATGCAGGGGAAACTGCAAGATTAAAGAAGCCACCTCGCAGTGCACTTCTCGCGTGAATTCCAGTGGTCTCTAAGTATAA
>NW_017729004.1:62982863-63000100 GCF_001723915.1 Gavialis gangeticus | reverse complement strand
CTAAAAGATTTAAATAATAGAAGACAAATACAAGTATAACTAGGAACCACTGGAATTAGTGCTGGAAGTGCTCTATGCAATGGCTGTACAGCAGCCCTGCTGCTTGCTGCTGACTGGACAAGAGGCAAAAACTGCAGCATAGCCAGCATGTTTTCACCTGCTGGCTATCAGGAGTGAGTGGCGGAGCCAGTGGGGTGCCACCAACGATCAGCGGTAGGGGAGGTATGCAGGGGAAACTGCAAGATTAAAGAAGCCACCTCGCAGTGCACTTCTCGCGTGAATTCCAGTGGTCCCTAAGTATAACAGCCTATCAAAGTATTCCACTCAAGGTTTTACAAAATGAAACTCAAACATAAAATGGGAAACATCCATGTTTCTTTTAGTATCTAAGATATGGTGACCTCTGAGGATATTCAATACCTTGTAGGACTTACTCAGAAAATCTCAAGACTGGGCTTTAAGTAAAAATATTTCAAAGGCCAAGGAACACGGCGACAAAGATGCAACAATTATCTTTGTTACTCATTTAAGACTCACAACAGAAGACTAAAAACATTAGGGTGAAAGTTAGCTATACAGATATATAGAGTACCAGAAATTCAACCAGTTTAATTCTTAACAATCAAACCCAACATGTAACATTTCACTAAAGGCAAAATTCCCTTAAGTATTCAATTATTCTTTGATCAAACCCATCTGTCTTGAGGATTTTGACATAAACAGTAAATACCTTTGGATAAAATCTAGATTTCCTGTTTGAGTGTCTCATCATACCTTCTAAAAAACTAGAAGTGGTCCCCAGGAGAGTGATTCTAAGAAAATGTTTAGGCACCTAGATTTTCTATGCTGCTGTTGTGGACAATCAGGTAAATTAAGAGAGCTCAGGCACTGTGCTGTCTAGGGTTACCTAGTGAAAAACAGACAGCACAGGTGTCTTGTAATCCACCTCTTCAGAACCTGCAAAAGGCTACACATAAGGCACCTATATCCACTCATGTTTAGAGCCTAACGTACTTTGGAAGGTAGGTAAATAATAGTTACAGTGGGTGTGCTAATGTCTACATTTAATACAACAGCGTTAGTGGTAGAACGCTCACCAAGAAGCAATAGACCTAGGTCCCTGCTTATTCTGGCCTTGCCTAATTCCCAGAAGAAGGCCTTAACCACTAGGTTACAGAATAGTCTGGTAGATGCACAGCCAAGAAGGCAAGGATAATGAGGTCATGAGATAGCCTGATTACAGCAGGCTGGGGAGGGGAACTTGAGGGTTCAGGTTCCCTTTTTCCTGTACTTCAAATGCATTTTTAAAATTAGATTGTCCTTAGGGAAGAGAGAAAACAACCCTGAAAACAAAAACAGAAAACCAGAAATCTCCACACCCCTCCCAAACCCTCCCTCAAAAAAACCAGAGTGCTGTAGACACTAGGCTATCTAATCATATGCCTTCTTTGTTCTGCTTCTGGCCATATGAAAAATGTATTCCCTTCTGCACAGGAGCTCGGCTACAATAAGACGTGTAGCAGGGCTCCCATTCAGACTGCTCTACAAACTGATGAGGGCACTCTCCTGGGACTTGGAAGATGTGGGTTTAGAATCCATCAAGTTCACGCTGTAATGTTTCTATACAGATGTGGAAAGCTAAGTTTAGGTGTCCAGATATCTCTGTGATGTAGAAAGTTGGCACTGAATGCAGTTAGGTGCCTAAGGGGTTTCGCAGATTGGGGGCATTCTCTTATTTCATGTTATTACAATGGCACCGAGGTCCCATCTACACATTACACTTAAGGTCTACACATTACACTTTAACACGTGATTAACCAGTTAATCATGCTTAAGTCATGACCCAGATACATGTCTAACCAATTAATGGCATGATAAAACTAGCAATAAGCTACAAAGTTATTCCATAAAAAAAGCTGTGATAACTTTGTAGCTTGTGTTTATCATGAAATTAAATGAACGTTGGCCAGGTGTTCCTGTGGCTGGAAGCCCCATCAACCAAAAAGCTTCCAGCCACAGGGGTACACTTCTCATTGCCATTCCTGCAGCTGATAAGGCTTATAGTGGTGGCAGCATTCCCAGTGCTGACCCTGTTACAAGCTTCGTCAGCTGCAGGACTCAAAAGGTAATCTTCCCCCCCACCCCTCCCCCCGTGAGCCTTGTCAGTGGTTGGGCTGGGGGGACAAGGGGAGAGCAGGGACAACTCTGCCCCCATTATGAGCCTCATCACAGCTGTGGGAGCTGGTGCAGAGGGAGCCCAGGACCATGATCTTATGCTGCCCCTGCACTGGCAAAAAGGCAATAAGGCATGACTGGATCTGATACTGGACCTCACAATCTACCTTCTGCCATATACATGTGGCATGGCAGGAAGCATGAGTGTGTGGATCACACATCATATCCTATCACACCTTTATCTGAACATTGGCCCTTATATACCATGTTATATACCTTAACATTTGCAAGCCTGTGCTGGAATTTGAGGAATGCAGTCAACCTAAAATAGAAGGAAGAATGTTTATTATTGTACAACATTGTTGTGTGCTGCTCAAAGACTGGTCAGATTTATGTTGCTGGTAAAAATACCAGCTTCACTTTGAAGCACAGACCATGCATAGAACCCTTCAGTGCAAAAGATGAAAGGTTCAGAAAATTATGAAGAATTAAAATGTCATTGACTTTGATGGTAGTATCCTTTGGCTACAATAACTAATGTTTATTTTCTACCTTCTGTTCTAGCTGTCTTTCTTGTTATTATATATTTGCATGACTCCTTAAAATAATTGATGTTTTGTTCACATGTTTGGTTATGCCTGATTCTAAGGGTTTTTTGCTACGCAAAGGACTGTGCTTGTGAAAAATGAGTAGCAAATTTAAAGTCGATTCATTCACTTAAACCATTCTGCCATTATGCTCCTAGCTGAAGTATATAAGAACACAGTATTAAAAGAAGAATAATTGTACCATAATGTAGATTCAGCATGTGACCTCTAGCTGAGCTTTGTAAAACATAGTACTCTTAAATAGAAAGGCAGACATTTTCAAAGTTAGCAGATTTATATGCTCAATTCCCATTAACACTTACTGTGCATTCAAATCAAATACTGAAAACTCAATAGTTTAAAATGGTAAATTGTACCCACAGGTTAAAATATGACAGAATATTGTAGAGTGTTAGTTTTGTTTAATTTTTTAAGCCAGGAGAAAAATAGACTCTTTGGAAATGGGGCGCATATGACCTTTCGGTAGTTCTAAGGAAACACTATCAATATTAGATAAAAACTTGACTCCATTTATTTCATATGGTACTAGCAACTCTTCAGAAGAGTCCTTATGCTGTAGACAGAGGAATTTGATAGGACTGTGCTGCATAGTGGGAGTTCGTAGAGTTTAAACAGTGTCTTGCATTGAACTCTAAGGGTGATCCAGCCGATCACCAACTAAATGGGATTAGGGCAAGTGATTTGTCTGAGATTTAGACAATTTAAATTATAGCCTTTTTTTGTTCCCCTAATTCAAAAAACAAAGCAAAATGCTTTGTTGAAATGTGTATTTCTCCTTTTTGTTCTGCACTTTGTTCCCAGGAAAAAAAGGAATCTTCTGTTGTTCATCAAGTAACTGTAATGATACTTCACATGATATATAGTGACCTTTGGAGAAAAGGGACTTGTTTTTGCCACTGGATTTTCTCAGTTATTTACTTTAATATTAAAGTATAGCTGGACAATATGTAGAACATATAACAAAAATAAGTTTGTGTTAATTTGTATTTTGTAGATTTTCTTCTTCTTGATCTACATAAGCAGAATGAGTTAGAAAGTGATGTCTTTGTTTAAGAAAACCAGAGTTGTGCCTCCTACTTGATGTGACAGAATGGAAAGGGTACAGGGAATGTTTCAGCTCACTACATCATTATATTCACAGAAATGCCAGGCACAACCAAGCTCTAAGCTATGGAAAACATAAGTGGTGAGTGCAAAGTGATAACAGAATAATTGGTGTTCTTTTGTGGCAGCATTGTTATAACATGTTCTGGTCATCAGTACACAGGCATAGCAAGAGATATCCTCCCTCTCATTCTATCCTTAGGTTCAGATAGGACCAGATGATGCTCCTTTTATCTTTCTGCAAAGTATCTCGGAGACATAACTGAATCCACAGTAACTTTTTTATTTGCCTGGCCTGAAATTAGTAACCTAAAGATGCCCATCATCTTGTTTCAATACATAGATATGTTGGCCTAGATCCAATTTCCCTTTAGAAAACTAAGTAGCACTTATGTGGCCAATATTAGCTGTATAAGTAGCATTTTGAGACATTTAGCCAAATTTTAGTTCCTATTCCACCTTCTGAGCATGTTCAGGTGAGTTCCACTTAGTCTCTGTTGCAATCCAGGTCTGCCCAAGAAGGCCCATAGCTCCTTGTACACCTCCAAAATGTTAGTTTCAGAAAAAAACAACAACAAAAAACAAAACAAAAAGACACGACTAGCAAATGTTGGATGTTGGAGAAAGAGGATGTTATCACCTTTTAGCCCAATAGGGATGATAGCACTTGCCCTGGTAGAAGGAAACCCAAGTTCTAAACCCCCTTTCTGTTTTAGCCTTCATCTTCCGGTTCTCAGCAGAACACACTAACTGCCAAAGAATAGGATAAAGAGGGCTAAGAATGGTGTGTATTTCTCCTGCTGGTGTTAGCCTACTGGGGAAAGATATGTAGCAGCCAAAATAACAGCAAGGCAGAGGGAAGTTTTGCTGCATGGGTTTGTGAGCTGGGCATTGTGTGAAAAGGATGGGAACCCTGGGTTCTGGCCCATACTCCTGCCAAGAAAGGATAAAAGACAGCATTGGCTTCACCATGCAGTGTTTATCATGCCATTCCTTTCAGGTGCCTTTTGGAGTCAAACTATAAAGCAGAATTAATGAAAGGGATTTCAAAGGAGGGTCAGTGTCTAACAGAAAAGCAGCACTCTGGCTGCTACAGCAAGAGATTTCAGGTACATGTGTTAAAAAAATATGAATAAGGTGAATAGAAAATGTGGCAAAATGTGCAGCTTATTCTCACACAGAAAGCTCTGGAAAAACTAGCACCCATTTTTCCTAGACGAACAATTATTGTTTTAACTTAGGTAAAATTCCCACTAAAACCTCCCTCTGGCTCTCTTTCCTGCCTATATATATCTTCCATTCTTGGTTGCCAGTGAGCCATTTTTAAAAGGAGATGAAAGAGTGGTCTTAGTCCTTGCGGTTTGATCCTTTGCTGGGAAGTGGAGGATGCAGATTCAAACACCCTCTAAGTGAAGTGAGAAGTCTGCCTTCCTTCCCTGTTTTTCTGTGACTTTTATGAAGTTAATTCTGCAGGAAATAAAACCTAAAGTGCATATAAATATCCAGAAACAACACTTACCTGGTTACATTGAGCCATGGAAGTGCTACTTAACCATATAAATGTAAAGTTGGATTTGGGCCATTATGCTTATGTAGTGACATACTATGAATTTCTATCACACTTTTTTACTGAGAATTTCAAATGCTCTTCATCATTAGCAAAGTAAACTTCACATCATCCCTGTGAGGCACTTGTGGGGGGGGGGGTATTATCATCATAATTTAGTAAGTGCAGCAGCCACAGTACACATAACTTGCCCAAAATTAGTTAACAAGTCAGTGACAGAGATAGGAAAAGAACTTGGATCTTCTTACATTCCAATCTTGAGCCCTAGGCAAAGGTTCGTTCATCTTTCTCCACTGTAATTAACATTAATACAATATGTGCTATAACAGACTGATTATAGTATCAGTCAATTAGTGCTAAGAAATGCTTCATTGTCCTCCATAGAAATAACTTGTCCAGAGGAGATGTGAAGCTAGTACTATTGGGAATCTTTAATTCAAGCAAGTGGAGCCATTTCAAAAGAAAGTTATTAGTTATAATGCTTGACCTTCTCCTACATGCACTTTTGTTTTGCTTTCACAAATACTAGCTAAATAAAAAATCAGCTCTGCACCTGAGGTAAATATTAATAAATGTTGCAACATTAATGGCAATGGAGCTGTACCGATTTACACAAGGTGGGGATAGTACCCCAATATTTATTTTCAAATAATATATATTCTGTATATCAGGACATTAATAAATATACTTTAAAACTTCAGATATATGAAGCTAAGGATCTATGAGCCCAATTAAGTTTCTACCTGTGCATATTTGTAAGTGCTTTGATTGCCAGATGAATTAAACAAAAGTGTTTTTCAGTAAAATTAACCATGTTGAGGTTTTTTCGTAAAGGGATTTCTCACTACATGCAGATAGCTGATACTGTCATTGTTATTAGTCAACAGAAATTCTGCTTTCTTAACAAAGGCACTGGAATTTGCTTATCCCAGCGTTTGTTTTTTCTAGATACAGGATCTCATTTCTGCCACTGAATCTTTTTTTTTCACATCTGGCAACATAATACTGTATGTGTCTCCCCTACTCATAGAAATCACCACACAGTTTATCTCGACAGTCAAAACAAATTCCTACACATTTGACCATAATTGATTGCAGTGTTCTCTTCTGTATACTTGCAAATGAAATGCATTTACTGTTCTGAAATTAAATTATCTAAATTCAGATCTTCAGCATCATGTTCTGCCTTCACTCATGACACAAGTTCAAGGTGTAAGTATCTCATAATTTAGAACAGAGAGACATGTTACAGGGCTCCATTATTTAGGTGAAAACAAATCAGTTAATAGCTTTCATCTAATTGCCAGAATTGTCTGTAATTTTCAAGCTTCATTAAAGGTACATCATAACAGTACAGCATAAATCCAACAAATATATAAAATGAAATGTTCTTAAGGTTCTTTTGATCTTGATCAAGGTCTTTCACAACTAAAGAGGTTCCCTAGGTTTATTGTCTCCTATACATGCATAACTAAATATCAAATGGTCCAGAGTTCATCTGCAGATATATCCAGAAGTTTTGCTTTTTCTTATTACCAGAATAAATGATCAAAATTACTAGATCCCAGGGCATTTCATCCCTTGTTCACTGTTCTGCCTAACTTATCTCCTATATAGGAAAACTTCTGTCTTGGAATAGAAGAGCTGCTATACTGAATTAGACTGCCTGTTCATTTGGTTCAGTATCCTGCATTTCAAGTGCTTTTAGTACTGAGACTCTAGTATAAATAAGAGCCATTGATTTTAATAGGTTTGGGTCAGGCCTGATGTAGAGAAACATATTCAATAGTAGTTATTTAAATTGTTCTGTCTGTTTGTCTTTAAGAGAATATTTCTGCGGTATGTACTGTACTAGGAGGCAGAGATAGCAAGGGTCTCAACCCTGCAATCTTATCTTTAGCTTCTGAAGGAATGTGTTTGGGCCAGTGCTGTTTATCCATTTAATACAATGAATTAAGTGCAATTATACAACTGCACACATGCTGCATGGATCCAAAATGCAGTAGTTTATAGTACTATCTGTTAATAGCCAGTCAGTATACAAATTAAAACCCAAATTCTGAAAGGAGGCATCCCTAGAAACTCCCCCGTTAGGTATAGGGCTGAGCAGGAGTGTGATTATATAGAGTTTGTCACCAGAGCAGGGCCTAAATCTATCACCCGGCATTGTTATTCTTTAGTATATATTTGTATTTGTACAAAGCTGCACCTTAGTGTAACACGAGGTGGGTAGCATGGATTAGAGATAATCCTGTCTTGGAGCAGCATAAATTTAAGTTGCATAATGTGTGCTTAAAACCAGTTTCAGGTATTAATAGTCCAGGAGTTAATAGTCCAGGAGCTTCCTAAAATTACTGTGTAACATGGCCCATATAAATACAGAGTTCCACCAGAAGGCTGGGGCTAAAACAATGGGCAACACATAGTTGTTATATTTATTACTAATTTAAGAGTTTCTGAAAGCTTCAGTCAGAATTAATCCCCACTGTAACAGATACTGCACTAAAACATTGGATGTTATAGACCCTGCCAGGCAGTCTAATAAGAGACACAGAGGTAACAAATACAAGGAAGATGGGAGGACAGGAAGGACATAATAAGATCTCATGATTAGGTAAGCTATCCAGGCAACTTGATGGATCATGATGGCTCTAAATTATCTGACAAGTATTAGTTTAAAAAAATAAGAAAATTAATATAATCAGCAAGTCCCCAACTTGCACACCAGCTCTGACCACCCTTGGCTGTCTACTTCTCTGCATCATACCAGAAGTACCTCTTAAGGTATATTCTCCTTCAAAAGTTTAGCTTTTGTATTTTGTTCCACAGCCTCCGAGTTTCTGAATATCCATATAACCCCCACCCTTGAGAGTTGCAACCGATCATTTTACTTGTGTTCAGACTCTATAGAAAGTATCTCCACATTCACTTTCTAAGAATATAATAACGTACTGTAAGGTGTCTGCAGACAGAATGCCAGCTTCTGATGCTTCCAGCATGCTCAAAGCTATTTCACTCTTTACTGTCTATTCATGCAACCTTTTACAGCACGTAACGTTTGAATAGTTGAAGCTTCTAGACTTTATTGCAGGTGGGCTTGGAAGAGCACTAATTTGAGTCCAGGATTAGCTGGAAGTGATGGAAGGAAGAACAATTCTCTAGATTGCTGATTCTGATGTTAATAGCCCAGATGTTACTGGTAACTGCCAGCTGGGAACACAATGGCCAAAAGCTCTGCATATGTAGACTAATGATGATGAGTGAATCATTTGACCACAACTAGCATTCTTGGCCTATGTAATTTTGATGGTTTCTAACCTCATTTCTTAAGCCTATGTCAAAGTGAACAATTCATATATTAGATTACAGAGGTAGATGCATTTCGAATTTTTTTTTCTGTTTTCTTTCAAAAGACTTTTCTCTCCAGAAATCACCACTTACAATATGTCACTCATTGTCCTAGATAAATATATTCCCCACATGTGAAAATCAACATATCTGAACAAGATCATTGTCTTGTACTCAAAAAGAAGCATTCCTGTAGTTATTGTCTTTGCAGTTGGTTACTAAAACGATAAATCTCTCACCTTAGACTATAGGAAAAATATTTCAGATGAGATCTTTTTATCTTTACACACTGCTCTGTGAGGCTGATATACACTGATTTTCAAATGGAACTATGGTTACTACTAAATCATGTTGGTTGGTTTACACACCTATCCTGTGAAGTTTTGAGTGCTTTCTGATGTGTGGGGTGCTGACAACTTCCTGTGAACTTAGGAATCAATGGTGCTCAGCAGTTTCTAACAAGTGCCTGCCAGTTTGTATAAGTAAACTCTCAAATACCTTTGGAGGAGGTTTGGATCAGGGCATTTAAAAAAACAAAATTTTTATTCCATTTTGTGCTGTCACTTAACTTACAAATATCCCATAAGCGTATTTAATGAAATGTAATGTCTGCCTAGAAAAGCCTATAAGGGAAGGTAGCAGTTAAACATACTAGCATCGTCAGAGTGCATTTAATTGAGCATATATCATTAGATATTGGCCAATTACATACAGTGAGAGCAGAATTTTAGACATCAAAATAGGGTCCAGAAATAAGCACAACACCCCTCCCCCATATAGACTATCACAAAATTTTACCAATTTCTATGCTTGCTGTTCATTTTAGACTGTTTTGGTATGAGGATACTGAATTAAACCATTGTAAATCCTACTTAAAGTAAAGGTTAAAGTTAAAACCTGTAATACAGATTGCTACCCTAAAATACAATGTAGTCACTCTTTTCCTTGTGTGTGGCATGCTGACGTTATAACTCTTGTCAGATAAAATAGACTACAAAGGTTAATGCAAGGTTATTTGTGCAGAGTGAGAAAGGTTAAAAAAGGGGAAAAAATAACAAAAATGTTCTGAAACTCCCTGAAAAGTAGAAAATAGAAACCTAAGTACCTCAACTGGTAAAAAGAAGGTGACTAATACTGTGACTTGAAATAGCTAGGAGACTAATCCATGAAAACAGTAAAGTAAAAAATATGAGGTAGCGGGAATTAGAGATTGGACATGTGGTCAATGTGCTCATTCAGATCTGTATCAGGATTACTCTGGGATGGGGGATATAAATACAAAACATAAAAATCTCATGAGTTGCTGTTCTTACAAGATTTTGGCTCCAATTGGTAACTTTCATTTTGAATGGTGTAACTCTCATGAAAGTGATGACCTTGTGACATATGGCCTCATTTTAACCATAACTGTAGAATAGTCCTTTTCTGGTTTGAAGTCTAACCTGATATCAAAACTGTAGGTTGTGACTTCAAATAAAGGAAATCACATTTGAAATTCCAAACGGATCAGAATTAGTATGTTCCAGTTTTGGCTCATCTCTACCTTGAACTGACAGAGTCAATGCAAAAGAAACTCCTTTGCATAATCCTAAAGAATACTTGTATATTGTAATGAAAGTGAGTACATGAGCAGCATGCTTTACAGATGCTAAAGTAGAGGGGCTGAAACTGTACCCACTGTGTTTCTTTAAAAAAGCAACTATCCTGCTTGTGCATAACTAAGCAGCCAGACTAAATTCACAAGGGACACTGAAACATTATGCATAATAAAACATACATTTTAAGTACCCTTTCACTTACTGGGATTCACAGCCCAAAGTTGGGCACCTAGAAAAGCCTACAGGTGGAGACAACAAGCTTTACTTCAAACCATCCCACATAACTACAAGGCACAAAACTAGGAACACTGAGAACATTCTACATCATGCCATGGATAAAAGCAGGAGGGAAAAGAGAAATGACACTGAGTAATATATCTTTCTAACTTCTACAGGCAAGTCTCCAGCTTGTAAAGCCAGAATGGTGCCCATCACTCCCATACTAACATAGATGGAGTAATTCTTGCATTCCTGGATTTTGTGACTTCTGCAAGGAGAATGCCAAAGGAAAAAAGGAGGCATGAGGGATGGTTAAGCAACTAGAAGTGGATTATGTGCCAAGCAGGATGAGTATCATAATGGCCAGATGCAAATCGACTCTCAAGGTTCCTCCACTTGAGTGTCAGAGTCTTTAGAATGTATGCACCTTGTGCCAGAAAGGCAATCTGAATTGACAGGATAGGCACCTAGATTCCCTCGATAGTGTGTAGAGAGAACCTAGGTATCTCCCAAATAGTTGCTCAGAAGGGAAGGACTGGCAGGAATAATAGGTATATTAGTATGTCTGAATTCTTGCTCATCCTTGAAACTTAAACATCAAAGTAGAAAAGGCACCACATCCATCATGTCAAGATCCACTCTGGATGCCTACCTGAAACAGCACTGAATTCAGCATACACTCCAGCACCCTGGTCACTCTTGAACACAGCTGATGGTAGTGTTGGGGTCTACCACTTATCCAGTAGGCTAGTGGCCTAGTAGCAAAGTGAGGGGCAACAAGGGGAAGGAGAAGCCCTGTTCCCCCTCTCCCTTTCCCTGCAGTTCTCCATGGTGTGAAGACAGACAGCCAACAGGGAATGATTGGCACAGCCTGGGACAGGCCATCTGCAATTTAGAAGTGTGGGAAAAGCCCATCGGCTCCAGGAGAACTCTGAGAAGCTGCATGGCAGGGGCCAGACTCATTTGTCACGTCTAATGGCCGGCAGCTGGAAGCTGAGCATGTTGACCTGGGAGACCTGTGTGAGAATAAAAACAGGCTGTAACCTATCAAAAGGAGGTGAAGAGGGGACAGAAGCCCCCAGAAGCTGCAGCTCTGAAGAGAGGGTGAGAGGAGCATGTAGCTCCTGAATTTTCTGTTGTTATTTACTTTGCATTATGGAACTTGTATCAATTGTCCGCACAGAAGTTGTGGTGGGAGTGTAGGGGAAGGCGGGGCTCCCGTCCAGCATCGCTATGCTACAGAGATGTGGAGAGCCATTTGTACATTTATAGTACCAGCAAAAGACAAAAGAGTGTTTGCTTCAAACAAGATGGCACTGAGTTTGGGGCCAATCTGTTTTATGCTCTCGGATGCAGAGTGAACTCAGACTATAAACCTAACCATTCCTGTAGAAGGGACAGTGCAAGGACTAACTACTGAACTGTTAAACAGGAAAAGCAACCCCATTGACTGTAATATATTGAAAGGTGAATCACTTCCATCTGTATCAATAAAATTTAATGGCAAGTCCTGGCAGGTGAGAAAACAGAGGTAGGGATCACCTACAGAACAATTAGGATCAGGGGGAATGATTAACTTGCACCAATCCCTGACCTGTTCACAGGCCCCAAAGATCTTTTAGTTCAATGGTTAAGCTTTAACGGGAGGGATGGGTGGACTTTGCCTAGCCTGTAACATAGATAGGGAGCTCTTGTGGGAATTGTGAGATGTGGGTTTGAATCCTCCCAGGATGAGAGAAGATGAAAGGTCTCTGAATTTCTGAGCAAGTTCTGTTACAAGTGGGCAAAAGATAGACTCCTTTTTCAGCTGTGTTTTTCATTGAACTTAATGCATGGTGTCAGCAGCATACATTTGCTGTGTGTGCTCCAACCTCACCCAAGAAGTGGGCCTTTCCATGGACTTTAGGTGTCTGCTTTCTGCTCCCCATGGATTTAGATTGCACTAGAATTTAGCTGGTTTGGATTCTGAATATGCTTCTGAATGTGTGGCAGTCCAAGACTACCCACCTAGGAGACTAATCAGGCCAAAAATGGAAGTGCTTAACGAATCTGTTCTCTGATGTATATTTACACCTGCTGAGCAGGGTTGATTGAGATTATGCCCTGTGTCTAATATGCCAAATTCCATTTAAATCCTGTTTGGGCAGCTAAGGGGTTGATTTGAGTCTAACCCTTTTGCACTTAATTTCAGGCTGGATGGAAGTGCTTGCTCTGCTCAGCATTCACTTCTCTAAACTCTCACCTGCAGCTGCAGATAGCCCTTTTTTTCAAAGACTTAGGTAAAGACCCAGTGGTTAGGGAACTCACTTGAGATCTAGAATACCTAGATTCAAACCCTCCTTCTGATCTGGATGTTTTCCGTCATTATCTTTCTCTTACTTTGCCCATTTTCCTGGCATGGACTTTGAGCTACATGGAGAAACCTCTGCAAGCTCTCAGGAAGATGGGTGATTGGTTTCTGTTATTAAGTTTGGCTAGACCTTACAAGGCTCTTTGTTAACACTGAATCTGGACTGGCTAAGCTGAGTATTGTTTCTCATTCAGGATCCATGCAATAAAAGATGCTCCCCTTATCAAATACCCAAAATTAGGGTGAAGGGGGCTGCTTTCAACCTGGGAGAGAAAACTGAGTGCAAAAAGTGAACCCAGGACCTCTGAGAAGCAACACTGTGAGTTGCCAAGAAGCTTATGAACCAGTCACCTATTCTCACAACATCACAGCAATTTGTGCCTGAATGTCAAGTTTAAAGGAATAAGGGATGAACTGCCATTCTTAATTTTTAATGTTGCATTTTTGTCAGTTTGTGTCACAATCTTAATATTACATCAGCTTAGTTTAAAAATGAATGGAAGTTAGTCAGGAATGATAAGTGACTGCCTAGTCTATTACAGTTAGGTCTGAGGCTCAGCCTTGTCAATTTCTTTCAGCACTGCTAGCTCCATAGAAAAGTGGCATGTATGGTGAAACAGAGTACTTCTCAATTGTTCCTCTTCCATGCATCCTTGATTTTTTCCATCAAATATTCTTTGCCTTTTCATAATCTGGCTGTATTTCTCAATGAAAAATAAAATCTCTGAAGTAGAACATTTTCAGATTTAAAGAGTGATGTGTTCTTTAAAATTCAAATACACTTATATTTATATAGTAGTTTTTCTAGTCTTTCATTACTGTTATCTCACATTGTCTCTTATTTGAGAATATGGTCTAGTATTGAGTGCTCTTCCCAAACTAAAGAGGTTTGTATTAAAAGAATTCTTTGGAAAAATATAACATGCTCCATTTCTGTTCTAGGGAGTGACTGCTACCATATTATTGAATGGATGATGATTTAAAAAAATGGATAAAGATGCATTTACTAAACAAAGTGTTTTTGATCAAATGTCAAAAATTGAAAATCAATGCACATAGGTTCAGGGGGAAAAATGTAAATGCCAGGATACTGGATATACCCCTTACAAATTCACTAACCAAAACACTGGAAATAAAAGTTGCTTTTTGTGTTGGCTTTTTTCCTTCTGTTTCTTAACTAATAATGTTTGTCAGTTCACTTCAGTCAATTATGCAAGCCCTTGTCTGCAAATTGTGGTTTAAATTAAGCCCTAAGGCCAGGTACAGACATTACATTTTTAGTAGTATAAGTGACTGAAAACTAATCTATACCCATAACAGAACAGAAGTTCAGCACACATAGAATGGTTTAAAAATGGTGGAACCTAGTCTATCTAAGATTCGCATTGCACCCCCAAGGGCAAATGTGTGTTCTGTTTGCTATTGATCTAAACTGTGCTGCTTATAAAAAACCACGTAACTTACTTCAGATCCACCCTGGGCTTTTTCAATGTGTGCACCTAGCCTAAATGCTGGCATAGGAGAGCCATAAGATAGAATGGCTTGCTACAGTGCTGGTTGTTATATGAAACTGAAATAACTTATGCCCATGTTGGATGCCCATTCAAGTGAAACATAAGGAAAAACCCTGTTATTCTGGGCCAGGTTTCCTCTCCCATAACAAAACTAACTCTAATGTTCAAGAACTCTTACCAAGCACACAAGGGTAGGTATGTCTGAAATATGTGTTGCTGCATTACATATGTTTCACTTAGCACTTTTAAAAGTGTTCCACTTTAAGTATGATAGAAAAGGGCAGGGCTGTCCAACTGGTGAAAATTGGCAGCCCCCAGGCTCCCACCAAGACACCACTCTCTCCAACACTCTGGAGGTTGCTGCTGCTGGGGTCTACAGACTCTCCTTATCTCCTCCAGTTCTGATTCCTAATCCTACCTCTGGAGGTAAGATTGGGGTGGGGTGCTGTGGGGGCCAGTGAGCCCAGAGTGGGGAGGGAGGGATGCCCATGTGGCACTCTCATTGTGTGGAAGAGGCGTTACTGGCAGCATGGCATAGGGCCCATGGGGTATACAGCCCAGTGGGTCTTCACAGTCTGAGGCCCCCGGCTGCTCTGAAGTTGGACATCCCTGTGCTAGAGCATATCTAGCAAATGTAATCTTCGCCAGCATGCTAGGCCAAATGATATGCCAGATTCCAGATCTTCAAGGTGCCAGTAGCCCTAGGATCTCCCCCAGGCAGATCTGCTGACTGAGGTATCCCATGAAGGGGTGTGGCCCTCACCCTCATCACCCAAAAATTTACTCCAAGCCCAATGAACAAATGGGTTTCTTTATTATACTCAAATATATACAGAAAAGAAATGATTAATCAAAAGAAAAAATATATTTCATAGTTTTCATAGACATTAGGGCTGGAAGGGACATTGGAATATCACTGAGTCCAGCCCCCTGCCCCAGGGGCAGGAAGTCAGCTGGGGTCATAGGATCTCAGCAAGAAAAACATCCAGATTTCTCTTGAAGGCGTTCAAACTAGGTGCTTGAACCACCTCCAGGGGCAGGCTATTCCAGACCTTGAGGGCTCAGACAATAAAGAAGTTCTTCCTTATGTCCAGCCTGAAATAGTCTTGCAGGAGTTTATAACCATTTAACCTTGTTATCCCTTGGGGTGCTCTGCTGAACAAACTTTCCCCCAGATCCTGGTGAACACCCCTTATAAACTTATAGGTGGCCATCGGATCGACCCTGAGCCTGCGCTTTTCCAGGCTGAAGAGTCCCATGGCTCTCAGTCTCTCATCATAAGGTCTGTTTTCCTGACCTCTGATCATGTGCGTGGCTCTCCTCTGGACTCTCCAAGCTTCTCCACATCCTTTTTGACTTGTAGAGCCCAAAACTGGATGCAGTACTCCAGCTGCAGCCTCACCAAGGCCAAGTACAAGGGGAGAATGATGTCCTGGGACTTGCTTGAGAAGCATTTATGGATGCAAGCCAGGGTTTTGCTTGGTTTACTAGTTGCAGCATCACATTGATGTCTCATGTTCATCTTGTCATCAATCATGACCCCCAAGTACCTTTCATCTGTAGTGCTAAAGCCTATAAGGATGCTGCAGGTTTTTCCTCCCAAGCTGGAGAACCTTGCATTTTTCAGTGTTCAACACCATCAGGTTCTCATCTGCCCATTTCCTGAGCCTGTCAGGGTCAGCCTGGATCACTCTTCTGTCCTCAGGTGTGGATGCTTTACCCCAAAATTTGGTATCATCGGTGAACTTGGCCAGTCTGCTTCTGACTCCAATGTCCACATCATTAATGAAGAGGTTGAACAAAATAAGTTCAAGGACAGAGCCTTGAGGGACCCCACTGGTCACAGGGCACCATGATGAATGACTTCCGTCAACAACCACCCTCTGGGTCTGACCACAGAGCCAATTCCCTAGCCAGCGGATCATGGTGGACCCAAGACCGTAGTTGACTAGTTTTGCCAAAAGGTGGTCATGGAATACCAGACAAAAGGCTTTTTTAAAGTCAAGATATACAACATCAATCTCTTCCCCCTTGTCCAGGTGATAGGTCACCTGGTCGTAAAAGGAAATGAAATTGGTCAAGCATGATCTACCTGCAACAAACCTGTGCTGGCTATCCCTCAGGGTGTTGCCATCAGCCAGTCCGTTAAGAACGGCCTCTTTGATAATCTTTTCTAAGACCTTCCCTGGGATAGAGGTCAGGCTGATGGGCCTGTAGTTTGCGGCATCCACTTTCCTCCCTTTCTTGAAGATAGGCACCACATTGGCCTTCTTCCAATCATCGAGCACTTCACCAGAGCACAAGGAGCTCTCAAAGATCCATGCCAGGGGCTAAGCTATGATGCAGGCCAGGTCCTTGAGTACTCTGGGGTGTAAATTGTCAGGGCCAGCTGACTTGAAGGTGTCCAGCCTCTCAACGTGTTCCTTTATGAGGTCAGCATTGATGGAGGGCAAGGAACCACATTCACTCAGGTATCCCTGTCCCATAATGGGCAGGGGCATCCCATGGGACTTGTGAAAGACTGACGCAAAGTACCTATTTAGTAAGTTCACTTCTTCCTGGGTGTCGGTCGTCAGTTCTCCCTTCTGGTTTAGCAGGGGTCCAAAGTTCCCCTTGCTTTTCCTCCAGCTCCCCACATATCTAAAAAAGGGCTTTTTGTTGTCCTTGATACATGTAGCCAGTTGGAGTTCCATCACAGCCTTGGCTTTCCTGGTTCACTCCCTGCAGGTCCGGACCAGTGCAGTATATTCCTCC
>NW_017729004.1:62980048-62982790 GCF_001723915.1 Gavialis gangeticus | reverse complement strand
GGAATACCGCTAGTTCCTTGTTGAGCCAAGGGGGCTGCTGTGCCCTCTTGCTGCCTTTCCTCCAAGACGGACTAGCCTTAGCCTTAGCTAGGATCATTCCCTTGAGGAGCAACCACTCTCCTGCTGTTGGGGTCGTAGTCCCTTAGGGCCTCACCGACAAGTCACCTGAGCTTGTCAAAGTCAGCCCTCCTGAAGTTGAGGACCTCTGTACTGCTGACTGACTTGACAGCTTTTCGGTGGATGGAGAAAGAAGGTGATCAGCTCATAGTCGCTGTCACCCAGCTTCCCTTCGATTGTTAGGTTACTGATTAGGTCGTCCCCAGTTGCCAGTACCAGGTCAAGCAGCACTTTGCCGCTTGTTGGCCTGTAGACTTCTTGAGTAAGAGCTCATCCACATGTGTGAGGAAGCTTTGCAACCGTTCAGATTTGGTCGAGCGCTCTTCCCACAAGATGTCCAGGTAGTTAAAGTCTCCCATAACAACCATGAACCGGGAGCATGCGGCCTCAGCCAATTCCCTGGCAAACTCCTGGTCAATCTCTTGATTCTGGGAGGGAGGTCTGTAGTAGATTTCCACCATTGTATCCCCTGTACCATGTTCCCCATGGATTTTAACCCAGAGGGTATCTAGTCATCCACCTTGGGTACCGATGTCGGTTTGTAGGGATACGTAGCTCTCCTTGACATAGACAGCTACACCCCCGCCCCTTTTGTCCACTCGATCCCTCCTGTACAGGGTATAGCTGTCTATACCCGTGCTCCAGTCATGGGTGGAGTCCCACCAGATCTCCATTATTCCTATGACATCGTAATTGTTTGTGTTGAGCAGGAGGACAAGTTCCTCCTGTTTATTCCCCAAGCTTCTGGCATTGGTGTACAGGCATGCAAGTGTCCCCTTGGGGGCACAATATATTAGATATATATATATATATATTCTAATATTATAAAAGTCTAAGTCTGTCTGGTTGTGTCTGTCTGTAATGCTTTATTCACTCTCTGATTGGCTGACAAACAGCCAATCAGAGTGCAAACAAGCATTCCAACAGGAGATGGTGGTCGGTGGAGCATTGCCATGATGTGGGGACATAGGGAATGGGGGGGAGGGGGGAAATGGAGCAGACAGAACAAGGCTGCTGACCTTGCCCCCCCCCGCCCTGCTCCCTGCAGCTGACAAGGATGGAGTGGAGGGGGGAGGCGAGGCCAGATCTGAGGATACCACAGGGTTGGGATACCTCAGCCTGCCCATCCCCCCTTCTGTCGTCGCTGCCTGCAGGGCCTGACATGGGATGACATGGCGGTGGTGGGTAGAGGAGTGGGCCCAACATAGGTTGGGGAATAGCAAGTGCACCACAGCAGTGGTAGTGTGGGGAGCAGAGTGTGGGTCTGGGCCTCATGGTGGGGGAGGAGGACCAAGCCCGAGCCAGAGGAGAAACAGGCCTGCAATGGTGGGAAGAACAGCAGGCCTGGTCTGACCCGGCAGTGGCAGGGGAATGGGAGAAGTAGGCTTAGAGCCAATGGGAGGAGGAGGGAGAAGTGGGGAGGTGTGGGCTCAGACCTGACATGGGGAAGAGGCTCACTCCTCTCCTCCCCCAGCCACTGCCATGTCAGGTTGGGCCCGCTGCTCCCCCCCAAATGCCATGCCGATCTGGCTTCTCCCCCGGCTTTGGCTCAGGCTCAGGCCTTATCACCCCCTCAGACCCAGACCCACTCGTCCATCACCGCCCTTCTTCCCCCCCATCGGCTCCGAGCCCACTCCTCCCATTTCCCCACTGCTGTCAGGCTGGCCCAGGCCCGCTGCTCCCCCTGCCATGGTGGGCCAGCTTCTCCCCACCCTTGGGCCTGGTCTTCCCACATGTCAGGCCTGGGCCCACTCCTCCCCTCTCCTGCTGCTGCAGTGGGGTGGGGGGGAGAGGGCCTAGACCCCAAACAGCAGGAGGTAAAGGGGGAGTGGGCTGGGATGGGGGGGGCACAGGGCTCCATCCCCACATGCTCCCCCCCTCATAGTTTCATAGATGTTAGGGTTAGAAGGGACCTATTAGATCATCGAGTCTGACCCCCTGCCCTGGGCAGGAATGAGTACTGTCCAATCTCCTTTTGAACACCTCCAAGGAAGGGGACAGCACCACCTCCCTTGGAAGCTTATTCCATATTTTGGCAACCCTCGCTGTAAAGAATTTTTTCCTGATGTCCAATCTGAATTTGCTCTCTTCCAGTTTGTGGCCATTATTTCTAGTTACCCCAACAGGTGCTCTGTTAAACATTGTGTTAGACCCCGACTCCATGTGGCGCCCAACAACTAGGGAGACAATGGTCCAATTACCCATGGATCCTGTTACTCATTAGCCAGAGCAGAGCAGGAAGCAAACACCAGCACACAGTGCTCACAACAGCTTTTTATTAGAATGGAGACAGCTTCAGGCCAGCTCCCTCACTGATATAATACAAGGAGCCACCCCGAACAATAGATTCTTCCTACATTTATACACTTTGGTTTATACTTATTAACATTTACTCCACTTCTGTCTCACCTACTGTTCCATCCATTTCTCCTCCCATCTCAAGCTCCTCCTCTGTTTACTGTTTGCTTCATGGAATCACCTATGCATTTCATTCATTTGCATGCCTTTTTCCAAGGCTATGATTTTGGTCAATGGACAAACTCTGGAGGTTTCTTTACCAATCACCATTCACCGTTTTCATAGTTTCATAGTTTGTAGGGTCGGAAAGGACCTGAGCAGATCATC
>NW_017729004.1:62968211-62979921 GCF_001723915.1 Gavialis gangeticus | reverse complement strand
ATATATATATATATATATATATATATATATATGTTTCACAATAATTCTATTATATAGTTAAAACTACTTGCCTAAGCATCTGCAAGTTTATTTTAATACATCATTTGCCTTGTGACCAGCAGCCTGGTCACAGATTAAAGCCTTATTCCAGCTGCAAATTCAGTGCCCCCAACAGTCCGAATGATGGTTACCCTAACACACTGTATCTCCTATTTCTTGCTGCCTCCCCCCCACCCCCGATGAGTTTGTAGGCGGCCATGAGACCACTTCTCAGCCTCCTCTTGCAGAGGCTGAAGGGGTTCAGGTCTCCCAGTCGGTCCACATAAGATTTTTTTTGTAGGCCTTTAACCAGATGAGTGGCCCTCCTCTGAACCCCTCCAGGCCATCCACATCCCTCCTGAAGTGTGGTGCTCAAACCTGGATGCAGTGCTCCATTGCGGTCTGACCAATGCTGCATAGAGGTGCTCCCTAGACCTGTTTGTGATGCACCTACTTATGCAAGAAAGGGTGTAGTTAGCTTTACTTATTACTTCATCACGCTAGTGACTCATCTTCACCATCAGTCTTGATGGGCAATTGGCTAGTATTTATAATAGCACTAGTTTATAATAAAACCAACAATATGAACACAGTCTACAAATACAATGTTAAGTCAATAGTTCCAACATGGTGAGTGATCCCACTTCAAACAAACTCTCTCAATAATTACATTCATCCTGGCTATACCCTTTTAAAAACAGTTTCTCTAGGGTTACAATACACTCCCATTGCAATAAATGGCAACACTGTTGTTCCCCTGCTCCAAAAGGTCCTTAGTTCCTGCAGCCCCGAGCCCTCCTGGCTCAGACCTGGCTCCCTGCTGCAGGGTTTTGAACTGGTAGCTTCTCCCAGTGCCTGAACAGCCCACCAGCTGTTGCTAACTATTCCCTTTCCCACTTCCCTCCAGGGCACCTGTGTCCTGAAACTGCATAGCTCCACACCAGGTGGGGAAACCAGGTCCTAATGGGGCAACACGGGCTCTCCCTTATCCTGGTATACGCTCCCAGAGCAAGTTTCAGTTCCTGTTCCAGTGGTAGGTGGACTGCATCTCTGCCTTCCCTTTCTCTAGGCTGGAATTGGATCCTCTTCTCCCTCTTTTCCCACATTTCAGCTGTTTTATGAAGTGAACACAGCCAATCAGAGCCCTCAGTAACGTCCCTGGACTTCAGAAAAGCAGACTTTGACTCAGTAAGGGAACTCATGGGCAGGATCCCCTGGGAGGCCAGTCTGAGAGGGACAGGAATCCAGGAGAGCTGGCTGTACTTTAAGGAAACTGAGGGTGCAGGAACAAAGCATCCTTATACACAGGAAAACTAGCAAGTATGGCAGAAGACCAGCTTTGCTTAGCAGGAAACTCTTCAGTGAGCTAAAACACCAAAAAATGAGGCTTATAAAAAGTGCAAACTTTGACAAATGACTAGGGAGGAATGTATGAGTATTCCTCAGGCATGCAGGGACGAAATCAGAAAGACCAAAGTGCAATTGGAGTTGCAGCTAGCAAGGGATTTAGAGAGTAACAAGAAGGATTTCTACAAATATGTCAGCAACAAAAAGAATATCAGGGAAAGTGAAGGTCCCTTACAAACTGGGGGGAGGCAGCCTAGTGACAGAGGTTGAAGAAAAAGGCTGATGTACTAAATGCCTTTTTCACCTCAATCTTCACAGGCAAGGTCAGCTCCCAGACTACTGCACCTGGAAGCACAGTTTGAGGAGGAGGACATGTACAGTTTAGGGAGGTGGATGTGTACAAGTTTGGGAAGCTGGACATGGAGATCTCCATAGTTTGGGGATCTGGATGTGTACAAGTCCATGGGACTGGACAGAATGCACCCTAGGGTACTGAGGGAAGACTGAGAGGGAATTTAATAGCAGCCTTCAATTAGCTGAAGGGAGGTTTCAAAGAGGATGGAGGTAGGCTGTTCTCAGTGATGGCAGATAACAGAACAAGAAGCAATGGTCTCAAGTTGAAACAAGGGAAGTTTAGGTTAGATATTAGAAGAAACCTTCCCACTAGGAGGGGAGTAAAACAGTAGAACAGGTTACCCTTGGTCTACACCAATTTTTCATAAGGTGCCACTGCTACTTGTCCCCAGGGACTGCCTATGCCATGTGGCAGGTTACCCTGGTGCATGGCAGGTTACCATGGGTGGGATAGTCAAAAGTGCTGGCCCCAGCAGCCTTACCTGGGGCTTGGGGGCCTTGGGAAGCTGCAGCCATGAGGCTCCTGCAGTTGGAAGCCTGGCCTACAGCCAGAGTGGAGCTCCAGCTGGCCAGATGCCAGTTTTGGGTGGCATGTGCTGCTAGTACTTGTGCTATCCTACTTTTTTCCTGTGAGTTTTCTTGACGCCAGGATATCCCAGGGTCAAAATCCCCCATGCTGCAAGGTAGCAGCATGGGGCACGTCCCTTTGTTTGGTATGTGGTACTGCAAATGGGCCTGTGTCACCACATACTGCCCAACCATGCTCAACTGGACTCAGCCACAGTATTCTGTGTTCTTGAGGCTAAGTGTGGTAGTCATAGGTTTTGGCTGACTCTACTTTTGGATGTTTGTAGCTGCTAAGCATCCACAAGAGGAACACATACAAGGCCCAGCTACTACTGCACATGCTTAGTCTTCATGACTACATAGTTATGCAGCCATGTCCAACTGAGCAGGGCTATGCACCCAGGCATTGAATATTTGTATTTCACTTATATGAGCAAAAAGGCTGTGTAAATTACCAGTCCTGGACACACAGATGATCAGGAAGAGAATAGAAGATCATCTTATTGTGCAGAAATTGAGCTTTTTGGAGAATTTCCTAGGTTGCTATTCCCAATGCAAGATTAAAGCCTAGTGTCACAATTTAGCACTTAACAGTGTTTCTTTGTTGTTGTGAGTTCTCTCAGTATTTTAATAGCCAACAAATGCACTTCATTTGTATGAATTTCCCTAGTTCCTTTTTTAATTAATTTTGCTTAATTCTTGCACATTTACATCATTAGTATAATTGCACCTAATTGCCTGTTTAGTGTAAATACTTCTACTTGCATAATTAGAATGCAATTATGACTCAGTTATATGATATGTAATCACATAATTATAATTTGTGATGATGTCATAAAAATCCTTGAGAAATAAAATCCTTTGCACTTGTATTATGTAGTATTGGCCCCAGCAATACCAAGGCAAGATTGGTTTAACTGTCTTTAAGCAGCATAAAACTGTATGAAAAGCTTCTGAAGGTGGTTTATGCCTTCCCCTGGTAAGGTAGCATCAGGGCCTTCCAATATTGGGCCATGCTTCATGCTGTCCCCCATGCCAGCCTGCCAGGGGGGATTGGAGTATGCCTATGTGCAGTGTTCCCTTTAAGCTGCAAGGCATATGTGGCCACGCAGGCAGGCTCTTGTCACACTGCCAGGCATGCCTGCATGGCCATGCACATCGTACAGCTTAGAGGGAACGTTGCCTATATGTATTTAGTGCGCTTGTCATGTATTCAAGCAGGTGTCAAGCTGACATCCTAAATTAAGATAGGGATGGACAAATGTTTAGGGATGAATTCTTTGTTAACATGTATTAACATTGACAATGACTTGCACTTTGTACACAGATTCTTAAGGTACAAAAGGGAGGTGAGAGACTAACTGCCTTCAGAAATTTCCCTTCTCAATTTCTACTTCTAATTAAGAATAATGATAATTATCTCTTGGGCAGATGGTGTGTTGTAGGTGACAAAGCTATCCTACTGTACCCATAATAAACAAATCCTCCCGTCCCCGCCCCCAAATGCACTATAACCCAGAACTTTGCTGTTTTCCACTGTCTGAGACCAGTCAGCATTTTATATTCAAAGAGGCTTCAGAGAAGTTTCTTGTGCCTTTTTACAGTGCACTCTAAAAGTTTCAGGGCTGCCCAGAGTTGAGGCCAAACGCTGGATGCCAGCTGAGCACTGGTAAAGCCAAATGAAATCATTGAGAACTGCAGGTGTTCAATGTTTATCAAAATTGGGCCTTTTGGTGTAGAAAATCAGAGAAGCATCTGCCCTTACACATCAAAATTCTGCTTTGAGAACACTGGTCTATTTTTATTTCTATGAGTCATTCTGGATAAATAATGTGCAGCTGAACACCAGAATGGAACATTATTAATTATAGGCGGAGCTGGTAGCAACGCCTGTAATTAAGGTTGCGTGACACTTCTCGTGATAAGATCTTGTTTTCTGTTTCTTATAACTTTGTCAAACTTTAATATTTTGGGCTTAAATCTCCCATGGCAGGTGTTTGCTTTGGGTTTTGGGGATTTTTTTTTGGATTTATTTTAGATTCAGCTGAAATTGTTCAGCTGTTACTAAATACAAGATCGGGGAAAATATGCTGTCGCTAATGTTAAAACACTTCTCTCAGCAGTCAGACAAGGTTCTTTGGGTAAATGTGATCTCTTTTATAAGACTGACTAAATAGTTGGAAAAAACATTTCTTACAAGCTTTTCGGAACAAGCATCCTTCTTTACTGAGATGCTCTAGTATCTCCATGCTTTAGAGGAAGGGCTTGAAATTTGCTAGGGGCATGAAATTTGGCCGTGTTTCCCAGTGTAATAGATAGAACTTGTCTGATCCCTGTTAAAACCTGACCAACTATGGATACATTACAGGCTTCTGAAAATCTCATTTTGCACATGCGTATTAGAGATATGGTAAAGGTTAGTTACATTTTGTGTGACAAGCAAGGATTTCTTCAGGTGATATCTTTTATTGGACCAACTCTGTAGTTGGGATAAAGTTAGACAGGCTTTTGAATGCAAGATATTCTTCTCCAGGTCTGATCACAAGGAGCCAGGGCCAGCATTGTAGAATTACATTTTCTGAATATTCCTGTTGCACTGAGCATATTACAACCATTCACAGCTCCTATGTGCTAACCAGCCGGCACATGAAACCCATGGATCAGTGTATTTTATATGCTCTACTTTCTACACATTTAAAAGAGGATGTCAGTTTGTACAGCTGTCACCAAACATCTTGGCTCTTTAGTTCAAGGTTTAGAGACTCTAGTACTCAGCTTTTGAGGTCCCAAGTTTAAGGACTATAGCTTTGGCAGAATCCCCCCATGCTTGGTATTTGAAGTGCTGTAGGCCTTAATATGGATGAAAGGCAATTTTGATTTCCTGAGTTTGGAGTGTTCTCAACTGCAATTTTGATACTCATTTTTTGTAGTTTTAAATATATTTTTCTAAGTATTCACAACACGTTGTGGCAAATAAATTAAACCAAGGAGGGATACTTGTGATTCCAGCACAAACACGAACTCTTTGAAACACCATTTAGTCAGGGCATCTTGAGAAGCTATATGTAAACTGTCTGTATTTTTATCGGTGGTTTGTGTTGCAGTGTGTCAGAGTCAATTTACAATATGCTTTCAAACATATACAGTTTCTGGGGACTGCTGACGATCTGGAACCTCTTTAAATCTAAGCCCTCTGGTGGATTTTTATTTTATACAGCATGCTTCAAACTGGCATCCTTTCTGTTCAGCAAAAGCTTTTCATAGCTAAAGCAACTGAAAGGGTTTTGCATGCTCTCTAACTCCACTTTCATGGAGCCTGGCTGTATACTCACAGCTTGTAGCTTTTCATTCTCAGTTTCAAATGAAGCCTCAAGCTCTGTATGTGGAGGGGGTAAGACTTGACCTTTGTCTCTATCATATCAAGCACAGGATTCAAAGAAACCTCCTCCGTCCTTTGGGTCTATGTGATTCCTTTGACCTCTTGAACTGGTGTGAATGGATAATGGATTCTGTTTTGGAAAATGACACAGCCCTCACCATATTTTTCTGAACTGCAGTTAGTAGACGGGTGAGATCACTGTAACTCCCATTCTTATTTGAGGTTATTTTGGGGAGACGGAAATAAGAAACATACTTCCACCCTAGCAGAACTCTAAAACATCACAAAAAAAAAATAAGAAATACGAGTTTTAAATAAACACAGAGGAAAAATCCACCCTAAAAGAACAATTTGTCTTTAAAAGCAGCTCACAAGACACTAAAGCTTTAGGGTGATGTCTTTGCCATGAATCACATTAATTTGGGCACTTTTAGGTTGCCTTAGACTCTTCTGGAAGTCCTCAAGTTGCTGAATACAGAAAAGTGAGAGACCATCATGTATATATCATGTATATATCATCTTCCTTTGCCTCTTGACAAATTCCATATAACATATATAAAAATAGATATTTTTATGTCCAGCAGGAGGAAAATGCAACATTGGCCACTAAGAAAGCAGCAAACTCTTTTCCCAGTCATTGGGAAGATACTCAGCTCTTCTGGATTGTGAGAGATGTAAGCAGGTCTTTCAGGGAGATGTGCATTCACATACTTGGCAGTAAACCACTGCAAAATATAGCAAGTAGCTCTAAATAGGAACTGGATTTTCTGTTTTGTGAGGAATTCCAGAGTTTCAATTAGTTTTTATTTGTTTGTTTTTGAACAAAGTACAGCACGCAGGTGGGATTGTGTGGGATTCCCTTGATGAAGGACTTTTCTTTGGGCAAGTAATATTCTTTTTTATTTACTGATGGGTGGTTTCTTTGTAGCTTCCAGTGTCAGCTTGGGGAATGTGTGATATGACTAAGGTATGGCCTTCCAAATGAGTGTGAGCTGGAAACATTCTGCCTTGAACAACTCATGCCCCTGGTGGCTGGGGGGGCACAGCAGCGATGGGAGCGCAGCGGCGGTGGTGGCAGAAGTGGTGTAAGCACAGCAGCGGTAAGCAGGAGAGCTCCCACAGACACCTCCAGGGCTGTTGGCAGCAGGGGCAGGGGCAGGGAGGATGGCGAGCACTGGCCAAGGGTCAGCAGCCACCCACAGCTGCTGCTGGCAGCATCAGCAGTGGCCAGTGAGGATCACAGACCACCCATAGACGCTGCCGGCGGTGTCGGCAGCAGGGTGGCAAGCAGCGACCGCCTGCAGGTGACTGCCCACACCCTGCAAAAAGGTGACAACAGTGTCCGCACCTTTTTGTAGGGGGTGCACTGCCACACACAGGGGCTGCACTTGCACCCATGTGCACCTCCTATGCATCGCCCCTTCATTCTGAGTTTCATTCCTACTAACACTGTAAGCCTTTGACAACTGGGTATATTGAGGGCAGCAAACAGGCAATTTAAAGGACTTCACCCTTTGTTTTTCAAGATTTGGAATAATGGAAGAATTGCAGTCACAGGTAGAAAGCAGATATGGAAGGGTATGCCCAGTTCAAGGAAGAAAAGCTGATAATGGTCACTTGAAGTGACTTGAATGAGAAAAAAGACAATGAAGGTGATTGGACCCAGAAACTATAGCCTGTGTTTTATCCCTGTGTTTATTTAACATCATCAGTGATGTAGACATTGGTGTCAGGAGCGAACCGGCCAAGTTTGCCAAAGACACCAAACTCTGGGGTAAAGTATCCACACCTGAAGACAGGAGAGCGATCCAGGTTGACCCTGACAGGGTCAGAAAATGGGCGGATGAGAACTTGATGATTTTTAGCACCAAAAAATGCAAGGTTCTCCACCTTGGAAGGAAAAACCTGCAGCATACTTATAGGCTCAGCAGTGCTACGTTGGTTAGCACTACAGATGAAAGACTTGGGGGTCATGACTGATGACAAGATGAACATGAGCCTTCAATGTGATGCTGCAGCTAGTAAAGCAAGCAAAATGCTGGCTTGCATCCACAGGTGCTTCTCAAGCAAATCCCAGGACATCATTCTCCCATTGTACTCGGCCGTGGTGAGGCCGCAGCTAGAGTACTGTGTCCAGTTTTGGGCTCTACAATTCAAAAAGGATGTGGAGAAGTTTGGAGAGTGCAGAGGAGAGCCACGCGCATGATCAGAAGTCAGGAAAACAGTCCTTATGATGAGAGACTGAGAGCCATGGGACTCTTCAGCCTGGAAAAGCGCAGGCTCAGGGGTGATCTGGTGGCCACCTATAAGTTTATACAGGGTGCTCACCAGGATCTGGGGGAACATCTGTTCACCAGAGCACCCCAAGGGATGACAAGGTCGAATGGTCACAAACTCCTCCGTGGAAGAACTTCTTAACTGTCCGAGACCCCCAGGTTTGCAATAGGCTGCTGCTGGAGGTGGTTCAAACACCTACTCTGAACGCCTTTAAGAGACATTTGGAAGTTTATCTTGCTGGGATCTTATGACCCCAGCTGACTTCCTGCCCCTGGGGCAGGGGACTGGACTCAGTGATCTTCCGAGGTCCCTTCCAGCCCCTAATGTCTATGAAATCCTTCAGGAAATATGTTTGAAATAATCCTCATGAGCTCTATCTGGCAACAGATGAACTTTTGGAAAAGAATCTCTGCGGATCTATGGCCATTACTGAGTCTGCTGAACAAGACAATCTAAAAGACACGTCTTTAGACGAGGGAGAATGTGACCATGAGGGCACAGCAGGGCACAGGAAGAAACCAGCTAGGGGAAGTAAAAGAGAGTTGCAGTGCAGTTTTGTTACCACAAAGAATAAAGAGAAGGAGATAGGAAAAAATAGAGCAGAAAGAAAGAAAGGAATTTAACACGATAAAAGAACAAGGTGATGTGGTTAAGCAAGGGGCTGGAAACCTTTATAAGCTGTGGGCCAGGAGATTTTTGCAACAGGCCAGCAGCAGAAGAGGGAGGTGCCTGCACCCATGCCAGGGCCAAGCAGCTGGGAGGTGCACCCATGCTGCTGCTACCTTCTCCACAGCTGCAGTTCAAACACAGCTTCCAGCCAGTGAGGAAATGAGCTGAGTCCAGGCAACTAGAAGGTATGTCAACACTGCTGCTGCTTCTCCCACCATCCTACCTTCACAATTCTCCTACCTCCTGGCTGTTGCACAGGGACAGCTAGAAGCTGCCCAGCCCTGGCTCAGTTCGCCATTATTTGGAAGCTGAGCCCGTGGTGCAGCTAGGGAATCTGGGGATGGGGAGAAGCAGTGGAAATCTGAGCGCAGCTTCCAGCTGCCTGGTCCTAGTGCAGCTCCTTGTTGCCCAGTCCCAGCAGATGCATGGGCAGAGGCAAAGACTTCCAACTACAGGACAGATCCAGTGGGTCAGTGGTTCTGGCCCATGGGCTGTATGTTACAGACCCCTGAGCTAGGCAGATCCCAAGGGCAAATAAACATAATAAGGATAGTGATGCCATACAGGGAATTGCAATGGAGGACAGAAGATAACTTCCCCCCCCCCAAAAAAGCCCAAACTGTAGAGAGAAGGAAGAACAGGTGGGAGAGAACCTGATGGTCTGTCTGCAGTACAGACTACAGTGTAGTGTAGAAATACCTGAGCTACGATGAACACTGGAAGGAGCCTAGGCATAATACCAGAGAGCTTTGCACAAATAGATTTTGAAGATTAAGAGAGACCTCAGAAGTTGGTACCATGAAAAAGGTCTTGGGTTGTTTGATTGCTGGGAGATATTGCAAAAGGACTCCTCTTAATGAGCAGGCTGGGATAAGATCCCAGCTGTAGGTGATTACGTGGCAGCTAAGAGCCCAAGGGGAAAAAAGCAGGGAGCTTGACTGGGGGTAAGGAGCAGTTTGTGGCAGGGAACAGACTGAAACCCAGTGTAGCCCATCTCTGGAAGGGCTAGAGCTGAAGGCTCTTCTGCTACCAAGAGAAAAGTTATAGGTTTGGTTTGCTCATATATTTGTTTTTTTGGGCCAAAGGGAAGATTGTGTTGTGAGAATTGTCTGCAGGCCTCCCAAGGGACAAAGTCAGACTATGAAATTGCAGACTCCTAAGCCTGCTTATGGATTAATTGTTTGAATGGTCTGAAGGTCCCCTAAGGGAGCAAAGCACAGGAACCAGCACACCAGTCTGTATGTGCTCCTGCTGTGTGCCTGGGATCCTACTCTTCTTGCTTCAAGATGGATAAGAGCTTTACATTAAGATATGGTAGAAGGGGAGAAAATTATAGTCTCCATACGTTTTGTAACTGAGATTTTTGTACACTAATGTTAAGATCCTGAAAATGATAAAACTAAAACTACATTTTAGGAATTAAACCCAAATATTGTGATAACAAAAACATAGAAAAAATTCAGTCATGGATAGAAAGCAGATATGGAAGGGTATGCCCAGTTCAGAAATAGTTTTTCTTCTTGTGTCCTTGCCCAAATCATGCACAAGTGGTGGCTCTTTTCAGTGCTCAAGTGAGGTCCTCCTTCATACAGGTCTCACCAAAGAGTCAGCAAACAAACAGGTGCTCCATGGTCTGTACTTCACTGTACTTGCATGTATTCTGGTCATTAGAGTATCCTCATTTGATCGTATTTGTTTTTGATCTCACCGTTTGCATACTCAGGCCATGTTGACCAGTCTGTATCAGTCCCTCAGGGAACTGCCTTCTGGGGTTCCAGGTTCTTTTCAGGGCATATGATTGCACATCCTTTTTCCTTCTATAACTTCAGTCTTGTCCTGTCAGCAGTCATGTCTGAGGGCATACCACCTGTCTCAAAACTCTTTTGTGCTTTAAGTCACTTGGTTACTTCTGTGTGACTATTGAGTGGATGTCTAGGATCTTCTGTCTGCTGTGATCTTTCTTTCCAGCTCACTACCTTTCTTCTGATATCAGGTAGTGCAGTCCCAGCAAGTAAGTACAGACTATCCTTTGGCGTTGGCTTTAGAAATCCTGTTATTTTATGACAGCTGTCTTTTAGAACTGGGTCTAGTTGCTTGGCATGCACTGATTGTTCACATATTGGATATGCATGCTCTGACATAGAGTAACACAAGGCAATAGCAGTGGTTCTAATGTAGCTGGGTTCGTGCCCCACTTTGAGGTGGCCAACTTTTGAAGTATGTTGTTGCAGGCACTGACTTTCCCCTTCATCTTCCCTGCATGTGTTGTAAAGATAAATGTATAATCCCCAAGTATGCAGGGTTTGTGTGATTAGTCAGTGGAATTACATCCCAGGTGATATTTAATTTCTGCTTGGCTTCTCTATGGCATAGGTGAAAGGCTATGCCATGTCAACTTGGTTGATGTGACGATATATGCAAGGAGCAGATCAAGCACTTCTGTCCCACAACCAAGGTATAGCTATTATGCCTTTTTAAAAATTGCTCATCAACCATTAGAATACCTAAACTATCGCAACAAGCCCACGTAATAGCTCTATCAAAGCCGTGGAAGGATGCCCCTGGCCCAGATAACTTCAAGCCAGTGTCATTCCTGTACTGTCTTTATAAGCTTTATGAATGCCTTATTCTCAATCACCTCTCACCTCATATTGAACACCAACTAATACTAGAATAAGCCAGATTCAGACCAGGCAACCTATGCTGGTTAAATACTAAATATCACCCAGCACATAGAAGATGGATTCGAAAAAGGGATAATAGCAGGTGCTGTGTTTGAAGACCTATCAGAAAAGGTAAAAATAAGGATAACATTGGTGAGCAGTACTGCATTTAATTTTGAAGATGTGGTAGACTGTAAAGAAAAAAAAGAAGTGATAATGTAAATAAAACAGAATCTATTTAGGTCAAAATTACCTAGGGGAAAAGCTTTTAAATAAGTCCTAGAGAAATAGTGTGAGAGGTTTTCCATAGACCTGTATGGTTGACTTTGTGGGAACTGTCATTACAGAAGGATTTCATTTGCTAAATATAGATTGGAGAACAAATGCTACTGACAGTGTTATGCCCAGATACTCT
>NW_017729004.1:62960268-62963211 GCF_001723915.1 Gavialis gangeticus | reverse complement strand
AGAGAAATAGTGTGAGAGGTTTTCCATAGACCTGTATGGTTGACTTTGTGGGAACTGTCATTACAGAAGGATTTCATTTGCTAAATATAGATTGGAGAACAAATGCTACTGACAGTGTTATGCCCAGATACTCGCAGATGTGATGGCTGAAAGAGTTCTTCGCCAAAGAGTTACTGAACCAGAAGAGGAAATGTTATCTGGCAAGTAGGCAGGGCATTAAGTAGAGTAAACTGATCAAGACTTGACTTACATTTTTTGTTTATACTTCTTCATTAAGTTTAACCTAAGCTTTGAATTTCAGCAAGGAAAGACTTTGAGACATTTCGACATTAACTTCATTTAGTTAGTGAAGTCAACTGGAGTAAAGATCTCAGAGACCTGAATGTCTCTGAGATCTTTAAAATATTAGAAGTTCTTTAAATTAAAAGTAAAACAAAAAAAAAAGAGAGAAATTACCTGGAGGCAAGCTTATTGGGATTTCAGTAAAGTGTTTGATAGCTGCCACATCATAAATTATTATTACTGTACTCCAATTATTCGTATTATTTAAATTAAAGAAGTTGGGGCTAATACAAAATTGTATTTGTAAGGAACTGGCTAGAGGTAGAGTTCCTCAGGGAACAGACCTGGGATTTTATTTTGGGAATCATTAATTAAGAGAGGAGAATGGGAATGCCATATAGGAAATGGATAACTCTAAGAAGGTTGAGAACAACTGCTCTAGTTCTTAGACACAAAGAATTCTTCATTAGATTTGAGGCACCTATCAAAATGCAAGCTTTTTGCCTTTACTCGTTTTCTGACTGTGGAAATTCTGTTGCAAATAAATCAGAAATATCACAACAGCTTAGAGTTTTTATAGCACCCTGAATTCCTATTCAAAATGTCTAGGCTTATCTTGTGAATCATACACAGGTATTTGTATACCTAATGTTGCTAATATTTTCTGGTACCCTGCAACACCTTTAACAGGATATCATGGCACCTGGATTGAGAATCACTAGACTAGAATTATAGAAATGGGATGAAATTCAGTAATGAAGGGTGTTATGTTATAAACTTTGGGATTAATACTACCGTGTGTTGGGATCTCTTCAGCTGGAAATGACAGGGAAGAAGAACCAGGATTTACTGTTGATTCAGGAATGTCTATGAGCTAGTGATTTGATGAAACCATGAAAATGGTAATAAGTTCCTAAGGCTTATCACATATAGTATTTACAACAGAGATTGAGAAATGAATGCCATTGTACAAGGTATTGGTAGATCACATCTCTGGAATACTACATACAATTCTGCAGAACTGTCTTTAAGAAAGATGCAAAGAAGAGCTATTGAGACAACCAAAGGAATGCAGAGCTTGTTTCACGAAAGCCAACTAATAGAGCTTGCCTTCTTTAACCTAGACAAACAAAATCTGAGAAGGGTCACAGTTTCTCTCCATTAATATCACACAGAGTTAAGTACCTGGAAGAACAAAGAGCTATTTAAGTTAAAGGACAAGGCTGACGCAAAAGTAAATAAATATAAAATGGTTATAAATTTAGCCTGGAATTTAAAAGAAAATTTCTAACCATCAGAGAAATGAAGTTCTGGCATAGCAATTGGGCAGATGTCTGCACTAATTTTAAGTTGGAGCTTGCTAAATTTTGACTAGAATGATACGATGATATTGCTATCAATAGCTGGGATTTGACTCAGTGATTTGCATCCATTCAAGGCCTTTGTTCCTATGTTGTTATGAAATAAAGACTTCTACATTTTTCAAAGCTTCCTGGAATAGTTGCCCAGCAACACCTGTCCTGTCTACCGATCAGTGCTCCAAGTGAGAGGGTGTTCAGCATTGCTGGGGATGTTGTGACAGCCCACTGCACCTGCTTGGATCCTATATTGGTGGAGCAGCTGGTGTTCCTAAAGGTGAACCTCTTGCTGCTGGGGTTCCCCAAGCTCCACCTGCAGACAGACTAAGTGCCACCCTCCTCACTCTGTCTGCACCAATTTCCTTTTTTGAGGTTTTGAAAAGCTAATTAATGCCCCGCTCTCAGCTGGAGGGGGCACTAACTGCATCACCAGCCAGTAGGGGAAGAACATGTCCCTGCTGAGCTCATTCCCCTGCCAGGATGAACTTGGAGGTATGGGATTGGGGCTATGGGGAAAGAGGAGGTCCCAGGTTCTGGGCATGACCACTAAAATTTCACCCTGCCGGGGTAGGGAGGCCTGGTGGGACTGCTGGTGGTGCAGCAGCCCCATAAATGACAGGACCAATGATCCCCTGGTGAAAGGCAGGTAGGAGGCGCCATAACCTCTAGCTAACACAGGCATGCACAAAGTCCTGGCTAGGGAATGCCCAGACCTGTCTTGTCTTTGACAGGCCTGACGCTTGCTGATTGCAGTGCAGTTGTGAAGCTCCTGATGAGCTCAGCTTAGCCTGGGACGTGAGCTTTAGGGTTGAAAACCCCTTTGTGAGGCTGAGGAAGTACCTGCAGTTGGTCCTGGGTGGAAGGAATAGTAAAGAAGCCAGAGGCTGGCCTGGCCCACAGTGCAGGCAAGAAAGCCAGTCAGTGAAAATGGAAATGGAGGTGTCAGGCGGGGAGGGACAGGCTAGGGTCAGGGGTAGAGGGGATGTAGCAACGCAGGTAAAAGTGCAGAGGTGCATGGGGTGCCAGATGTCCGGCAGGTCACAGTGTGCCAGAACTCCACTGTGTATATGGAGTCCATGAGTTTCTGTACCTACTACCTAGGAAGCTGATGAAGTGCAGTTCATAGGCCCAGCTCTGAAAAGTGGTTTGCATTGTAATTTGTTCCCTCTCAGGATCAGGCCTGAGAGACTGGAGGCAGAGTGTTTTTTTTGGTGGGGAATGTGCCCCCACAGGTAGTTGGGTTTTGTTGTCTTTGATAGATTCTGGTGTGCAGTTTGTGGGGGTACTGGAGATGGTTGGCAGG
>NW_017729004.1:62941478-62955268 GCF_001723915.1 Gavialis gangeticus | reverse complement strand
GGGGTACTGGAGATAGTTGGCAGGTTTTGTGTTTTGAGCTGTAGGAAGCTGGCTTCAGTTCTGGTGATGAGGTTAGGTGCTTGTTTGAATGTACAAACCACTTTTCAGAGCTGGGCCTATGAACTGCATTTCATCAGCCTCCTAGGTAGTAGGTACAGTAACTCACGGACTTAATATACACAGTGGAGTTCTGGCACACTGAGACCTGCCAGACATCTGGCACCCCAAACACCTCTGCACTTTTACCTGCATTGCTACATCCCCCTTTCCCTCCTACCCTCCACCCCAACCTGTCCCTCCCCCCCGATGCCTCCATTTCCATTTTTACTGACTGGCTTTCTTGCCTGCATTGGGGGACAGGCCAGCCTCTGGCTTCTTTAGTATTCTTTCCATCCAGGACCAACTGCCCGTACTTCCTCAGCCTGACAAAGGGGTTTTCAACCCTAAAGCTTCCAAAGATACATTTTTTTTAGGCCTACTCCTTTTTTTCATACTACACATATAGACATAAAAACACAAGATAAGCCATCACACACCATGAATAACATCATATGTCCAACACACAACACACCACCTTTACTTCTTGCTGACAATTCCTTTATAAAATGACAGGCTGTGGCAGTTCCGTTTGGGTATCTTTGTTGCTGCTGCTGCTGCTACTGGTTTTGAGCCAGTTAAGTTATTGTACCTGTTGTCACGTAAAGCGGAGGACTGGATGTGAGGCTGTAGGGGAGGAGGAGGCCTCAGTGGGGCACACTGCAGTGTTGTGCAGAGGCCCCAGCGCCAGGAAGGGTGCATCTTAACACACATACAGTGTAACCCACCCACATCACGAGTTTTGCCTGTCAGAAGCTTGGGGTTCAGGGCCCTGGATGACAGACTCCCTCAGCGAGACACACATAGCTGGCAGGTTTTACGGCCTGGCAGGGCCCAGCACTCAGGCCTACACTAGGACACACACGCAGCTGCCTGGCTTCGTGGCCTCAGGAAGAGCTACCACCCCTGCAGTTTTGACCCCCCTCTGTTGTAACACATAGATGTGACAGGAGTTTTGCTTTCAGGAATTTGGGGCGCAGTTCCCAAACCCCTGCACTGATCTTCTTGAAACTTGTCAGACTTTGTGGCCTCACCAAAGGCCACCAGCCCTGCAGTTTTCAGCCCCCTGAGGTGTAACACATAGGCGTGATAGGAGCTTTGCTTCCAAGGCTTTGGGATGCAGTTCCCCCAAACCCCTGTACTGATCTTGAAACTTGGCAAACTTTATGCCCTTAGCAGAGATTACCACCCCTGCAAGCTTCATCCAGATCATACAAAAAACAACAAAGTTATAGATGTTTCATTGATTCCTCATTATACCCTATGGCCGGATCTCCAAGGTGGATCCAAAGCTTCAGAGCCGCTTCAGCCAGATCGAGGTGGAAACCTGGTCCGGAGCTCCGGATCGGATCGCTGCCATCTGAAGCAGCCAGATCTGAAACCGAATCGGATTGCTGTCAACTCGCACAGCTCTAGTTAGTTCCATTTACTGAAAGTGGAGAGATCTATGACACTGTACAGAAAGTAACTAACACAGAGGATAATGTGGAGATATAGATTGTGATGGGAGTTTAATGAATTAATGGCTTTTTTTCTTCTTTTCTTTTTCTTTGCCTTTTGACTTTATTATGTAATATCAGTCAAAGTCTTTTTACCTTTTGATGACCCCACATATCTCAAATGTTGCTACTCTGCCTCTTAAAGAGACTCATTGTTACATAACTGCCAGATCTGAATCCTTAGGCTCAACATTTTATCATCATTTTAGTTTAAAGGAAACACAGCACTTCTATTATGGCAGGAACACAAAGCACAGAAGGAGGGGACAGAATCCTTCATCCAATTTTTGCATTAGGCACTCTAAGTAAACAGAGTTGTAAAAACCATGCCACACAATATTGTTGGATTTTCAGCATTATACTCTGACCTTCAAAAATGAGGTCAGAGATCTTCTACTTCAGTTTTATCTGCTGTGAGATCAGGTATTGTAGATAACCTGTGCTTTTTTCCATATTGCAAGCAAAAAAAAAAAGGGGGGGAACATCAAATTTTCTCCTCTTTTCAGCTTTTGAAAAGAAAACAAACCATGCTAATTCCTTTCTCTGTTATTTACACATCAAGTAACTCCACTGGACCCTTATTTAAATTCTGTTACATTCAGTGCTGCCTGTCAAGAAATTTACTAGATATTTTGCCTTTTAGCTCGCTTGTGCTTTTTCATTTGATTAGCATTTTGAGTAAAATCTCTATAGGGCGTTACTTGGGTATTTCCCTATAGGTTACATTTTCCTGTAAGTGCTCCTCAATTGCAAATGCATTAGTTATTCATTCAATGACCATAATGAATTAATTTGATAGAAATGTGACTGTCATGTTGACTCGCGTAAGTGTGCCACTATAAGGCAGCTTGGTTAAACATTAATTAATTAATGGACACAGTATGTTACCAGATTTCATAGAAAGTGAATCGGCAATGCACTTTTGACCATAGCATCTTCAATCTGTTGCCTAGGAATATTATTTTTCAGATATATATTGAAGACATGCCGTTTTTTAAACTATTATATTTTATTTAGTACTGGTGCTGTCAGGGTCTTGTGACTGATTAACTACCAAGACCTTTACTCTTCAGTCACAAGCACAGGGGGTTAACTTAACATGTTGTAGACAGAACTTTATGGATTTAACCTGATTCCTCACCTTTGAGATTCATTTTTACATTAATAATTTCATTAAATCTCTGGGTGAATAGTCAGTAAGCCTCTGGGAAGTCTTTAATAGGTCAGCTTCATGAATGATGGAACTCTCTGAAGCATAGGAAGAAAAATAAACTATTTCACCTCCTAAATGAAATAGATGAAAAACCTGAAGTACAAAAATATAATAGAACTCTTTTCTGAAATGGATGTATTTCCTAGCATTTGCAACTGGCTCTCTTTAGCACTTTAAATATATTTTCCTTGATTACAAGTTCACTGTTTCCAGCGTTTCATTGATGCAAGTCATGATAATAGGATTGAATGACACATGATCATTGTGCACAGCTGTCAAAAGTGTTATATTTTAACTTCCCTTATAGTTCGTGGCTTGCACTACAAGTACCACATTCCTTAGTGCTCTTCACCACCTTAGATGAATTACAGGTTTTCTTTGCAATCAAGGCTGTCCCTGCCTGTCACACGCCATCCTGACAGAGGAAAATACTACAAGCTGATTAAATGCATGTTCTCTTGAATATTGGGGTTATTTCTAGGTCAGGTCAAATACAGAAAGAGCTTTTCACACTTGAATGTCTTGTTGAAAAGTGAGGCATCTAAATACTACCAAGGCCAAGAGGATATAAAGGTCTTGTACATAAGCTGCTTTCTGACTCCATATAGAGAAGCCTTTTGTAGTAGCATGTAAAATGGGATCTTTTTCTAAACACTTCATAAGTTGCCAAAGACACCTGGAAGCACTTCTGCAACTAATAACAATCCAAGATACATGATAAATACACTTTGTGATACTGAAACAATGGAGACTATATAATGAACTGACAATTACTTAAAATGAAAGACCAAATAAATAATTCTTCTTTGGCAGAGATACTAATCTATCACAAGAATTGCACAAGCAGATGGAAATGGGAAGTGCATGCTGAATACCGGTCTGTAAAATGAAAAAACCTCTCTCTTCATTGGTAATGAGCCTTTTGTGGCAGATTGCTAAACAGCAATTTATGCATGGAAGAAAGAAGCATGTAGGAGAGAAAGGAAACAAAATTTAGTGAGGTATGAAAAGGAATATTTTCTTGGATGCACTTTCAAGAACAGAATTCTAAAACTAGTAGAAATAATGAAATATCATTTCTGCCAAAGAAACAGTAAAGCCAATGTAACAAAAAGCCCCTTCTTGCAGAGACCCAGCACACTCATTGCACGGGTGTGGCAAGGCTTGGAGAAACCTACAAACTACATCTACATATCAATTGAGCTAAGTGTCACTAAAGAAAACAAAAGAACTAAAATATCTACTTCAAAGCAAAGCCTGTAAGAGATAAGAGAAGCCAAGGTGTATTGAAAGCATGACTGTAAATATTTCCTGGTGAACACATTCCTCCTTTAATTAAAACCTATTTCCTAAAACCCATATTTGTCTAAAGTGTATGCTAAATCAGTCTACTGCATCTACCCTAACTCACTTATTGTACCCAGTGGCTGTTAATCTTCGCTACCTCATATTTACATTTATTGATTAAGATATGTTTGTTTTTACATTCCATCTGTCTCATCTTTATGTGGGCATTCTATATTTTATACCTTTTAACTTTTAACAAATGTATTTTTGTTTAAAGTTAAGTCACACCTTGTATTACTTAGAACTATTATTGTAAGAATGTATTGGAATTGTAATCACTGGAATTGCATTGCTGCATTGGGTCTGGTTTCCTGAATGAATGGGAGTGAATCTGAGTAAGTAATTGAGTAACAGACAGAGCCAGCTGAGGTTACAAGTTAATGAGTGGCAATTAACAGCTCCAGCCACAGACTGACTGGAGGAAGGTATCAATGCCATTGCCTGGGACTCCATTGTATATTCAACAAGGTAATCAATGCTGAAGACCAGTTCCTGGGTAGATGTCGCCTGACAGACTGCTCCTGCAACCCTTAACAATACCACTGTTAAATTAATCAAAATCACAAACTGACTCCTGAAACTGCACTATCGGGTTGAACTCCCAGTGACTGTGACTAACAGCTGTCATGCACTACTCAAGACCCATGTGGGACAGTGACTGCTGAATTGGGCAGCCAAGATGATGCCTCAGGGATCACAGAAGTCTGCCGGACAAGGGACAAAAGGCAGTGAAGCGTGACCCTCAGTGGTGCCCTCTTCATCTTTAACCTGATTAGCGCCCAAACTGTCCAACCAGAAGGACCAGCCGGCGACCCCCTTCTGGAGACAACACTGCCTTGGAGGAAACGTCAACTGGCCATCGGCGGCAGACTCCAATGCCCCAGATGGGTAGATATACTAACACCAGTGCTCTCACAATCACTACTAGGGCTGTGTGAAATTTTGCTGAGTGTTTCATTTCAAAGCTGTTTTGAAGCGTTTTGAGCTCAAAATAGCAAAATCTAAAAGAAATGAAAAGCTCTGAAACAACTTCAAAACGAAATGAGGGTACTCGAAATGGGGCACAGTGCAGCCCAGCAGAGGGAGGTAGGGAGAGCCGGGGCTGTGCTTTGCCTCCCACCACTGGGCTGAGCTCTACGGAGTCCAGCAGGCCCCTTGATCTGTGTCTGGATAACAGGAGGCTGTTGCTGCTGCCTGGGGCTAGCAGCAGTATCTGTCTTCCCTAGTGCTGGGTGCAGGCTGTGCCCAGTGCCAGTCCCAGGTGGCAGCACAGCCTCCTGTCATCTGGCTCAGATCCAGGGGCCCACAACTCTAGGAGGAGTCTGGCACAGCCCCGCCTCAGAAGGGGCTACCATCCCTGTGATTTGCATCCAAATCAGGAAACAAATAACAATGTTTTGGGCATTTTCATGATTCCCCATTATAGCCTATGGGCAAAACGTCTAAATGTTTCAAAACAGTGAAACAATTTTGCTGAAATTAAATGGGACAATGCTTCAAAATGAAATGAAATGATGAAATGAAACACTGTCCCTTCAAAACAGTGAAACAGATGTCAAAATGAAATGATGATGTTTCGCACAGCCCTATGCTATATTGCATGGGTTTAAATGAATGAATGCGTGTGTGTGTGTGTGTGTGTGTGTGTGTGTGTGTGTGCATGCTAAGGTGACCAGTACCCATCATAACCCCCAAAGGTTCACATTTATAATTTTATTGTAACTTCACATCCTGTCTAATAAATTAGAATTTATGATGAACCTGAGAGTTGGTCTTTTGTAGCCAACACTGATATAAAGTAAAAGACCACAATAGTATGATTTAAACATATACATTCTTTCTTTCTCTCACTCTCATGCTCTTCTTGCTTCCCTTTCTGGAGGCTCAAAAAGTATTTCTTTTTCTATTGTAGATAAAGTTAAGAATTTATCCTGACTATACTCTGTTGGAGAGAACTATGACAGCCTCAAAGATGTGAAAATGAAGTGGGGAGGGATAAGAATTTACCCAAAGCCACCAGTCCTTGGCAAAGTTGAGAACAAAACCTAGGTGTTTTAACCACAAGAACATTCTTTCTTATAAATGCCATGGAACTGGTATGGCTCACCTTTTGTGAAAAGTATTCCACAGATTTACAAGTGATTGTTTCCTTTAATCTGGTGCAGAGAATAGCACTATGAGAGCCCTATGACTGATACAAGTGGATAGCAGTAGGTTTAAGGTGAAGACAATATATTAGAGCCTTCTACAAAGTTCATTATGACAGTGGCTAAAATTCTAAAACAATTTCTTATTGGGAGTACTAATTTCTCCTGTACGGGAATTATAAGTACCTATGTAATTTTACAGACAAATAAAAGATAGGTCCAGCATATGCGACTTAGTCCTAGTAGTTTGTCATAATATATCATAACAAAAATCATACAGTGGTCATTGTAAATTGAGTAACAAATTTAGAGAAAATATGTCAGAGGAAGTTTGATAATTACAGTTTTTTAAGGAAATAAAACTTCTAAGACAATCTAATATTTAACTTTAAGCTTTAAACAAATTGTAAAGCTTTTAAAATCACTATCTCCTTGCTTAGTAGTTCACATCTGCAAAAGAAGCAGTAATAACTGTTTCTAACAAATCACTAGTCCATACTTATGAATGTTCATGGTCTCTTGGCCTCTCATACAATCCAGCTTTTAACCTGGATGTTCTCTTGGGTCTCAGTTAAATTAATTAACCTGCTTACTATTCCATCTGTCTGCTTGTATGTAAACCTCCTAAGTGTCAAAAGTCATGAAATATAAATTATTGTGGAAACCAGTGCTTAACATTTTTTAAAGGTTACTTTGATGTGCTTCTCATGGACTTTTGGAGTGGAATTCTATCACTGTTTGTGCACTTAGGTTGCATACACAAGTACTGACTTTCTGACAGTTAAGCCAACTTAGCTTTTTCAAGTTGACTTAACTGCCAGAGTGTACACAGGTATGTGGAGCAAAGTTGACTTAAATGCAGCATAAGACAGACATTATACCTCCAAGGTATATTATCTTGAGTTGCATTAGTTGAGCTGCCTTAGCTCACAAGATGGCTGCCACCATGTCAAGGAGCTATACATGTGCATGCACCGATGTGGCTTAATTTAAGCTGATTTAGTTAAATCAACTTAGTTAAATTACCTTATTTTAAGAGTACTTAGTTCATGTGTATGCACCCTCAAAATAGCAGTTTCTCAGTAGAATTTTTGGCACTTACACAATTTTCAGTTCTCTTACCCTTTAGTGTAGACATGTAAGCATGCACATGTATACTGAGCATGCACAATATGCTATACACACCCCTTGTAGATATGTAAGTCACAGCATTGTGAAGCTTGATAAGATGGCCACTACTCTTGAAAGGACCACACCCTGGGTTTCTACCATGGGCTCTTGCTTCAAATGGGGCAGGAATTTTCCTACTACATGTTATTCAATGAGATGGTATAAGAGCTTAACTTCAAAAGGAGTGCTAAAACATGAGAAAGTTGTCCTCCTCTTCCAGTGTGCTTCTCCCCTCTGCCCCCAGATTTACAAATAGGTATGTGGTTTTATAGTCACCTGCTTACCAGGTCAGTTCACAAACTAAAGTGCTTATGCATCACATTGTAGGGGCAAAAGAACTGCAAACTGTGCAGAAGTGCCAAAAATACCACCTACACAGTTGGGTAAGACATACAAAGTGTAATAGAATTCTGCCTTTAGTGTAAAAAACCCCAGACCCTAACCCCTTAACTCTCTCAAGCTGGAATGAACTTTTTAAGTGCATACTTGCCAATGCAAAACTCAAAGAATCTCTGTGACTGATACATAGGGTAAAATTCAGATGCTGCTGAAGTCAGTGACAAAACTCATATTTTGCTCAAAAAGGCTAGGATTTCAACCATTAATATTAAAGGTTCAGAAGAAAAATTACATTAACTTCTCTTAAGAATTTATAGTGCTAAACCTGGATCAACAAAACAAGAGCATATTTTTAGGTCAAGCTCTTAATGAAGAACCTCTTATGTTAAAACATTTAAAGTACACATTTAAGGTAATGTTATTACACCTGTACATTGCTTTAACAGAAATATGACTTCACAAGATGTCTCTGCTTAATTGTATGTGACAAACGACATCCTCTGGAGAGAGAGATGCAAAACAATCAGCAATTTTCTCATCTACTTGAAAAGGTTTAAATCAATAGAGTTTTTAAAAAAATCTCAGTACTGTGAGGTGTTAAATGTGGAATGAGAAGAAATATAAAAAATAATTTTTGAGATCATCTTTATTAACACACTTATAATCATGTATTAATTATCTAGATGGTAAACCACAATATGATTTTTTAAAGGTTTGCTTCAGCATATTGTTAGTAAACTATTTCTTTCAGTTCTTGGACTTCATGCACTATCAGTATAACATCTCATGCCTGGTTTCACCAGCACATTATGAAATGTCATCCCCCAAATGTGTTGAACTCAGCAAATTATGAAGGATGCAGTTTGCTAAAGTCCTTGACTGAGGCTTTGGGTTAAATTGCTGTTTTTAAATGTGCAGAAAAATAATAAAACCTGCAAAAAAGTGGAGCTGGCAAAGAGCTATGGTAAATTTCTGTACAGGCTCCTCACATACCTACACATATAGCATATATGTTAGTAATCTTAGGGTGTTGTAATCTCCTGAGGGGGGGTTGTAATCTCAGGACTATTGGTGCTTCAAATGTAAAAGAACAAAACAGAGGAGGAGGAGATGAAATAGGCTGCTGGGGCAATATTATAATTCTATTATACTCTCCATTCCTCCACCTAAGCTTAACTCATTACTGGAGCACTGGGACTCTCTCTTTTTAAGGACTTTTCAGAAAGCACTTCACAGTTATTTTGTGGAAAACCCTGATTGCAATATCATAGTGTATAAAATATTAATTTCTCTGGATTTCTCTAAGACTCTTGCTGTATAGGACATTACCTTAGCACAGCTAAGTCAGATAAGGAGATGCATCCCTACACATTAGTAACTTCTCCCCTTTTTTTCCTCATTGCAATAATTATAGAGTTATAAATAATAGTATGTCAATACCACTTTGTATGGGGTGTGCTCTCTAAGCAGTTAAGGTGTGTTGTTATAGCCCTAAAACCATAAGTTCACAGCCTTGGTCTGGATTTATTCCTGAGGCTACCCACATCTAAACTGGTACTGGGGACAGAATCCTGAACAGCCTACTTTGTAAAGTATTTGGCAGGGCAATTACTGCAACAGTAGCAGATGTACATGATGACTAATGTAAACCTGTGTACCGTGGAGTTGCCGTGGTTCTACAAGGTCCTGAAACACTTCCAGGACAAATACAAACTGCAGGCCAAGGCCTCAGTGATCCTGATGAACCATCATACGACGCAGATGTTGGTAAGGGCAAGAGACATCAGGTTACCTGTGGACATACTACCCAGCAAAAGCTGCCAGGTTGTGTCAGAGAAAATCTTCCACAAGGACCTGCAGAAGGAACAGAGATTTTAACTGGCAGGTAGCCCACTGGACACTCCTAGTGAGGGTCAGAGAGGCCTATCAAACTGCTCCAGGCAAACCTGCTGGTGGGAAATGCAAACAATCGACCACCTCCTCTGGGCCTGCCAATACACTGGTAAGGTACGGAGGAGGTTCATAACCCTGACCAGAGACAAAGTTCTGTATGGATACTTAACTAAGCAGCAAGGGACCCTGACAGCCTGCTTTGACCAATTTATCTCCTGCTTCAGGAATGCCCTGTGGAAGACCATAATGCAAGGCTGTGTTTCTCACGGCACCCCTCTTTAGACTCAAAACATCCCAGCCAGCTAAAAAATGCCAGCTTTTAGCTTTGACTTGGTTTTTTTTTTATTCTTCTGTTTCAAAGGACTTAGATTACAGCTGGTCAGAATGTTTTTGACACGTTCCTATGTGAAATCTCTATGTTTATCTTGTGAATCACATGTTGGGTGTTTATACACCTACTTTTGTTATGCACTTGCAGCATTCAAGGGCTCCTTTAAAAGGATCTCAAGGCACCCCAGGATGACATGGTACCTTAGTTGAGTATTCTGATAGTATAATGATAATGGTGAGCTGATAATGGTGATCTCTCCTAATGAGTGAAGTTGGATTGCCTTCAAGTGAAATCCATACAGATACATAGCAGAGGTTGTTTCTTTAAGAAGCACATAGAGAAGTTGTATACAAAATACAAGGCGATATACAAAATTTAATTTACTTCATCTTCTGTTATGAATGCACATATTTTTAAAGTAACTGTGATTTCTTAATTGTTAAACTAGGCCAACACAAGACAGCTGAAGTGTACTTGCAACAATGTATTCTAAAATACATATGCCTGTGCTAACAATGGTCTGTCTGAGGGGTATTCTCATAACCTAAATGACAGCAGTTCAATGGGTTTGTTTGTTGTTGATAAATCATTTAAGAAGGAAGATTTAGTCTCTTAATCAGTAATCAGATGCATAAAAATTTAAAGATACAATTGCCTTTCAAAAACAAACAAAAAATTGCATAATATACCTATCCTTATTTTGAGAAAAGCACAGATTTACTGATGTGAGAAGAATGTACTACTGGAGGTTGTACAAAACTATAACTGCAGGAAACACAAAAGTGTGAAACCATGCTTTTCAGACAACAGCATATACACACCTTTGAAATTAAAGATGCCAAATTGTTATGACTGTATATGCCATTTTCCCTTTAAAGTTTTAACCTGTTGTTTGTCATCATGATCCTCTGTTCTGCAGACCTTATAATGGTAATTCTAAAATTTCACACACCTCAGTGTGATGTAGTGTTTGGTCAATTAGAAAAGAGAAAATCATAAGGGGGTTTCCTGGAGTAGTCTATCTTAAACTTGAAAAATACCTCAAATTTAACATTTCAAGATATAATAAAGGGGATTTCTAACATAATATTTACATGCTAAATTATGTAAAAAACCATGGCTTGAAGACTCCCCAACTACCAAAAACAAAAACAAAAAGATGACTGCAAATTATTTTACAAAAGTCAACAAATAAAGTTAAAATTTTACCAAGTATTTGTGGCCCTGATGCATTGAGCAAAGAACACCAGGAGAAATCTAGACTGGTGCCGTAGACTGGGTACCATCACAACTTAGACATCACAACACCAAAAACTTAGGTCCCTAGTCCCTGAAGTGGGAACAGGGATAGGAATCTAAACTCCTTTCCTACTCATGGAGCGTTATGCACCCCTACAGGGTGATTCAGAGAACCAGGGTGCTAAGTGCCACTTACAGCTAGCCAATCAGGAATATGCAGCAGAGAAGTATATCTGTAATCCTGCCCCCCTCTGAAGTTTAGGCACCTAAAATTGCACATTAGGGTGTCTCAGACAACTCTGGATCCAGAGTGAAGAGTCTGCTTCTGAGAAGAAGCCCTTTAGTGGGTAGGCAATTAATGATGCAGAGGTATAACAATGTGACCAGGTGCTCATGGCAGCTGCCACAAACAACTTCCACTTGCTGTCATGCTGTAAAATGTCATGGTTGCTGCTGCAGCAGCCAGTTTTTTTCTGTTTTGCCCCTACTAACTTCCCCAAGTTGGTGCCCTTGTTGACCTACCCTAGTTATGCTACTGTAATGGTGACCTTTGGCATAACATTCTTACAGGTAAATCAGTCACCCAAGAAGTGGAAGACTTGTGTGCTAGGCAGTCCTTATCCAGCAGAGATTTAAGTCCCACTTTCCAAAAAAATAATGTTATATACCGGGCTGTAGATATGTCGAGGTCCTATTGAAACGGATCTTCTCTGCAGCCAAGAATGAGGATAAGGAGAGTACACTGGGAGTGAGAGATGCAACAATACATACTGGAGCTGGCCACAGATTAAGGTCCATAATGAACATCTGTAAACTTTGGCAATAATTAAAGTTTGAATGGTGATCTAGATTTGAATTTTACAAATGGCATTCATAGCTATGGAGGGTTAGATTTTTCAAATTCTAAATTAGAATATCTCTGGACCATGGGGTTCAAAATCTAGGTATAGAACCAGATTTTACAGCATACATATAACCTTTGGAAACTAGATTGGAAACCCCAACAAGCCATCAACTTAATGGTGCTGACAGGTGCTGCTGTTGTGAAGTAAAAACAACACAGTTTGATTATCAGAAAACTAGGTGATCCCTGCTGTGCTGTAAATAGAAAAACAAATTGCTCTGACCTAGTAAACTTAATAAACAGAATAGGAAAATCATAGACCAATATTATGTCATGTCAGTATCTGACTTTATTAAGAGCCCATAATGGTTTAAAGAAGAAAAGGTTTATTCTTATTGAGGAATCAAAATACAGCTTTGGGTGTTAGAAACATCTGTACTTTCATTTCCTCCCTGAAACTTCTATAGTTCCTGTCAATGCCTTCCTCTGAAATGATCAAGAATATTTCCAAAAAGCAAAAAATACCACTTCCTACACTCTTGGACAGTCACTGCATTTATTAAATACTGGTCAAATGCTGAGGCTTCCAGTCATCATTTCATACAAGAAAACAAAATTAAACTTGAGCCACACTGTTCATCAAAACAAATGACTGTCAGGCCATTTAAAAATACAAATAAATAATGTTCTTCAATTTCCTGGGTTTGCTACAACACATACTATTGCAATATTACAAAAGCCACAAAAAATAAAACAACCTGTAGAGGGGTAGGACAAAAAAAATTGGCTTATGCCAGGGCTTGGCCCAGTTAAAGTCAGCGGCATGGCCCTGGGTACCTTCCCAATCTTGACCACAGGCCTCAACATGGACTACTGAACTTCTTCCCCAATCTCAGGTGAAACATGCTGTTGGTTATGAGAACTCTTCCCCGAGAGTTATGCCCTCTAGTAACACCCACAAAACAATGTAAACAAAGCAGAAAAAAAAAAAACCCAGAGCCTGTCCAGGCTGATATCCCCTGTCCTGGGGTATATTGACTTGTCTGAGGATTTACCCTCTTTCTGTTGGTTAGGTTGAGTGGGTGTGCCACTTTAGTTCAGACACCACTGGACCGTTAAAGCAAGGGCATGACGGGTTGCACCAGCAAAAACAAAAGGAAGAATAAAGTAATACAAGAATTAATACCTTAGTACCAGGGCTCAGCCACTTCTCTGCCAGCTGGCCATTTTGGGGCACAGCTCTCCCGCTGCAAATGCTATTCTGCTTTGCGACATCTCTCTGGCCCAGCCTAACTAAACTCCTCAAAGTTTTGTAGCCAGCTCTCCATTGGCTCTCCACCGCTGAGGACATCCCACACAGTCTCTCCGGTCTTGGGATGCTGATCCCCACTCCCCAGCTCTCCATGCTCTCTGAGCCCCTCCCTTCTGGGTCTCCGGGGCTGCTCCAGTTGCATGGAGCAGCTGCTCTGGAACCGCAGCTCCCGAGGCACTCATCTCTCTTTTGCCAGTTCCCTCCGGCTCTCAGTAAGTATTTCTCTTCTTTCCTCTGCTTCACAGCTTACAGAAGAGCTCCAGCCACATTCCCAAAGAAAGGTTAAAACAGGTTAGGGCTAAACATTTGCCATAGAGAAATCACCTTGCATACATGCACATATGTGCAAGTACACAGTTG
>NW_017729004.1:62933822-62936478 GCF_001723915.1 Gavialis gangeticus | reverse complement strand
AGCTTACAGAAGAGCTCCAGCCACATTCCCAAAGAAAGGTTAAAACAGGTTAGGGCTAAACATTTGCCATAGAGAAATCACCTTGCATACATGCACATATGTGCAAGTACACAGTTACAAGTATTCTTTTGATACTTCTGGGACTTCAAATGCCATGGAAATTAACAATAGTAGTTTCTTATTAAGGGTTCTTAGAAGTGGTAAAAGTTCCACAGCCCAAATCCATTTTCCTGAAAATACTTTCTACAGCCAGTGAGTTCACAAAGTTGTTTATATTCAGTTGAAGGCTTGACAGCAATACCACTGAAGATCAACACCCTTTACATTTATTTAGAGTTTGCATTTTTATATAAAAATAAGATTAGCCTTCACAATTAATGAGCCTATTGTGTTCCTTCATTGGGTAACACAGTCAGAATTATACAGGGATGGAGCTCCCGTTTCAGATTTTCCCCATGAAAATAAAATCACTAGCAAGATATATTTGCTACTTTTTTGTATTATTTACTGATCTTGGTCACTGCAGATAAAGTACCTTGCAGAAACCACAAGAGTGGCAGTTCCAGTGCAAGACAACAAAAGAGCAAATGTCATCAATACCTGGTTCTTTAGGTTCTATACTACAAATTACTTCAAGCATCCCACACTGGGTTAAAGAGAAAGTCCCCCCTTAACATAAAACATATCTGTCTATGAACTCTTTATTTTGTTTATTACATTAGCTAGGGCCCTGGCCAATGTTACATTTATGGAATGATTAAAATATTAATTGCTCCATAAATTGAAACTTGCTACATATTCATTGAATTTGTGGTGTGATAAAATGGCAATCAAGCCACCAAGATATTCCGTTTGATGCAGAACATCTTTTTGGCTTGTTTGTATTGTGCTCTAATTTGAACATGTGTCATGCAGCATCAGGCTACATGGTGTGGCTTTAAACATCCCTGCTAGGGAACCCTATTGGCACCTCCCACATGCACACATTGAAATTCATGATCTTTAGCCCAGTGTTAGGTTCATGGGGAGAACAGCTGGGGACCTAGGTGGGGGGTAACTCCTTGAGCTCTGCCTGCACATGCACCACTCCACTCCAGGGCACACGCAGTTGGGGACTAGGGAGCTCCGTGGTCCCCAGCTGCACACTTCCACCAGGACAAAGGTTCTGGGACCTAGGGCTACTCCCTTCCTGTTCAATTGCATGTTGGTGCAGCTTGGCATTGAAAAACTGATTCTCCAATGCTGGGCTTCACTGGCGTTGCTGGCTCCCCACTCTGCAATCATGTGATTGGGGCCTGAGAAATTCTATGCCTGATCTCACAATTGAATGTCCTGCCATGTACTCACAAGTTTATGAACAATTGTTCCTCACATACCTGACACCATAGCCATTAATTCATTTTATTTTCTGTCAAAAGGATGTAGGTTTTGGTTCACATTAGCAGAAACTCCAGAAAATTTCGTGGTCTGATGGCTGGGGAACTGGCTCCATAGATGAATCAGAGAGTGGTACTTGATGGAACCAGATTAACTTGGTTCATTGTAACCAGTGGCATCCCAAAGGGCCCCATTCTCACACCTATACTCTTCAGTGTATTTATAAATGATTTGGACTTAGGTGTTATAAGCAGACTGGCTCAATTTGCCAATGACACCAAACTATGGGGAAATGTAGCCACTCTAGAGGATAGGCTGGCAATCCAGGCCAACCACAACAGGCTTACAAGGTGGGTGGATCAAAACCTGATGGCATTCAATGCCAAGAAATGCAAGCTGCTCCACCTTGGGAGAAAAAACCCACACCACACTTATAGGCAGTGCTATGCTAGCTAGCACCACATCTGAAAGAGACTTGGGAGTCATGATTGACCACAGATGAACATGAACAACCTATGCGATGCTGTGGCCTGCAAAGCAAACCAAACTCTGTCTTGCGTCTTCTGATGCATCTCAAAGAAGACCCAGGAATTCATCCTCCCATTTTACTCAGCCCTGGTGAAACCACAGCTGCAATACTGTGTCCAGTTCTGGGCTCTACAATTCAGAAGAGATGTGGAGAAGCTCGAGAGAGTCCAGAGGAGAGCTACACAAATGATTACAAGACAAGAGAACAAGCCAAGAGAACACCCTATGGGAAGACTAGGTCCAACAGTCACAAACTCTTGGAAGACCATTTTAAGCTGGACATAAGGAAAAACTTCGTTATTGTCTGAGTCCCCAGGGCCTGGAATAGTCTCCCCCAGAGGTAGTTCAGGCACCTACTTTGGATTCCTTAAGAAACATTTAGATGCCTACCTTGCTGAAATCATTTGACCCCTGCTGACTGACTGCCCTTTGGACAGGGGGCCAGACCCGATGATCATACCCGATCATCATTGACTCCAAGATGAACATGGGTCGGCAGTGCGGGGAGGCAATTAGGAAGGCCAACCGTACCTTGTAATGCATCCACAGATGCATTTCAAGCAGGTCAAAAGAGGTGATCCTCCCCCTCTCTGCGGCACTGGTCAGGCTGCAGTTGGAGTACTGCGTCCAGTTCTGGGTGCTGCACTTCAAGAGGCATGTGGACAGCATTGAGAGGGTCCAGAGGAGGGCCACTCGCATGATCAGGGGACAGCAGGGCAGACCCTATGAGGAGAGACTAGGGGACCTGAAC
>NW_017729004.1:62921007-62928822 GCF_001723915.1 Gavialis gangeticus | reverse complement strand
CATGGCAGGGGGTCGGACTAGATGATCTGCTAAGATCCCTTCCGACCCTAGAAACTATGAAACTATGAAACTATCTTGTGAGGTCCCTTCCAGCCCTAATGTCTATGAAATCTATGAAAACTATGAAACTTCATTTGAAAGAAAGACTGTAATGATAACTTCCACTATACCACTGGATGGGTACTTGAATAGCATAGCCCCAACACTGAAAAAGTGTACTAGGAAAGGGTAAAATATTGCCTTTGAAAATTCTGCAGATGCCACACCTCTTCTGTGCAATTTTTTCCAGTAGAACTCTTAGGAAGATCTTATTTAATGTTATGTTCACGGGTCACACTAAGGAAGTAGTAAAGAGCTCTGCCTTCTGCCCACTAATGAAGGGAAAACTTCCCCTCGGGTACCATGTGGTTGCAGAGATGTCACAGTTGTTGGATGTTGTTGTTTTTCCCCCCGTTAATTTCAGTAGTCCTTCTGCAATCTACATCTGCTAAATATAAATGGAATCTAGCTTGCACCAGACTGACTTTTTAAACATATACAGATCCCTTTAAAAACGGGTTTTGTTTTTCTGTGGGAATGGTAAAAAAAGTGAAGAATAAATTTGACAAGCACAAAAATTAAGCATTAAGAAAATGAAGGAAAAGGTACTTGTAAAACAGTGTGAGAGGTCTGTTGGGTCCTTCTCTAACACATGCAATTACAAATGCTCACAAATTTAGAATAGAAAGACAGAACTCAAACAAAAGCTCATTCCAGGAAATTCACCTGTTACCAAAATTTCTTCTGACCTATGAAGATAGATTCTCTTTCTACAACTTTATTATCTAGAGAAAAAAATCATAATTTCTTTTGTATTACATATGAGCCCTGTGACTAGAAGCTCACAAGGGAAGAAGCTATCTGACACTATCTATTGATTAACTAGAGAAAGAGACAGAATAAGGCAGACCTGTTTTGCATGGGTGATGCCCACTGTGCTAGTGGGAATATTTTGTTTCTTTTGATTAAAATTAACTTAAGTTTTGGCTGTAGGGGTAATAAATTATTATTATCTTTATTGTATGACCAAGGGCAAGAGAACTCTTTCTAACATGCCTTAAGTGAAGAGTTCACAGCACCCAGTGTCTCAGTTGTGTATGCTTGGGTGCACACACAACTGAGAATAATGGCCTATAGGAACAAGTCAATCCCTAGCACAAACGCTCCAACAAAATGTTTGATATGCCCTTGAACCTCCTTCACCAGGTAATGTCAGAGCTGAATGAACTGTGGCAGGGACCTGAATGTATCACCTCTTTAGTACTAATAGGGCACATCTACACGTGCATTTAAGCACGGCTAAATTTAATGCACATTAAGCTAATGCACATTACGTGATTTTCGGCAGGTGTCTACACATACAGGGACTTGGCACTAACATTAATGCACTTGGCACTAAGTTTATCTCACTCTATATACCTATATGTATATATCTATATAGATATCTATCTATATCTATATTTATATCTATAGATATAAATATAGATATATATCTCTATGTATCTATATACCTATAAGCCAATTCCCAAAAGGCAAACCATTAAATAACATTTTTAAGCCATCAATAAAAACACAAAAGGTGCCATAATGGGTCAGATCAATGGTCCATCTAGTCCAGTATCTTGTCTCAGACAGTGGGATGGGTGAATGCTTTAGAAAGACAGCATTGAGCTACATTTGTCTAGAGCAGGGGTGCTCAACTGTGCTGGACCTCAGATTCTGGGCCGTAGTCCTGTTTTGTACTTGTGTGCTCTGGGCTCCTGGGACCTGTTTCATGTGGCAGGCCTTAGTGTCCCTGACCCTGGCATGGCTGCTCTATACTGGGTGCCTCTCAGGCAACCCCGTGGCTTCCAAATTGCCCTCATAGCTACAACCTAGTCCACCAGAATAACTGGAATAGAAGCAAGCTGCTTCCACAAATGTTCTTCCCCTCAACTCTGAGTCGATACCGTACTGCAAACTGTACTTTCCTCTTAGCTGTTTCCATCTCTGTCACTCTTATGGATAGTTTGTGTGTTGACAGGTCTGTTTCCTGCAGCCGCTTTCCCTGGTGAGCTCCTCTCCTTGCCACATGCAGGGTCAGACTTCCTGCTCTGGCTCAGGACCTGTCTTTATATGACTTGAAGCCCAGCCCCTTCCTGTTATATGGCTCCCCAGCCATACACGGGAATTTCCCTTTTACTTATAGGCCAGCTTGGGCTCCTGCTGCGGCAGTCCTACACATCCAACTTAGCATTTTCTTAAAGTAACAGGAGCCCCTGACTCCCTGTTACACTCCTTTACTATGTTCTTCAAGACAATTTGGAATCTGAATTCCCTTTGGGGGCTGCATCAACCCAATCTGTGTGCTCTTCCACATCTGTCAGCTTTCCCTGGCCTTTTAGTTTAAACACTTCCCTACAATCTTTTTAATATTTAGTGCCAAAAGCAAGGCATATTTTCATGGGATTTCTTCCTCCTAAGGGCTACCATACATTCCTAGGCTCAGGGACTTCACTAACCAGAAGCAACAAACCATAAGTGGAATGTGCAGAAAATTAAGGATGAGTGAGTGACATGTCAAAGAGACATTTCCATTGCATACACTTACAGTAGGTGTAAAAACTCAGTCAAACAACTACTGCTCCATACACTGAGAGAGAGAATATTTCTCTTAATATTTACATAAATATATGGAGATAAACTGTGCGGGTTTTCCTATGGCCCTTTTTCCTCTCACAAATTTTCTTTATTTAAAAAGGAAAGAGAGAGAAAAGGGAGGAAAAAAAATAGGGATGCACTGGTAGAGATTTTGGGGGTCAATACTGAGAGCTGATATTTAAGGAGGCATATCAGCCAATACTGATCTGATATCCAATACAGCTGCCATCAGCTGGTAAGTCCAGTGTGGTGGAAGGGGAGGAGGAAGGGAAGGGGCATAGGGGGCAGATTAATGCCCCCCACGGTAAGGGAGGGGGCAAGGGCAGGTGCAGCCCAGCCATGGCGGGGAGGCGGGCATGGGATGGAGGCACTGCTCATGGGGTGGAGGCAGCTCCCACCACTGCTTGCACCCTGGGAGAGTGGGGGTGTGCTTCTGGATCTGCATGGTATGGGGTGGGCTGCAGCTGTGGGGTGGAGCCAGAGCCAACGCTACATGGGGCTTTTCTTGCCACGGGCTGGGCTCGGAGTGGGCTCGGGTGGTGCTGGGAGCAGGCTGCAGCCACCGCAGATTTCACCAAAGCTTCACTCCCAGCCCTGTGCAGCCACTGCTGCAGCCCCAGCTTTGACCAGCTGAACAACCTGCCTCCACCCAAGGGCCCGGAAAAAATGTTGCTCTGGCAGGCCGTGGTGTGGGGTTGGGAGTGGAGCTGTAGTGAAATCTGGGGTGGCTGCAGCCTCCTTCCAGCACCACCAGAGCCTGCTCTGAGCCCAGCCCCCAGCAAGAAAAGCCCTGCACAGCGCTGGCTCTGGCTCCACCCTACAGTTGCTGTTTGCCCCACCCTACACCATGCAGATCTGGGAGCACATGCCCCACCAACCCTCCCAGAGTACAAGCAGCAGTGGGAGCTGCCCCCACCCGACAAGCAGCACCTCTGTCCCGGGCCCCCTCCTCCCCGGCTGGTCAGCTCATGCCCCCTCTCTCCCTCACCGCAGGGGGTGTTTATCTGCAACCCCCCGCATCCCTTCACTGCCCCCTCCTTTCCTACTTACCAGCTGGAGGCAGCTCTCCATGCTGCTGGCTCTGCTCCATGCTGTGCTGCAGCTGCCCACTCATTAGAAAGCACCTAGCAAAATAGCATCATGTATTTATTTACAAAAACTTATGAAACAGTTTGGTGCACTGTTCTGTAAACAGAAAGTGCTACCTTTAAGTGTAACTAGAATGTCAGTGTCAGTCATAATAAGTTTCCCCATATTTCTTTCCTTGACAATAGTGCTTTATAAAGAAAGTGGATCTGTATTGTATACCCTATTGTAGGATAAAAAGTAATTTGCAATAGCAAGGAATAAATAACTATAGGAAGCATTATTATACTTACCTCTAACCTATATAAGTGCTGTCAAGTTATTATGGCCAAATTCTCTTTCCAAAGGCTGCAAAATATTATTGTACTATATACTCAAATTCTTTGAGGCCCTTCCATGTAAAAAATGAATGCAAACAATACATTTTACTTAAGGTGCTGTTCCTTCATGTGTAAGTTGATGGCAAGGCTCCCATTAACTTCAGTGATCTAGGTTTGATCCCCAAACCAACAAGAGGTTCCAACTCAGTTTAACACTTACTCATACACCTAAGAATTGCAGGAATATAATTCAGAGAATAGCCTTCTTCTGTACCTCAAAATTGCAGTTTAGGATAAGGATGGACTGCCAGGCTTAACTCCCTCTTCCAGTATCCTTGACACTCTACTTCAGATTCTTCACACACTATTTATTTTCTATAATGTATAATTATTCAGAGGTACAGCAGTTTGATTCTTTGTTACCCAATGTGGTTCAGACCATGCCTGGAGAAATGGGAAACAATTGTTCATAAGTATAATTGTTCATAACCTATAGTGCTAATTTGGGTTCAGCTTTCCTACAATATTAAGGAAAGCAGCCTCCAATATAGTGTAAATTTGCTTGTGCTAAGTGCTTTGTCCTGTAATTCTGTTGAATCTGCTCTTAAAGCGTTCTTACCCATATGGCACCATCTTTGAATAGTATATCATCAGTGTGCCTCACTCTAATGATTTACTAGGTTTATAAATCATTTGAAACACTGCTCAGGCTGATGATGTATTTGAACAATACATCATCAGAATAAGATGCTGAGATGATATATTACTCCAAAGATGGCACGGTGCAGAAAAGAAACCAAGCACATGTACATTGTGTTCATTTAAAGGGACTTCAGTTAAAGGGGTTACTCCCACTGTAATTCTGCATTGAAAAAGTCTTCAGTACCACAGCTATGAATCCCACAGGATTCCAGTGAAATAACCCTGCTATATTGTGTGACCTTCCATGATAGTTACTTAAAGAGCTATCCATATTAGGATATGCATTGGCACAAGCTTTTGGCATTTTTCAAATATCTAATTTTTTTGGACATTTTATTGGAATGAAGTATGAAACGTTGATCAGCTGACTCATAATTTAACTATAAATGATATTTCAAATGCAGACTCCCCTGTCACCGCCAAAGGGTTTCTGTTGTTTATACTTAAGCCAAAACAGACAAGTTGAATGTCTGGAAGATTTACATAAGAGCCAATATAAGGGCCACTTACAGTGTGTACTAGTATTCGCTATTCCAGAAACAAACAATCTTCCTTTTAAGAAAAAACATACTATGAACCTCCAACCCAGAAAAAATGATGAGATAAGAGGGACCAACCTACAACTTTAGCTCAATAATCTAATGGTTAGGTTACTTCTCTGGCAAGTTATAGGCCATCCCAGACAGAGGGGGTATGAAGGTACAACTCCCACTTCCTACCAAGCTATGCTAAGCACTGTGTTACAGGCTTGACAGGGCCTTGTACAGCGTTTTGTTTAATTAGCTTAGTAAGGCCTGCCTACCTGCTCCAAGCTCAGAAATGCACTGGGAAGGGGGATCTCTGGGGAGTTCCTCTGCAGCTACTTGAAACTATAAACTCTGGTCTATTTGGAAAGAGAGGTTGGGGGTGATTGTGGAGCCACCTCTCTAATATATTCCATGTTTAGAAATGGGAGTAGATGGTGCCAGAGGCATAATGAATGGAGAAAGCACTCAAAGTGGTCTTCTTTAACCTCCCCCCTGCCTCTCCCAACTTTTGGCTTCCACACTAAGCACTGCAGCATGCAGGATCAGAGTGAGTCATGGAGTGAAACGTGCTCTGGCCATTGTAGTTCTCTAGAGCAGAAGCAGAATTCACTGATGCTGGGGATGGACTTTCACTACATTTTTTTCTATCAAAGCTCATGTTGAGGAGGAAAAAAATACAATGTGGACATTCAGGTACCTTGGCCTGGGAGAACTGAGTTTGACTAGTTTGAGGCATTGAATCACTCTCTATAGGAAATGGGGAGAGGGAAACTGTTTCAAAGGACAACCCAGAAAAATCCGGTCACACAGGCTGGAAACGTGTCCTAGGTGGGGCATGATCAGCTGTGCCACAATATGTTAAAGCACAGCTGATTGCATTCAAGGGACAGCTAGAGGCTACATGTACTTTTCCACCACAAAGGTAATAGACATCTACTGCAATAAAGCAGCAGAATCTATCGCCACCCTCTGCTGCACAATTGATTTTCTTTTGATGTGGCACGACAAAGACTAAGTCCAGGTGTTCAAACCCTGGTGGAAGTGCTCTATCATGCTTTACTTAAAGCACTATAAGTTAGAGTGCAACTGAGCTAAACAGATACTCAGTGTTCAGTGGGGGGGAGGGGAGGCTCAGAGTCTGCCCATAATGGCCACTGGTGCCCTCCCGCATGCCTCCCAGGAGGCTGACAGTGACCCCTCTCCCCAGCCTCCCCCTCCCTCCCACCATCACTAGCTGACAATTGTCAGCAGCAGCTGGGGGGAAGAGACCCTGCACCCCTCTCCCTGCACCGCCCCTCCACCGCCAGGCTGTGCTGCAGCATGGCTCAGCAGGGGCAGCTATGTAAAGGATGGACCTTACAGTTCTTTTCCCACAGCACCCCTGAGCTGCTGCCTGGCTGGGCCTGCTGTTGTGGGGGAGAGAGCCCAGAGCCGTCTCCTGCAGCCCCCCTGAACTACTGCCTGGTTGGGACTGCTTTTGGGGGAGAAGAGACACCCCCCAACCCCTCACCCCATAGGCCCCCAACCTGGGATGTGCTGTTGTGCAACCAGGCACAGACAACTCCAGGGAGCGAGAGTCTGAAGCCCTTTCCGTGCAACTCCTCTGGCTGGGCTGCAGCATATTGCAGGGCTGGGATGGCTTCAGGGATAAAAACCCTCCTTCTCCCACCCCTCCCCCACCAGGTTGCGCACCTGGCTGGGATCATGACAGCCAAGGGGGCAGGACTGACCTGGCACTTGGGCAGAGCAGAGAGTTCTGCTCCAGGCTACAGCACAGCCCTGTGCAACACCACCTGGGATGGTGACCATCACGCTCTAAGTTAACCCTTGATGGGATCTGGCACAGATGTTTGATAAAGTACTCCAATAGAAAGTGCTTTAGGTTAGCACACATCCATTCAGGATTAATTTAGAATGTGATCCACCATTTTTAAAGCACTCAAAAAGCCATGTTCAGTTATGGCTTAATGTGCAATATGTGTAATGTGTGTACCTAGCCAAAGGATACTGATATTTATGTGCTCATCATTTGTACTGCCATAAACATTTTTGTTTAGGTAGGTGCTAAACAAAGATTGGCTACGCTCAGAACAGTAACATCAGGAAACCAGTAACTACACGTAACTGATTTGGGGAGTATGGTTTATGGCATTTTTGAAGAAAATAGGTTTTTCCAAAATGATATCAATGAGGCATTTTTTTAGAGCCTAGGCAATTTTTCCTGATCCTGTTGCACAAAGGGCAGTTCGTGCTCCTGGAGGCAATGATTCAATCAGACCCCAGAAGAGAGTCACACACACAGGACTGCGGAACAAAAGCTTTATTGCTTGCAAGCAAGACCGACCTGGAGTCTGGAGACTCAAATCAGAGCCGGCCCCTAAGACAGCTTTCACAAAGTTTATATACCTTACACCGGGGCATCTGGAATTCTCTGACGTGCATGCGCTTTCCTTGTTTATCACATATGCTGAGTGTGGAATTTTCTATAAGACCCTGTGGTA
>NW_017729004.1:62920532-62920948 GCF_001723915.1 Gavialis gangeticus | reverse complement strand
GCACTTATTTGGGGAAAACATTCTTGTTGGGGTGATATGCTACAATTATCCCCCCTCAAGATGCTTTCTCTTTTATTTCTCTCTGTAGCTGATCATTGCTAGCTGCAGATGTGTGGCTATTTTAATTCTAGAGGTTATAAACTGATTTAAAGCTCGTATAATATAAGGAGCACACATAAGAACCGCCAATCCTGTCAGAAGTATCGGAACAAGGGGTAGTAGTAGGGATAGAAGCCATTTGGTCACTCCCCCTCCCCAACTACCCCATCCCAGTGCCTTGATATTACTAGCATGTGGGAGAATTTCATTAATATTCTCTTGAACCTGTCCCAATTGATTTACATAAAAACAACACTCTTCTTGAAGGAACAGGCTTGTTCCCCCTTGTCCAGCGGTTAAGAGGTCAAGGGCTCTTC
>NW_017729004.1:62918503-62920521 GCF_001723915.1 Gavialis gangeticus | reverse complement strand
ATAGGTTCCCCTGGGTGGAAAAGTTCATTTTATGCAAATTAGACTCAAATAAAAGTTGGAGCAGTCTGTTTACCTCAAAGGTAACTGATGGCAAGTAGGGTGTTGAACTTTACTTCTTTCTTGGTATGATGTTGCCTATTGCACAGGAGAGAGGGTCGATGGAATGTTTCTCCTGCCTGAGGCAGTTCTCTTGGTTAGCAGGTATGCAAATTCAGCTTAAACAAAAGGGGTGGTATTCTCCAGGTCCCAGGGTGTTGAATTTTTGCTTCTTTTTTTGTAAAACAATGAAGTTTTCATTTCAAAACAGCTAATTACAGTATCTTGCTTGTTTCAGGGATACAAGTTTTAGCCATGTTGGTCTACAGGCAAAAAATAGTCAGAGGGTGTACCAGCGTATCAGCAGTGTCTGCTTCTTGGTCTCTGAGAAATTAATATTGGGTAACTTCTGAAGGAATCTGAATGCCATTGGTCCAAAGCCAGGACTTCATGGATGAGGAAACATCTGTAGATGACACCAATCTTGACAGCAGGGATTTCAACTAAGGACAACAGATACCTTCTTATAGCACTATACATGTGGATCATATATTGTTTTTATTTAACTTTTTATTCTAATGTGGTTTTGCTCAAAATAAATAAAGGATGGTAGCAAAGGTTTCATCTGTGCTGAGGTGATTTGGAGTGACAACAAGACAGACCATCGGGTAGTAAAAAATATTAGAGCTCAATTGACTTCCGTGGAAGATCTGCACTGGTAGATAGTGGGTTTTCTCTGACGTATGGCTATTACCTTTAATAGCATAATTCAGCATTGGATATTGATAATATGATTGTTTTGTTATAGGCTTGACATTTATATTTTGTACAATATGAAAAGGTCAATAAACAAAGTTTTAAAGAACCCAATTTATCTTTGAATTTACAAGTTAATAAAAAGAGAAGAGGCAAAAGGTCATTTAAATGATTTTTTTTAGAAATGTACCCTTTATAGCAATTGTACATTTTGCATCCAAAAAGCAAAAAGCTAATTAGAAAATTCCTTTTTAACTAAAAATTGAACTGTTCATCATTTAACTTTTTTCTTGAGTGCAGTAGTTTTACAGTTTCCCAACGGGACATTTCACTTAATTTGCTTTTGGATTAGCTAGTGCTCTGAGTTTGAATTTAAAGTTTAAAGGAACTGTTTGATTTTTAATAACTTTTATGTGTAGTGCTTCATTGAGTTTGGATTTTAGCACATAGAACTACTTTTCCATAAGGTGATTTTTAGTAAATCCTTGTGTGTAAAAGTAAGATAAACACACATCAGTGAGTTTGTTATTGCAATTAAATTATTGGATTTTTACATTTGAATATGTTTTGAGCATTGAAAAGCATGAAGAGACTGTTTACTCATGTTGGTCATAGACACTTTTCTAACACTCCAAAACTTGAAATAAGCCTGTCTGTATTCTTAGATCTTACAGAATATTAAAATGCCATGCTTTTCTAAATATACACAGTAAGTGCAGGAAAGCAACATTTCTTCAAAGGCAGCACTAAACCAAACTCTTCTACAGCATCCGTCTCTTCAGATTCTGCACTTTTAGATAAATCCTTATTTTGAATTCCCAAATAAAGAGTCAAAGCTTTTAATTTCCCTCCTAGATCTTCCACTCCACATGGACTTTCTGCCTCTTTCCTGATTTTCAGTGCCATTCCTTTCACAAAAACTGTAAGCCTCAGCACTTCTCTAAGGCAGAGTATGGAAATGCTGGCCACTGATCCAATGCCAGTTTGGGGATTTGCAAATTCTCTTTTTACCTCATCTATGTTTTTCTTTCTTTTAAAAGCTGTACAAAATATGTAGCTCTATAAAGTTCTCTCAGCAGGCAGTGTTTAGTTCCACACTTTATGAAATTCCCTGCAGATATATATATATACACATATATATATATTAGAGCTGTGCAAAATTTCACCGGGTGTTTCATTTCAAAGCTGCTTCAATGTGTTTTGAGATTGAAACTGAAACTGAAATG
>NW_017729004.1:62902072-62913503 GCF_001723915.1 Gavialis gangeticus | reverse complement strand
TACCTCATCTATGTTTTTCTTTCTTTTAAAAGCTGTACAAAATATGTAGCTCTATAAAGTTCTCTCAGCAGGCAGTGTTTAGTTCCACACTTTATGAAATTCCCTGCAGATATATATATATACACATATATATATATTAGAGCTGTGCAAAATTTCACCGGGTGTTTCATTTCAAAGCTGCTTCAATGTGTTTTGAGATTGAAACTGAAACTGAAATGAAACAAAAGCCTTTGAAACAGCTTTGAAACGAAACAAGGGCAGTCAAAATGGTTTGAAAACTTTGAAACATTTCGAGTTTCCAAGCTGGGCTTACATGGCTTCAGCACCAGTCCCAGCTGGCAGCAGCAGCCTTCTGTCATGCACTGATCCAGGCACCACACCCCAAGGAAGATTCTGGCACAGACTCCAGCCGTCCGGGAGGTGAGGACCCGCAGATCTGCACTGGATGACAGCATGCTGTTGCTGCTATCTGGGGCCAGCAGCAGCATCAATCTTTCTGGTGCTTCGCATGGGATGAGCTCAGTATGGGATGTGCCCAGCACTGGTCCCAGCCAGCAGCAACAGCCTCCTCTCATCCAGTAGGCAGATCCAGGGCCTACCTGCACTCCCAGGAGGGCTGCAGATCTCTGCTGGACTCCTCCTGGGGGTGTGGGCCACTGATCTGCCTGCCAGATGACAGGAGGCTGCTGCAGCTGCCTGGGATCAGCACTGGGTGCAGCCCACACCCAGTACTGGGAATATTGGTGCTGCTGCTGGCCCCAGGTGGCAGAACCAGCCTCCTGGCATCTGGCAGACAAATCAGGGTCCTAAACCGCTGGGAAGAGTCTGGCACAGCCCCTGCAGCCCTCCTGGGAGTGCAGGCAGGCCCCCAATCTGCCTGCCAGATGACAGAAGGCTGCTGCTGTCAGTTGGGGCCAGCAGGAGCACCAATCTTCCTGGCACTGGGTGCAGGCTAAGCCCAGCACTGGTCCCAGGTTGCAGCAGCAGACCCCTGTGATCCAGAAGGCAGATCAGGGGGCCACACCCCTGGGAGGTGTCCAGCACAGCCCTGCAGCCCTTCTGGCAGGTGTGGGCCCCAGATCTGCCTGCCAAATGACAGGAGGCTGCTGCTGCTGGAAAGTGACAGGAGTTTTGCTTGTCAACAATTTGAGGTGCAGTTTCCCAGAAACCTCTGCACCTATCTCCTTGACGCACAGCAAGCTTCATGCCCTTAGAAGGGGCTACCATCCCTGCAAGTTTCATCTAAATAAGGCAAGAAATGGCAAAATTACAGGCAGATTTGTGCTTCCCCATTATAGCCTATGGGTGAAATGTCAAAACAGCATCAAAACAGTGAAACAGTTTAGACAAAACAAAACAGAACAGTACTTCTGAAACAAAATGAAAATAAAAAAACCCACTGTTCTGTTGAAATATTGAAATGGAAGTCAAAGCGGAACAGTGCTATTTTGCACAGCCCTAATACACACACATCTATCTATCTATCTATCTATCTATCTATCTATCTATCTATCTATCTATCTATCTATCTTCAAGTTTCAACCAAACCAGTGAGGTAACCCTCCCCTCCCAAATAAAGCAAAAGTAGAACTGGAAATAAAACAATCAAAACCTAGAATGTGTGTTGTTTTATGTTCTCATAATAGAATAACAGAGCATGTCTCATGCACACTGAACAGTCTTTCCCAGTGTCTATAATTCCTATTAACCTGGATACAACCTGAATACCTGATATAATTCCTATTAACACCTGAAATCAGTTATCCCTGCAAAAAAAGGTATTATGGGAAGGTCACACTCAAATGACACTGATGCCAAGGATATTTCAAACGTGTCCTCTAAAGGATTATGAGTGTGGATTTTCCCTGCTAAGAAATAGTTCATAGCTATTTGACCATCTGATGGCGAATTTCTCATATACCTCTCTGTTGTATGGTAATAGAGTGAATGGTGTCACTTACTACCATTTAAAAAAATCTGATATGACTTGTTAAAGATATCTCATAGGTGAGAATAATTATTGCAACTTGATTTGAAGAAATGGTATCACCGACTTCATACGAATGCCACAGAAGACACGTTTCATCCATAGTGCTTCCATGAAATGCTGACCAGGATCCTCTTTCAATCAGCACATCACCATAAGGAAGGAAATGAAAATAAATCTTCTAGTGCCTAGATATATGAACGTAAGGTACAATGGATATTTGCCATAAAATAAGGAACCACCTGAGTGATCCGTTCCAGGGGCATGTCTAAATGTGCACCTGACAGCACAGTCCCAGCAACACATGGGTCGTTTCTGACCTTACTGCGCAGTAACAATGAGCTCCTCGCTGCTACTGCTAAGTGGCATCAGCATCACAGTTCATGCCTGCTGACACTGTGTCACTGTAGTAACAAGCTAGGTTGCTGTAGCTCATTATTACAGCAATGTAGTGTCTTGTATAGACATACCCAGGAATGACAGAAGCACTGTCAAAATAGCTTTCACCTCGATGCAACTTTCATGCCATAACCATCATCTTTGATATGGTTGCGATTTCATCCATCATGAAGGTACAAAGAAAATAATACAGAAGTCAGTTGTTATATTCAAGGCCCTTCAATCTGCAAACCAGGTCCAGATCCCTCAAGAAACTCCATGTGGCAAAGGGGCTGCCTTTGAAGCATAACAGATTAGAAACAAATTTTTATCAAAGGTGCTTCCACTCAGGAGTTGTAACAGCTAAAAATGACATGCCCGTATCCAGAGGAAAATCCATATAGACAAGGTTAGACTCCTATGATTCATGCACACAGTTAATTGCCACCAGAGAACAATCCGGGTTACCTGGTGTTTTGCTGAGAAGTGTAAAGAGCAAGTCAATAAGGAATTCCGGATGGTTGGATATTCAGGCTCCTGCCCCTCCTCACAGCTCAAGGTCAGATCCAGTTTGGTTCCACAGGCACTTACGCAGGACTCAGAGCCTCGCTTCATCACACATTTTCTAGCACAATCGGTCTTGATGCCAGTGTTAACTGGGAGCAGATACATAGCATACAGCCCTATACCAAATATACGTTACTGAAATCTGATGTGGAATTATCCCACTTGGTCCTTCCTTGTTTGGTCCTCATGAATCTTGAACTCTTGGCTGCTCTTTGTCTCAACATCAACAGGAGAAGTAAAAAATGTCCCTCCATTCGACAATGTTATGGGCTACTTTAGGGCAAGTTTTTGGGAAGTGAGAAATATGAGTTTGGGTTCCCTTATTTAGGTGAATGGTTAAATCACTAGACTACTGCAGAAGTGGCAGGCATCCCCTACACCAACAGCTATGCTTGCTGAACTCGTATTAGTACATTGTCCTGAACTCAACACTTCTTGTGTCAGTCATATAGTAGGTAAACTCAATGAACATCCACAACACCAGGAATTTATGCAGAATGTGGTGCTTCCAGCACCAGTCTGAATCACAAAGAATCTTAGATTGGAGTTTGGTGCACAGGTGCTTCATTTGAACTATTTCTGAGCATGTGCAAAAGCCTATTACTTGATACTTATGGGGCATTTCTGGCCAAAATGGAGATGCCTAATGAACCTAAGTGTAAGACTAAGAGTAATTTTGTGGCCAATAGAAGAAGGTTGATCTAAATCACATTTTGTGACTTAAGTGTCTAAATTCCACCTAAATCCTGTTACACTATACAACAGGAGGCTAGAGAAACAATAGTGATTTGTTTGTCCTGCTTCTCCATTCACCAAAAGAAAAAGGAAGTTGTGCCAGCCCTTTCCCTTAAACAGGGTAACTTTCAACTGTGCACTGGATTAGACTGGCTTGCTGGCACTTTGTGGGGGCAAAACCAAGTTTCTATTAATTTCTTATTCCTGCTTACCCAGTTTTTTCACTCTGCGCATACACAGGGGAGTTGTAACTCACAGTACAAACAGTCAGTGCCAGGGAGTAGGGGGCAGTTTAAAACTTCTTATTCCTGTGTGGTCACTTACACTGATTCATGAGCAAACTCTGATTTATAAATTGTTGGCTGGAATGCAATGCTTTATTGCAATCACTACAATATATTGGAAGACAACCTCTCAGAGCGTAGGAATCACTTCTTCAGGTGCACTTGGAAAAAAAGCACAAAGTGGCAAACATAGCCTAGAGCTATTAAATCTAGTGGTTCAGCCAATGTATTGTATATGGTTCATTCAGAACTCTGTAGCTGCAATTGGAAACAAAATGAGCTGTATCATTCACAAATGTATGTTATTTTCAGCCACTGCAAGACATGGAATGAACCAGCATAGTCAGATGACAGATTTACTATCTTCCCTATCTGTAGGCTCACTCTGTTGGTTTGCTGTTCTACTCTGCTCTTTTCATTGACCTGACAAAGATTTTAGCATGCCAGTGTTGCTGTAGTAATATTGTACAGTTAAACTAAAATACATATTTGAGAAGTGCCTTTTTTGATTTTATAGTTAGGCAGCTATACCATTAGAGATTAAACAGTATACCATTCAAAATATTTTCATTTGATGCTATTTCTTTTATTTTTTAAAAGTGCAGGAATGACCAAGAAGGCAGGGGGGAGAAAGGAAAGAGAGAGAAAAAAATCTGCCAAAGATGTAAAGAGAATTCAGTAGTAGATGGCCAAGTTTAATCTGTAACAGACCTTTTTATTTAGTGCAGTCATAATTTACACAGCGATGTGCTGCAGTTCTCCTATTTTCCTTGCCACCTATAAACGGAGCTTCTAGATTTGATCTTTCCTCTCAAGTTGACCTCTGAGCTCCTTTATCTCAGTTGCTCAAGTTTGAAAATGATTGTAGAGCAGCAGACCTGCCTTCCTATAAAATAATAGGGCTCTTTCCTCCTTCTCTAGATTTTTCTTCGCACAGAAAGTAGAAATCTGGTCATTTCTTGGGGGACTCAAAAAGCCTTACTGATACAAATGAAAATACAGTTCATTTTACAGTCACCTAAATGTTTAATGGAGTGCCCCTGGAGGAGGGTAATAAATGCAGTGTGAATAAATGAAAGTCCATTGTTAGTCTATTTCTACTGAAACCTCTTCTGCATCTGCACTGTACTTCCCACATTCTTATTATTCAATTAAAAAAGAATTTCTGTCCTTTCAAAAATAAATCATTCTTCAGTGTGTATCACATTCATTGTACACAGTCCTTTGCACCCGGGAAGGCCTGTATGATTGAGGAAAGTTTCCAGGATGGGAAGATTAGATGTTCCCTTTGACTGGTGGAGAGAAGGATTCCCCCGTCCATATGTGGTCAAAGGCAGTGCTCTTCCTCTAGTTTACACTAGCTTTAAGACATGGCAACTGGGGACAGGAGTCAAAGCTCTCACCCTGGAGGAAAGAGGAGTCTGGTAGTCATATAGCTACCCCACAAAGCTGGCCTAAGGGGAAGTTGAAACTCTTAGGAAACATAACAGATTTTGAGCCACACAGCTGGTGGGGCAGAGATGTTGTCTGGCATTGTTCTTATGGTATTTCTTCTAGCTCTGCCTTATCTCATCATGGCTGTGAAACACTCCCCAATATTTAAAATTTAAAACGTATTGGGTAGAAAATTAACAATTTATAAACCGTATTTAAACTTCCCAGGTGTGTAGCACAATAAAGACAGGCCAACATCATAACTCTGAGAGACATGCAACATATCTCATCTCACAAACCAACTTGAGGGAACGCATGAAACCAAAATGTGTAGTGACATATAATATTTACATTTACCTTGAAACCTGAGAGAGTTTTTTGTTTTACATGAACTTCTTTACACATATTTACCCTTCCTGAGTGTCAATTCACAACAATCTATATGCTCATAGACTGAAGATGCTGCTGATAACAATGAACGTTATTCATTTTGTAGAATCCAAAAGAGCTTTACAGATTCATCAACACCTTATAAAGGAATCATTGCAACTGCACACTGCTGGAGGAGGTATGTATCAACTATTTGAGAGCACATTGATCTTAATTTTAAGAGAATAACTGAATGTCATATCCAATTAAAACTGCACCGGATATGCATCTAGGCAGAATAATTACTGTGATTGGAATTTTACTAGAACACTAGGGTTAACTCCACCAAACAGCAACAAAGCTGTAAGATCAAAGTGCTAGGAATCTTAGGGAAAGAAATACTTTTAATTTTATTTAAAATATGTCTATTCTTTCTCTGCTCTTCCAGCATAAAATCTAACTATAAAAGATTTTTTCTCTGCCTACACCTTTTGCCAGGTGATTCCTTGCTTTAGAATCTTATTTCTTTCACACATGAGCAAACTGAATTAAAAACTAAACATACTAGAACAGATCTATCCTTGGTATGATTTTATCAACTTTCACTCTCATTCATGCTCCAGGATCATGAGCTATTCTTGAATTTTTCTGATAAATACATTTAAAATAAAAAGAGAAAGAGATTTGCATTTAGTATCCTTGCTTTATATATGATTGCAAGGTTGTGTGTGTGTATCTCTTTCCTTTTTGGCACCACCATTCTCCAGCATTCAAGAACATTGGAGGTGTAAGAACACTAGCATATTGTTCAATGAAACACACTGGATCTTTTTTTGTTTTTCAATGGCACCCATGGGACCCAAAATGCCAAACTGCAGAGAGTATTTTTCTGGTAGCATCTGGCTTCTTGGCTGACTCCCCAGATACTATTGGCAGCTTTGCTTTTGCTTTCCAAACTGTCATGTAGTTAAGTTCCTGATAGGCTGTTAGCACTCTTGTGCCCTTGTAGATTTGATCTTTCGACTCACCCTTCTTTCTAACACATTTTAGAATTGGTTAAAAAAATCCAACACAAACATTTAAAAAATCATCATAGGAAGGCACTGTCCAAGTTTCTCTCTTAGTTGTACAAATAAAGCATTTCAGTCTTAAAATAAAATAAAATATAAAAGCAAAATTATCCCATGTTGTGTGACTTCATTTTGACATTAGAAGTCAAGTTTCCCACTATCAATTACCTTTCTGTAAAATCACAGTTTGGTGCTGCACTGATTTTTTAAACCACAGAACTGAGAAATTTGCATGAAGAAAACTTATTTGTAGAGACCAAGGGAAGCCTGTTAAGTCAGTCATATACAAAATCATTTCCCCTCCAAGACTACCCAGAAGCTGAATCAAAAGTATAATTTAAAATATTCTGGGATAGACTTCAGCAATTAGCCACAGCTCTATACTGGAGCAGGGCAGAACTATCTCTTCTCGAATAAAGCATCCAAAGTGGAAATGGTTAGAAAACTTCTGACAGATTCATATTTCATCAGGATATGCAGCTTTATCGGAATCAGGATGTGTGCAAATTCTTCTTATTCTGATGGAATTTTATTTAAGATGAGAAGAACTGGGGGAAAGTACCAATAATGTCAAAATGTTGTTGGTAGCAGGGAGTTCGGTGCTCATGCTACTTTAAGGGAAGGAAAGCTGCAGGAAAGGCAGGCTGCAGGTGAGACAGGAGCCAATCAAGGGAGCCACATGGCCCAAAAGGGGCTGGGCTTTCAGAATATAATCCCAGGGCCTGAGCTGGGCAGGCAGTCTGTCCTGGGAGCAATGGAGAGAGGAGCTCCTGAGTAGAAGTCTCACAGTAAGGTTTCTAACACCTGAGCTGGGGTAGGCAACACTGGCAGTTTTGGAATTGAGACTGTAGGGGCAGTCTCAGCTGGCCCAGAAGTGGGGTCAGGGCCCAAAGAATAGGGGCCAAGGATGAAGAACAGAGCCACATCCACAGATTGGTAAGAGCGGGCAGGGTCAGGGACCCACAGGCCATGAGGGATGAGAAACAGGGTCAGGGACTCATAGCCAAGGAGAGGCAAGAATAAGCAGAGCAAGGGACCCATAGCCCAGGAGGAACAGAATCTATTGGAGGTACTGAAGCCTGAGACCTTGAGAGGCAAAAGAAAGAGAACTGGCCCCTGGAGGGGCTGGGAAGGAGCTGGAAGTATAGTTAAAGAGACAGAGTCCTGAGCCCAGGAGGGGCAGACAATTCAGGCCTAAGCCCAAGAGGAGTTGAAATTGTTTAAGGTATAGATGCCCAAGCCCAGGAGGGACCAGGTCATTTAAAGGCACTGAGGCCGCAGGCCCCAACAGAGGTAGAGACTATGACTGTGCAAAATTTTTCCAGCTGGTTTGTTTCAAAGCTGTTTTGACTTGTTTTGAGCTCCAAACAGCAAAACTGAGACAAAACAAAGGGCTTTGAAACAGCCCCAAAATTAAACAAGGGCAACTGAAACTTTTTGAAAGTTTTGAAACATTTCAAGTTTCAAAGCTGAAGCTGGGCTTGCCTGCAGGGAAACAGAAAGTAAGGAGAGGGAGGGGGAAGAGGGGGGGAAGGATTGCTCTGATATTGACTGTGACTGGCTGCCTGAGATGCTGCTGGTGCTACTGTGTTGCTGCTTACTAGGTTATTGCATGATGTCATTTAAAGTGGTGGACCAGAGTGAGGCTGTAGGGGAGGAGGAGACCTCATTGGGGCACACGACTGTGTCGTGTAGAGGCCCCAGCACCAGTGAGGGCATGCCATAACACACACACACACACACACGTCACAAGTTTTGCTTGTCAGCAGTTTGAGGTACAGGTTCCCAAAAACCCCTGCAACTATCTCTTTGAAACTTAGCAGGCTTCATGGCCTCACAAGGGGCTACCATGCCTGAAGTTTTCACCCTGATTTGCCTTAATATACATATGTAACTTGAGTTGTGCTTGTCAGCAGCTTTCCAGAAACCCCTGCACCTATCTCCTTGAAACTTGGCAGGCTTTGTGGCCTATCAGGGGATATGATGCCTCCTGGTTTCACCCCCCCGTGCCTTCACACTTAGAAGTGACATGAGTTTTGCTTTCAAGACTTTGAGGTGCAGTTTCCCACAAACTCCTACACCTATCTTGTTGAAAATTAGCAGGATTCGTGCCCTCAGAAGGGGCTACCATCTCCGATGTTGTAATACAAATCTGCCCCAAAATGACAATGTTATAAGCAGTTTTGTGCTTCCCCAACAGTTTCAATGAAACAAAATGGAAAAGTGCTTCAAAACAAAATGAAACTTGAAATGAAACACTGTCCCATCAAAATGGCATAATGGAAGTCAAAACAAAACAGTGCTGCTTCGCACAGCCCTAGTAGAGACTGCTCTGGGTGTAGAGGCCTAAACTGAATTGAGTTGACACTGGGGCTGAAGGCCCATGGATGAGAGATTGACTAGATTTGGCAATGGAGCTTAATGCCCAATGATGAGTGAGTCATTGGCAACATTTGCAAGGCTTGGGCATGACTAAAAGGTGATGTGAGAAGGCCATATAATTTGCCCTTAAGGCAGTGAGTCGTGACACTTGTGTTTGTGATAATGAAATCTCACTTGGGTCAGCCTCCCTTTTTTCTAAAAGTATAATTACATCAAGGCATGGCAGAAATCTGAAGGGGAGATTGCCTAAAGAAACTAAAGAGAACAAGGGATGAGTGGGCTCCAGGGGCATCACAGGTACTTCTGGGGCAGGACACTGTTATAATTAATTTTTCATAAAGAAATATTTAAAATTATCTTAGCTCTCATTTATTTATATTCTATTACATAATCTGTAGGGACCAACTTCATTCACAGTTTGTGGATTTAGCAGAAATCACAAAATCTGAGATTGTCTGTGAAAACCATGAAATCAAAAAAAAACTTAATAAAAACAAAATGGTGGTTTTCCAGGGAGCCATTGATGCTCACTGCTGGGAGGGGACGGCACTGGCTGAAAGGGCAGCATGAAGGGCAGCAATCAAGATAGACACTGCCCCCTCGTCATTCCTTCTCCTGATGGGGCCTCTCCACCAATCAGTGCCAAAGGGAAGGTGGGCATGAAGAGCAATGAGCAATCAAGATGGCAGCTGTCCCCTCATCCCTCCCTTCCTCCCGGGCCTCTCTGCCAATCAGTACCAAGGAGCAGGGCCACTGAGAAATGCCCAGGGGAATGTGACCTACCTTGACTCGGGATGGCATGTTGTACAGACATTCAATAAAATGCTGTAATCTAAAGTTTCATAGTTTCATAGTTTCTAGGGTCAGAAGGGACCTGAGTAGATCATCTAGTCCAACCCCCTGCCATGGCAGGAAAGAGTACTGGGGTCAAATGACCCCAACAAGGTGTACATCTAGCCTTCTCTTAAAGACCCCCAGGGTAGGAGCCAGCACCACTTCTCTGTGATTTATTTTGATACCACATCCATCCAGGATTAACTTAGAGTGGGATCTGCCATTTTTAAAGTGCATTATGTACCATGAATGTCTGTTCTGTTACAGCTAGAAAATATTTAGAGCACGCTTAATGTGCAATAAGTGTAACTTCAGTACAGTTCCATAGTGAACTGCTAGAAAGTACTTAGTGCATGCTTAATATGCAATAAATGTAACTTCTGTACAGTCCCATAGTGAACAGTGGTAGAGACTAGGGCTGTGTAATTGTTAATTACAAAACAGCTGGTGAAATTTCACACAGCCCTAGTCTCTACCACTGTTCACTATGGGACTGTACAGAAGTTACACTTATCGCATATTAAGCATGCACTAAGTACTTTCTAGCAGTTCACTATGGAACTGTACAAAAGTGCAGGAACAAGGACTATAAGCACAAACTGGAGTCAAGGCAAGGTATTGGGGTAAAGGTGGTATACAGGTTCACCACAGGAATTATTCAGACAGTTCACCATTGTCTGCTCTGCCAATTTTAAAGTTCTCTTTAGCAAGAAATTAGCTTGTTGAGTTGATTAAAAACAAAATTCATTCAATGCTACAACTTTCACTTAAAGCCTAAAGCTTGCTACTATGGGAGAATTGGACCACACTGACTACCCAGAACAGCTAGATTCTCCTTAAGATCTCTGGGAGACAACAAAGGGAAAATACTCTCTCTAAAAGCAAAGATCATGAGAGGGAAGTGCTTTTATCATGCTCCTGTACCATCAACACCATACAAAGGGCCATGCTCTGCCACTCCATATTTTAGACAGGCCACCCAGGGAGCAATGAGGCAAAAAACTTGATCCACCAAGCATGGCCACCCTGATCAGCTCCTCTTCCCATGCATTACAAGTTCTGATTAAACTTCTCTCACCTACTATCAGATAATCACAACAACCACATGAATATAAGAACATAGGAAGTACCATACTGGGTCAGACAAGTGATCCATCTAGTACAGCATCCCATCTCTGATAGTGGCAGGAGTTGACACTTCAGAGGGAAAATATCCAATGAAAGCATATATAGAGTGATCTATAGTTCATTATCTTCCTTGGCATCCACCATCATTTGTTTAAACATCCCAAGAAAGGAGGAAATTTGAACTGTATTTTTAATTTTGTTTTTGAAGGGATGCTGTGTTATAGCTGCCTGCCCTTGAGGAACACCAGGAAGTGTTAGCTAAA
>NW_017729004.1:62882722-62897072 GCF_001723915.1 Gavialis gangeticus | reverse complement strand
TTTGAACTGTATTTTTAATTTTGTTTTTGAAGGGATGCTGTGTTATAGCTGCCTGCCCTTGAGGAACACCAGGAAGTGTTAGCTAGATGAGAAGCTTAGGCCTGATTAGGATGACGGAAAGAGTTCATTTCTGAAAGTTACTAAAACTTAGGTAATACTACATGGTTCAGGAGTTCACCTACCAGGCCTTGTACAGTCTGGTACCCAATAAAGCCTCCCTTGACATACTGCAACAAAGTAATAAGTTAACAAGGGGGTGGGAAGGAATTACCCACCAAAAGCTGTGGCCAAAAGCTGTGGCCAAAAACCAATTACTGTATCTGGTTGATTAGGAATTGAATACAAAAACCCAAGAATGTAATAAGCAAATTAAGTTAGTGATGTATCAAAAAGTAAAATGTGGAAACAGTTAAGCTACTGAAAAATGCATTCTTGGTATATGATCAATAATCTGATTGGCTTGTCACACCATGATCAGAAAATATATCCATGTATCTGACTGTGTATTAGCTTATGATTGTGTTATTCAGGGAATAACGTAAGTATGAAAGATGTATTATTTTGGAAGACTTTGAGTCTAAGTGTCCTTACCTCTAGCCTCTCTGTCACTTGGTTTAATAATCAGACTGATAATGAATAAAAGCTATGATGGCTTATATTCACAGCACGTGTGACTGAATCTGCCATGGTGGGACTGAAATAGGAATCCCTAGAAGTTACATCAGGGAGCAACTAGCCCTGTTCTGATTAAGTTCCTGTCACATGGGGCACTTAGCATGTATTTTATTTAGATGGTAGCAAGCATTACTGCACTGTATTAAAAACTGGATCCTGTCGTGAGCAATTACATGGTAATGCTTACTCTGATCTCAGCTCCCTCTGGACAGAGCTGGCATTGGCTATGCCCCCCATCCCCTTCACCCACCCTTACACTGACCCCAGCATTGGGTACCTCAGCTTGCACATCCACCCTTGAAGACATGCAACCCCCATGCCTAGATCCTGTGCCCTTCCCACTTTCTAGCCTGGGTATCCCCAGGCAAGCCAAACCTGTGACTTTTGGGAGGCAGAGAAAGACATGAGAGTCTGAGCCTGGGAGTGGGTGCCTCTCCTGCCACTGAATCTATAGCTTCTGCTCAGTCTGTGAGGTAAGACAAGCAAGCTTGAACCTGCTGTGGTGTGATCAGCTGACTGTCACTCCCAGCCCCATCTCCACACCAGAATCTTGAACTCATATTATCCTTCCAGAGCAGTCCAATGATAGCAGAACATGTGTTACTTAATATGATCTAGAGATAGTTTTCCCATGAAAAGTCATAATTTTGCTATGATACTTAACATGTGTTTTATTGTTCAAACCCATGGACACTTGTAAATCGTGACATGGCCCTAAGAAGAATCCACTGATTAGGACAGGACCCCAGTCAGAAAACTGAAGAGAGCCGTCCAGGAGAAAGGAGGTAAAGAGGTCTGTGAGGGCTGTATTTATGACATACTCAAAAAAACAGAAGACATAAACTTACGGTATTGTGTAATGTTTTAAAATCTCAGTGTACTAGCAGATAAACAATGCACAGTTGCATCACCAACAAGCAAAACCCACTTGCAGACTGATGGTTTTGTTAACGCAGAATTTTCTGGTTAACTGGCTTTCCAGATAAACAACTTCTAGGTAATCAACTCTCTACTGTTTTGAAAATTTTCTGTTTATACAATGTAACTCTCTTTCCTCTTTTAAACCTGTGGAAACACTAAGTTGTGGTGAAGGAAGGGTGGTATTAAATATAGGAACAAATTGCAAAGAACAGTTATGTTAATTTGGAGATTTGATTTATTGTTTCAGTCATTACTGCATTCTTAGTATGATCCATTGTTCCATTTTAAGTGGCTTAACAAATCTGTAGTGAGTTAGCTAAAGCAATATGTTTGCTTAAATGCATATTCCTTCTAATTGTAACATGGGGTCATAGAATTATAGAAAGTTAGGATTGGATGGGACCTCAAGAGGTCATCAAAGCCAACCCCTGATCAAAGCAGGACCAACCCCAACTATCTCATTCCAACCAAAGCTCTGTCTTAAAAACTTCCAAGGATGGAGAGTCCACAGCCCCTCTGGGTAACTTGTTACAGTTCTTTGCTATCCTCCTAGTTAGAAAATTCTTCCTAATATCTAACCTAAACTTCCCTCTCTGCAACTTGAGACCATTGCTGCTTGTTCTGTCATCTGCCATCACTGAGAACAGTCTAGCTCCATCTTTTTAACACCCTTCAGGTAGTTGAAGGCTGCTATTACATCCCGTCTCAGTCTTCTCTTTAAACTAAACAACCCTCCAGTCATGTACCCCAGCCCCCTAACAATTTTCATTGCCCTCTATTTGACTCTCTCCAATTTGTCCACATCCTTTCTGTAGTAGGGGGGCCAAAATTGGACACAGTACTCCAGATGTGGCCTCACCAATGCTGAATAGAGGGGAATAATCACTTCTCTTGACCGGCTGGCAAACCTTCTGCTGATGCAGCCCAGTATGCCATTAGCTTGCTTGGCAACAAGGGCACACTGTTGACTCATATTCAGCTTTTTGTTCACTGTAACCCACAGATCCTTTTCTAGAGAACTATTGCCCAGCCAGTCAGCCCCTAGCCTTCGCTGGTGCATGGGACTGTTCTGTCCTAAGTGCAGGACTTTGCATTTGTCCTTGTTGAACCTCATCATTGCAGGTAAGAAATGTGTGAGGCACTGAAGTCCTTCATTCCTGTCTTCTACTAAATTGTCAGACCTGGAAACTGGGGAGAAATGGGTACCCTTTTTGCATAGTAGTAGCATAATTTCTATAGGTGTATGTATCTATAGGTATATGTAAGGGCAGTATCCTTATTGGAGTATAAAAGCAGAGCACATTCCTGGGCATGAGGCACCAGAAGGATGGGGACAAGGGTGCTTCAAATGCCTGACCCATGTTCTTTCTGCATGGAGGGCTGCAGGAAGCTGCTAATGTAGGCAATGTATGCTGTGAAGTAAGTAATTTGTAGTATTTAGATCTAGTAATTACGTAAGTACTGCCATTGTCATGGAGACTGCTTATACAATACTGATTGCATGTGTTTATTACATGCAATCGAAACCTATTTTTGAAAGTATGAAATGATTTCTCACACTTAATATTGTAGACTATGCATTGTCATTATGAATTATTGCGCATTTCTCATACAAAACAATTTATGGTTATGTTCTTTTAGATACGTTACATATAATCTAGATGTTTCATAGACAGAAAACATGTATGGAGTATCCATGAAACCCAAGAGAACACTTGGATATAGAACTTCCTAGATGCATGTGTGTGTAAGTAAATATTTGTAACTAAAAAGTATTTATTTGTAATATTTGTAAACAAAAAGTAAATATTCTGTAAATATCAGAAATACATAAACCTGCAGAGTTGCATGAGAGAGAAGGTTAGCCAGTATGTCTGGCAAAGTCACCTGTCTTCTCAGTTTTACTCATTTCTAATGCCACCTTTCAGCCAAGAGTACATTTTTACAGTGGAGTTATTAAACCCTGAGTAATAAGTTTAAAATGGAAATTTTAACAGATCCTAACTGTGCTGTTTCCAGTGAGTGATGCTATATTAAACATGAAAACATCTGAGATAAGGAGAGAGACAAGGTGGCAACCACTTACAAAACAGCACTGTTGTATAAGACTAAATGAAAAAAAATCTTTAAGATGATGTCAGTAATAAAAAAAAGTACAACATTGAATACTAACAAGGTTTTTTCAGAGGTTACAGAAGTAATGAAAGTTGAACATTGATAGCAAAAAGCAGAATGCTGCCAAGATTAAGAAGCCTTAGGGCCAGAAAAGTTTAGTTATGACTCTATCCAGCTTAACCCTATGAAATTCATATAAATAATATCTAAAGAATTTACTGTAAAAAAGTGTTGCATATTGAATTCAATAGTATATTGAATTCAATAGTAGGGGAAATTAATTATATATATTATTATAATATATACTATATATAACATAATATATCATTATATATATTATAAAAATTATATGTATATATGTGTACATATGTATATACTTAAAGGATATATATATAATTTCCCTACTATTGAATTCAATACTATATACATATACATATACATATAATTTCCCCATCTCTCTCTCTCTCTCTCTCTCTCTCTCTCTCTCTCTCTATATATATATATATATCCTTTATCTGTTATGCATAAAGATGTATATGGAAGAGAGAGATTAAGAGGTAGAACTTTTTTTTGCAATGAGGAACAAAGTATTTACCATTTATAAGTTTCCCACATCTGTCTTTTTTTAGAAATGTGTAGTACTGAAGAAATAAAATGTCTTAACTACTCTGGCAAGTGACACAGCTCTCCCATGGTAAGGTACATTTGGTTTTCCATGGACAGATACAGAAATCTTTGAAGAGTAGGTGCTTTTCTACTGGTGTATGCACAAATCTCTTAACGGAACCAAGACAGGAGCAAAAGCAAACAAACCGATGGACCCATAGTCCAAAAATAAATAATGATACCCCAAAAATCATTGTGTATTCTACATACAGGGGATATTTATTTTTTTGGAGGGTTCCAGCTTGGGCGGCGGGGCCCTCTTTCCAGAACTCACCTGCAGGCATGGGATGAAGTGCCAACTGCCCAAGTGGGAGAACCTGGACTTTGAGACCTGGGTGCAGGCCCTGGCTCAGGTAGTGGGAGCCCCCAAGATTGTGGCAGCCTCCAGTCTGGACTGAATCCGAGGAAAGTGGGGAGCTGCCCCTGCTGTTGTGGAAGGCTGTGCTGACCTCCCTGCCAAAGAAGGGGGATCCCCACGACCTGAGAAACTGGCATCCCGTGTCCCTCCTATGCATGGCCTACAGGGTGGCAGCGAAGGCCATCTCACTGTGCCTGCAGTCCATGCTGACAGACATTATCCATCGTGACCAGACGTACATGGTGTCTGGACGTTCCATCTTTGACAACCTTTACCTGGTTTGGGACCTCCTGGAGCTAGTGCACCAGGAGGGCCTTTCTTTCGCCCTCCTATGCCTGGACCAGGAGAAGATGTTTGACAGAGTGGATCATGGGTACCTCACAGGCACACTGCAGGCCTTTGGCTTTGAGCCCCGCTTTGTGCAGGCTCTCCAGGTGCTGTATGCCTCTGCAGAGTGTGTGGTGAAGTTCAACTGGACCCTGATGGAGCCCATCCCATTCAGGAGAGGGGTGCATCAAGGCTGCCCGCTGTCAGTTCAGCTGTATTCCACGGCCCTGGAGCCCTTCCTCATTCTCCTGTGGAAGTGGGTGGCGGCGTTGATGCTCCAGGAGCCAGTGGTATGGCTGGTCCTGTCAGCATATGCTGATGATGTACTCCTCATGGTCCAGGAATCAGGTGACCTGGCGCAGGTGTAGGCCGGCCAGGCATTGTACTGCTCTGCCTGGGTTAACTGGGTCAAGAGGTTTTGCTTGGCAGTGGGTGGCAGGTGGGCTGGTGGACAAGCAGGGGAAAGAGCAGTGGGTTGGAGACCTGACCTGTTTTTTTCCCCCAGGGTTTTGTTTGACCCCTGGATATCCAGGGTTCTAATGTTGCTCCTCCACTGCAAATATGCAGTGGGGGGAATGTTTTTTTGTTCCCACACATGCCTCTTGCAGCATTTCAAAGGGATTTGAGACATTGCAAGAGGCATGTGTGGGCTCATCTGGATGCTGTATGTAGTTCAATTAAATCCCAATTTTCATATTGCTGCTTTTTCATTTCATATTTTAGTATTTAGGTACTTGTATGCACAAAAAGTTTTTAGTGCAATTGGATATTTAGGTTTATTCCTTTTTGATTTCCAATTGTAAATGGAGTTTTCACTGCCAAATATTGATTTCTTTATATGCTGATCTAGAGTGGCACTGCAGATGCATTCCATTTTGGAGGTTTGTTTTCTGTCCTTGGAAAATTTTACTCATTGGCAAAACACCTGACTTTGATAAATCAGCTTGAGAAAACAACCTCAAAGCTACTAGCATAAGAGTTTACATTATTATTTACAGATATTCAATATTAACATCTACATAAAAAGTCTTAGTTTTTTAAGTGTTCTTAATTTAAGTGTTCTTATTTCTCTTTTTAACTGATATCTTATTTTAATAACATCTATATACTTTTTATTACTATTTTAAAACATTATCTCATGGACTTGCATCACTGTTAATGAGCAAACCTTTTTTTACATTGGGCTCAGAGTTAGTTGGATCTTCATAAATTGAAGTGCTGTGACAATATAGAAGGCTTGAAAAGAATATGTATATATTTTTTCTGTTGGAAGACTAGCTTTGGGTGGGTATGCAAGGCCCTGGCACATGTGACATTACTTGCATGGTTAACATGTTACGCTTTCAATAAATTGTAACATGTCACATGTTCAACCAATTTATCAAAAAATAAAAATGGCAAACAAGCCACAAAGATGTTCCATGTTTAATGTGGACTATGTGGCTAATATGTACCACATGTAGGGACATTTAAAACTGCCTTGCAGCCTGACAATGGGGACAGGTCCCTGAAGCTGGATTGCATAGCACACTTTAAAGGTCTGTGTGCTCAGTGGGTTTTGAGGAATTTTATCCCAGATCTCAACAATCATGTGTCCTGCTGTGCTAGATCTTGAATGTCTTTCATGATAGGGCATGTGATTGACATGGTTGTGAAGGAATAAATTCCACTTCTTGCATGCCACAACACTACTTTAAGACTAACAGATAACAAGTACATTTTCTAAGCTCTTTACTTATTGTGTATCCTCCAGGAAGTAAAGTGCAACTTCTTCAGGGCTGCAGTAAATTATTTTTACCCCAGAGCAATAGACAACATGGATAGAATTATGACTGTAGGCTATACACAGTTTTTGTACCACCTAAAATGCATTGGCTCAGAAATGGATATGGTTAGGGCAGTGAATCCCTGCTTCTACCTAGTTACCTTATTCCCCTTCACTTCCAAAACTAAGCTATAGAAAGTGTACAGGACCTTTATACCACACTGGGGATTGTACTGATTTAACTGCTTTGGTATAAAATCACCCCACCAAATGAAATGGTTAAATAAGTATATATGGTATGAGATACACAATTTCCCTGCTGCCCTAGACACACGGCTTAGACTATGATAATGGCCACATAAAATAATTGCTGGGAGGAAGAAGAGGGGAAAGGATTTATTGTGCTTTAGCTGCTCTTTAGTAACTGTTGTGTATATGCTATTATCCCACAGTAGATGAATGCTAAGCCATAAGAATCACTGAGGGCTAAGTTACTATGATTAGTTTTTATTTACTCCAAAGTAAGTATGTGACATGAATAACTGATGCACTGTAAATTCCTGTACTGTTTTACTTTACCATAAATACTTATTATGATGTGCCCTACAGGTAGTTATCCCCAAATCAATTGGGTTTGAGGTGTTTGACTGTTCATGTGTTCACTTTTTGTGAGAATTTTAGCAAATAATATTACTAGGTGGCATGTTTATGGGATCAGGGAATTTTAAATAGAGATTGGTGAATAGTCTCAGAAAGACAGAAACAATATTGATTTCAGGCATATTTGCAGGAAAAAACTGATTGCAAAATAAGCTCATTTTAGTACAAAACAAATGTAATCTACAGTCAGGCCCTCATATGCCAGTTCAAAATGGCGAACCCAAATGAAATTTTTAATATTGAACATTCACAGAGAGCTTTCTTCACATAGGATCCAGGACAAGGAACAAATTATTTCTTGAATAGAGATACATTTGAGAAATGAATAATCTGTTTTTAGACAATTCATACAGAAATAGGCTGATTTCATTTTCATTACTTGTTATGAATGAGTTTCCACATTAACTAATGTATGTTACCTTTCTTCTTTATATACCAAGGTAGATCAAAATACCTTGACCTACGTAGATAAGAGATCAGCACTCAGATGTGATGTTGAACTCCAGAATCTTCCAAAAGAACTTTTCACCTGCTCAGGGCTGATTTTGTTTGGCACACAATAAGTTTTGCAGCATGTATAACTCTATCCGCAGAAACTGCAGACTTAATATTGTGCTGATATGGTTTGCAATGCAATAGTTTTTTATTAATATGTTTTTTAACCAAAAGGTATGTAGCACCCACTTTCATAGAAATGCTTTATCCTGGCATTAAATATGCTATTTATCAGAGATCATGATCTTTATTGATTATTGGTTCAATATTTTCTGAGGAACCTATTATGCTTTTAGAACCTAAATGCCTAATTCTCTCACTTGGCCCAGCAGGGGAACTCTATTGATTCAAAGCAAGAGTGAGACAAGCACTTAATCATCAATATGTGAGATTCAGAGTATCTCTCAACTGGTTGGCTTTCATTTTTACTAAACTGCAAAATGTATCAGAAGTGAAAAGTTGAAAGAGGAAGCTTTAATCCCCATTGATACTGGAAAAGCTATAAAACATATTTGTTCTAATATTAATTAAGCAGCACAAATTAAGTAACTGAGCATTTCTGGAAGATTGATGACTGCCTGGGAGGAGTTGATAGCTAAAGGCTGTGCTCTGGGTCATTAACCCCAGCCAATCATTCATCTCCAGGAAATGCCCTATGCTTAGGTCATTATTATTATTGTTACAAGCATAAACTCAGAATGGAAAATCCTCTATAGATTTCTCTCACAGCTAATAAAATTTCAGTCATTCCACAGGATATTTTTGAAGAATTATGCATTGCTTTTGTTACCATTAGGTTTAACAACATGTTTTGTTAAGTTTAGGGTTAGGATAAAAAGCCTTTTGCACAAATCATTTACTTCTTTCTTACCCACAACATGCTCACGTTCAATGGTAGACTCTTCATCCATATATGAGCACAGCTATGGATACAAACATGGGCCCTCAATATGCTAACCTCTCCATAAAACACCTGCAGGAGGGATTACTAGAAAATTGCACCATCAAATCTGCACTGTACCTGTATTACAGAAGAATATTTTCATCATTTGAACAGCTGGACTCACAGGTTTAACAACTATCACCCCTTGATCAAATTTTCTCTGGAATACTCATGCACCAGCATCAGCTTTCTAGACACCAGGATCGAAATCTGGGGTGGCACCCTAATAACCACCATATACAAAAAAATCTATGGACCACCATACTTATGTCTACCAGACTAGCAATCATCCCAAGCACACCAAAAAATACTTAATCTACAGTCAGGCCCCCAGATACCATCTACTGTGAGAAGAACACTTGTGATGCCCACTTGGCCAGCATAAAATCTGCCTTCATACAACAAGGACAGTCCCGTAGAGAAATAGACCATATCTTTGAAAAAGACACTCAGATACCATGCAGTAACCTGCTACAATACAAAAAGAAATCCCTCTGTGACTGCACATCCCTAATGGTCACTTACCACCCACACTGCAACCAATTAGAAAAATTATCAGACAACAACAGCATACACTCAACAAAGATCAGACTTTGAGAGAAATATTCCCAGCACCTCTGCTCCTTGGTTTTCAAACTGTCCCCTAGCTTTGCCCAGTCTCATGTACAGGGACCCTTAGAGTTCAGACCATAATATAATGACTATTTCCTGACTGGGTTAAATATGGAAGCATTTCTAGTGTGAATGCTGACATGAATATTTTAAAGAAAAACAGTCCCCATATTATGCTGTTCTTGCAACTTTCAGACACACTTTCTGTGAACTCATATGCTCATAAACTTGAGTGCGTCAATATTCATGGGGAATTAATGAAAAAAATGACATGTATAAAGCCAAACAACTACAAATCAAAATACATTATTTGGGTAAGCATGCACAGATATGGTATTTGAAGTCTTCAAGTACTTTTTTTAAATGTTTGAACTGACAAAAAATAAAAGTTATAGCACTGGAATATAATATGTATTTCATCTTTTTGTATGTGGCAAATCTGCCTCCAGCTCAGACACCTGTGTAATCAAGACACTGTTAAATTTCTTTGAACTCCTCTAATTTGGGTTTCATACAGCACATTTGTTTAAAATGCTTAATAACTTATTCACTAATTGCTTGTTTAAACCCACTCTGGCTGGCAAGCTTTCTGTTATAACTGATAAAATATAGATCACTCTGAATATTTATGTGCGATTTGTGTGCAAGTGACATTTATGATTAACGCAAACTTAATTTGGTAGCGGAATCAAATAAGAAATGTCTCAGTGTATTCTACTGGAATGATTAGCAGAGGTCATTAATCAAGAAGTCCCTTTTATTCTTAATTTTATGCTGGAGGAATGAGTAAAGACACAAAAGAAATGAGTATTTTGTGAGACTTGGGTTTTTTGTGTACAGGACTCAATTTTCTTATAAGACAGACACTTTCACATCTGGAAGTGTATGATGCTTATTTGGTATTCAAGAAAATCTAGAATACAGTGCCATGCATTTGACTGTAAACTGGGTTTGGGGATTCTGCATTAGAAATTGACATGTGAGAGTAAAGGATGAATGTTAGAAAGACTATCTAAAGCTCACTGGAATCAAGATGAATATTTATGTTTTTGATCAGGCTCAAAATGTTTTTAGACCAAATTCTTCCTTTACTTAACTTCAGTGTAGGTCACAGATACAAGCAAGGAATGAACTGGAAAGTAAGACCCTACCAAATATTTTTCTTAGTTTCCTCATTTCTTCAGTTGATGTCATCTCTTTCCTGGACAATAATAAGGGACATGGCACCAACAGAGATAGGCCAAACAACATTTTTGTAGTATGTAAAGCAATACCATATTTGTTTAACACAATCTGGCTAGTTTGGGGAACCCCACAGATGTGCCTATGATAGCATTGTGAAGTATCCTTCCTATGACATCAGGAGATACTTATCCCCAGACACAACAGAAATAAACAGTGTTCCAAGGAATTGTTAAATTATTTAAAAAATATGTTTTAAAAATAATAGTTAGCAAATGAGATTATCCAAACTTTAGTGAAAGGAGCCTTCATCTCCAGGATACTAGCCTGAATATAAGTTAGCTGGGCAGTGAATGAAAACCTATAAAAATCATGTAAAAGTAGAGATGAAAGGGCCCTTAAGAGGTCATTGATTTTTGGCTTGAGGCCAAAACAAACCTGTATACAAACCTGTATAAGCCATCTCAGATGAATGTTTCTCTATTACTTAAAAATATCCACGGATGGAGATTCCATAATCTCTCTAGGTAATGTATTCCACTAGTTAGTCAATTTTATATTTAGAATGTTTCCTTATGCCTAACCTAAATCACCCTTGGTGAAATTTAAACCAATTATTACTCATCCTTACCCCTGTGGATACAGAAAACAGTGGATTGCCATCGTCTTAATAGCATCCCTTTTGTATTTGAAGAATGTTACCAAATCCTTCTCGGTCTTGTCTCCAGACTAAATAACCTCAGTTCTTCCAACCTTTCCTCCATGTCATGTTTTTTTAGTCCTTTTTTTTTTTGTTCTCCTCTTGTCTTTTCCAATTTGTGCACATCTGTCACTACTACTCAATGTTTTGTGTGGAGTTAATGGTAACCAACTCCACATCCTAGTGGGTGTGTATATATAACAAAATATGCTACCCTGACTGGTATTAATGTAGTAGGTTCAAATATTTTAATAGAGTGGTTATAGAATCAAATCATATATCATGATTCTCCAAGAGCTTTATCAAGATGAATTATAGAGGAAGATGCATATTTTTTAATTTTAATTTTTCCTTCTTTCTTACATGTGCCCTGTCTCAGAATCCAATCAAGTAAATGGAAATATTTTAATTGACTTCAAGGATATTTTTATCAGACTATTAAACACTTTTCCAAATGGGTCATTTTAGCCACTCCTTGAAATCAAAAAGTTGTAAAATTCCGCTACATATATAATTCCCAAGCATCTTCAATAAAGTTTATGGAAATTTGATTTCATAGAGACTTTGGTATGTGTTGAGAACCATCAAAAACATTAAAAAACTCAGAATCATTTAAATTGTCATGCACTTAATCACTGTACAGCTCAAAAGCCATACAGTTCCTAATTTACAGTTGTCAAAAAATTGAGTAGGATTTTATGTCGGCAAATTTATATAGTCACAAGTATGAGATAACATAATGTATGCAGTTTTCAAAAAGCTAATACAAGGCAAATGAACTGTGGCAGGGCACCTTTGGTGTCTGCCACTTCAAGAGGTTTGAGCAGGCTGTGGAGCAGCTGGCAGGTGTGGTGTGGCTTAATGAGGCGATCTCATGACTGCAAGAGGGCTCCTGGATTGGAGGATGGGGCTGGACAGCCTCAATATAAACTCAAGCCCTCAGAGCTAAGTGGGCAGTTGCTCCAGGGAGCCAATGAGACAACATTGCCAAGCGGGAGCTGCTGCTTCCAGCTCCGTCTCAGAAGGTTACGGGTAGGAACTATACAGATTCCTGGTCCTGTGGAATGACCTAAAGATATGCCCTGTTCGGGTAGGATGGTGTGGTGGTGTTGTCTGTAGCGGGGTGGTCCCCAGGAAATGCAAACACCAGTGCCTCCCTAGTGAAAGGTGAGAATGGGGTGCTGTATAGCCTCAGCCCCTACGACTTGGTGGGTTACCCTGTAGAGGGGTCAGGCAAGGGATGCAAGGCATGTCATCAGGCCTGAGACTCAAGAGGCATAAGGCCAAGAGCCCCAGTGAGGGGGCAGAATGGTGGGAGCAGTGAGGACATAGGAGAAAGCAGTAGAATCAAGTGAGAAGGCTGTGTAGAGTAGGGTTTGCATAGACAGGCCTGAAGGACAGTGCATGAGCCATGTAGAGTAAGGTCTGCATGGGTGGGTCTGAAGTACTGCACATAGGCCAGCCTTGGTGATTGAGTAAGATGGGCTTGGAGGGGCCCGAGAAGATGAACTCACATGCAAGAAAAAGGGTGAGCTGTAGGGCTGTGCAAAACGGCTCTGTTCCTATTTGGATTCAGATCTGGCCATTTCAGAGGGACAGTGATTCAATTCAGTGTTTTAGAGTACTGTCCCAATTTGATTTGGCCAAATCCATTTTGGAATTTTGACACTGATTCAGATATTCAGCCATAGACTATAATGGGGAATCACTGAAATACCTATAACTTTGTCATTTTTTGGCTGATTCAGATGAAAACTGCAGAGATGGGAGCACATTTGGAGGGCATGAAGTTTCAAGGAAATAGGTACAGGGGTTTCTGTGAAATTGCACCTCAAACTGTTCAAAGCAAAACATGACATGTGTGACTTTGTGTGTGTGTGTGTTAAGGTGCAGCGGGGTGAAAACAGCAGAGATGGTAGCCCCTTATGAGGCCATGAAGCCTGCCAGATTTCAAGGAGATAGGTGCAGGGATTTCTGTGAAACTGCACCTCATACTGTTCAAAGCAAAACTCATGACACTTGTGTGAGTTAAGGGGTGTATGTAGGTTGTAGCCATGTTGGTCTAAGGGCATAGGCAGACAAGGTTCTTTGGGTAAATGTGACCTCTTTTATTAGACCAACTAAATAGTTGGAAAAATTGTTCTTCACAGCTTTTGGGTTTAAAAGCCCTTCCTCAGGCTGAGGAAGCATCTGCAGTTGGTGTGTGCTCTTCCTGGATGGAAGGAACAGTAAAGAAGACAGAGGCTGGAATGCAGGCAAGAAATCCAGTCAGTTAAAATTTAAATTGAGGCATCGGGGGTGAGAGACAGGCTGGGGGTGTGTAGAGAGGGATGTAGCAGGTAAAAGTGGAGAAGTACCTGGGGACTCAGGTGTCAGGCAGGTTATAGTGTGTCATAAATCCAATGTCTATATTGAGTCCCTGAGTTTCTGTATCTAGGAGCTTGCTAAGATATATCCCCAGCTATTCAGCTGGTCTACTAAAAGATATCAGATTGACCCAAAGAACCTTGGCTGCCTTCTGTGTGTTAAGGCAGAGCAGGATGAACGCAGCAGGGATGGTAGACTGTAACAGGGGGCCTTCCCAGTATAGGTGAGATCTCATTCCGCCCACCATAGAATCATAGAAGTAGGGCCGGAAGGGACTTTATAGATCTTCAAGTCTGATGCCCTGCCAGGGCAGGAGAAAAAAAAAACTGGGCTCAAATGATCCCAGCTAGGTAAGCATCAAGCTTCCTCTTAAAGACCCCCAGGGTAGGAGCCAGCACCACTTCCCTTGGAAGTTGGTTCCAGAGACTAGCCGCCCTAACTGTGAAGTAGTTCTTATGGATGTCTAATCTAAACCTACTCTCCAACAACTTGTGGCCGTTATTCCTTGTCATGCCAGGGGGCGCTAGGGGAAACAAGATCTCTCCCAAACCCTTCTGGTCCCCC
>NW_017729004.1:62879756-62882584 GCF_001723915.1 Gavialis gangeticus | reverse complement strand
TGATAAAGAGATTGAACAGCACGGGCCCAAGGACCGAGCCCTGGGGGACTCCGCTGCCCACTTCTCCCCAGGTTGAATATGACCCATCCACCACCACCCTCTGAGTGTGACCCTTCAGCCAATCTGCAATCCATCTGACTGTGTAGGCATCAATGCACAGTCACCACCAGTTTCTGGGCCAACTGCCCACCCCTCTTTTTTCTGCCATGCCTTGATGGAATATTGATTCAGATGTTACCCAGGCAGGAGGCTGCCCATTTAGGCCCCTGATGTCTAGTGGTGACATCTGTTCAGCAGCTCTGTACCTTCCCTACACTGTGGCCCATGCCTCGCAGATGGCATCCTGATGTGCAGTGGGTGTCACAACATCCCCAGCAATGTTGAACACCCTCTCACTCACAACACTGATCAGTGGACAGGACAGGTGTTCCTGGGTAACCATGTCCAGATCCTGCCACATGTGGCTGCAGCTTGTCCAATAGATCAAGGGGTTGCAGGGCAGCAGCTCCACATCCTCGGTGAGATAGGTAGCCACCGAGGACTAAGCACTTCCTGCCTAATGCTGGAGTCTGATGCCTCTGGACCCCAATGTGGAAGCCATGCCCTTGGCCCACGTTGGCAGAAGCTGACATGGAGGACACTGGCTGGTGGATGGAGTGCTGGCATGGGAAAGTGGATCCTCCTCTTCCACATCCTCCCACCTCTGGCCTTCTACCTCCCTGCCTCTGTTCACCAGTACCTCTGTCCAGTGATTGAGGGTTCTGCTACTGCAGATGCTCCCCTTTACCCTCAGGTCACACATGTAGCAGAACCTCAATCTTCTTTAAAGTGCCTTTCAGAGAAGGAGAACTGGCTCTAGGGGAACTCTGAGGGAAGTGGAGCACAAACTCAGATTCCCCCTCCTTCCTCAGAATTTCTCTGGCTATGGCACTGAGTTCCGCTGCTTCCAGAGTCAGCTCATCTTCTGGCACTGGGAGGCTCATGCTAGGAGCTAAAATTGGTGTGGAGGAGACTGTCATGCTGGTACGGGTGGCTATTTCTGGTGTTAGTGGAGGTGGTGCAGGTGCAGATACTGCTCTCACCTCCTTGCTGCCATTAGCAGTAGAAGCTTCATGCCTGGTAGAAAAGAGGGTGCATCTAAGTTTGAGGGGTGGGGAATTTAAAGCTCTCCCTCTGCCCCATCTCACTTCCCTGCCAGAAGACCTGGCACCTGCCTTTCCAGCATGCTTCATGTTTGGTGCGCTGGAAAGTGTATGTATAATTTAAATGTGTTGTGCTTTCCTGAACAGTGATGAATAACATACTGCCAAGGAAAGCACACATAGCTTTCTTTTTGTTTGGGGAAAAAAATAAGAAGAACAAATAAGAGGATTTTTGAGGAAGAATTAGTTGAAAGGGATAAATTAGGGATGGTAGGCAAGGGTAAGTGGGAAAGAATTGGCTGCAACTTGGTTGCAAGAGACTACCAGTACCTACTGCTACCAAGCAAACCTAGACCTTTCAGATGCTGTGTGCTTTCCTGCTTGTGCTGAAGAGAGACACAACTGACAGAAAAGGCAGAGAGAGCTTGAGACAGAGCCTTATATGTTGTTTCTCCATCCCTCTCTCAAAGCACTGTGATTGGGAAGGAACTCAGGGAAAAATCATAGCCATTGGCCAGCTACAGATGGCAATATCAGAGGAGTCCCCCCCACCTACCCTCTCCTTCTTCTTAGTTTCTGTTTGCCTGCAAGCCCAACCCCAAAGCTCCAAAATATTGTGAAACATTTCTGAAATGTTTTGGATGTTTTTGTGTCCATGATGTTTCAGAGCCTTCCAGAGATGTTTTGAAGGCTTCAATTTTGATTCAGATTTGGTGATTCAGCTGCTGAAATGGGCCGAAACACCTACGGAATTAAACAGCTGCCAAAGTTTTGCACAGCCTTAGGAAGTGGCTGAATAACCTAACCAGAGAACCCCTCGACTGGTCAATGTTGGAGTCAGGACCAGAACAATCGAAGGGCTAAAGCACCCACCACACGGGATGGCCAGATCCAGGGGCCTTGGGACCAGGGGACTTGGAAAGAGCTGCAGGGAAGAGGCAGGTCCCATCCCTCTTTCCTAATCAGCTGGTGGGGCAGTTAGCAGTGTACCCCTGGCTGGGCAGGGATTCTGAAATGGGACAGTCCCCAGGCAGCTCCAGGCAGCCTGTGCAGACTTCGCCATGCAGCCTGGGGTTGGCTGGGAACTGACCCAGTTTAGGGCAAGTCCCAGCCAGCTCCACATTGGGTGGGGAACTCTCTCCATGCAGGAAACTCCTAGCCCCAGCTCTGTTATCATGGAGCCTGGGCTGGGAGTTCCCTGCTGCTAGGGCAGGGGGACACTGTCCCTGACCATTTTCTGGTGGCAGAGCCCAACCCAGTGGCAGGCAACTACTGGCAATCTCCTGCCCCCTGCTGAGCATCTGACCAAAATTGCTCCAAGTCAGCTGTCTACATGTGCCTTAGTTACTCAGCAATTAATTTGCTACTTACTTACTTAATTTGCTATTTGCAGATAGAAAATTAGCTACTGAGTAGAACAAATTACTGTGCAGTAGTCTGCACGTGTAGATGATGCTGCTTACTATGCAGTAATTTGCCCTACTGAGCATTAAAGCATCTGGTGTAGACTTGCCCACTAAAATCAAGCTAATGCTAGAATAGAGTCATAGATTCATAGAAGTAGGGTTGGAGGGGACCTTGTAGATCTTCTAGTCTGACCCCCTGCCTTGGGCAGAAGAGAAAACTGGGCTCAAATGACCCCAGCCAGGTAGACATCAAGCTTCCTTTTAAAGACCCCCAGGGTAG
>NW_017729004.1:62874876-62878636 GCF_001723915.1 Gavialis gangeticus | reverse complement strand
GTGCTCCTTGATAATCTTCTCAAAGAGTTTCCCAAGGATTGAAGTTAGACTAATGGGCCTATAGTTGCCCAGTCCACCCTATTCCCTTTTTTAAAGATGGGGACCACATTGACTTTCTTCCAGTCATCTGGCACCTGGCCAGAACACCACGAGTGCTCATAAAGCCATGCCAGGGGTTCCACAATAACCCCCTGCCAATTCCCTCAACAACCTGGTACTTAACTTAGGTGTATAGGTGTATAGGTACTCAACTTAAACTTAATCTTATCCTCATATCATAGTCAAACTTTATAATCAGTCATTCTTTGGCCTTCAGGTCTTTTTACTGGAAAAAGTACCTATCAAATATGAACTTTCATGAATTAAAATGAAACAAAACAAAACCCTAGCTACGCCATCAATTCTATGTGTATGCAAATTATGAGCTGGATTCTGATATCCTTTTTTCAAATACAAGCTCTCCTAAAGTCAGTGTAAGCACTCCATTACAAAATGCCTCCAAAATCAAATTCAGACCCTACAAATCCCTGAACATTCTTGGTATTTTCATTTTCTCTCCCCTTGAATGTTTTTTGTCTCAATATCCTGGTATAATGATGCCACTGGAAAAGGATGACAAAAGTTTCCTAAGTATGTTAATGAATGTAAATTTAGCATCTGACAAAGTAGGTTGTTCCCTACTAAAGCTCATATCTCTGTGAATCAGTTAGCCCCTAGAAGTATGTACAGATGTCACATTTAGATTGATCTAACCCTAGTTAGGTTGATCTAAGTGCCAATCCATACAGATGTCTGGGAAAATTACAGTGGACAAAAAATGGCAGCTCCAATCTAAATTTAGTTCATGTAGATTGAGCTAATTATTATGTAAGATAACCCAAACATGTGCACCAGCATAACCGTGGATGGACAACCCCACCATGGACATCCTAGCCCCCTAGCACACTTGACATCCCCCCATAGACCCCCTCACTCCCCTCTAGACCTGTTAGCCCCCTCAAACCTGCCCAACTGGCCCTAGACCAACTAACCTCCCCTGTGGATCCATTAGCACCTGCCCAATCCGACCAACCCTCCCTCTCTCTCATCCCCCATGGACCCACTGGCTTCCCCAATCCTTCCTATTCCCCCTCTGCACCAACTTACTTAGATCAGGCTCCCAGCACAGGCAAACACACGTACAATTGGCACCCAATCTATAATTATGCTGCTTAAAGTACGTGGTATGATTGTAGATTGAATCCAGGAAATGTCTGCAAGTGGCCTAAGCTACCACCCTGTTCTATCTTCTGCCTGACTTCAGAGTAACATGGATAACCTCCATTACATTTACAAGAAACACATGAATTTTTTATAGTAAAAGAGTAAAAATATTATTAAAAAGAATAAAAATCAGAGGGAATCAGAGGTGACTGGTGGCAACTAAACCTGCTATCACCTGATAATGAAAATAATTACCTTTCCTTGAAAAAGCAGACTGCAGTAGTATTAAAATTCGAAATCTTATTTAATGATGCATCAAAACCAAGTGAAAGGCATTAGCTATGAAATGGTCATTCATTATTTAAAGTGGGTAAGAGGGTAAATATGTAAATATTTACTTATATATTCACGGGCAAATAATTTGAATACAATGAAGGGGCTTAATTTTGAAAATAGGGCTCCTTATCTTCCTCAGCATAAAGTGCCAGAAATATTCCAGAAACATATCTTGTAACTGGTGCTGAAATTAATTGACTTCAGATCAGTTATATTTCTGTGGAGCCTTCACTGAACTCAACAACATGATGTAGAGTCAACTGAGTACTACAAAAACATGTAGAGACAATTATAGGATTGGGACCTACAAGGTGTTTTTGATAATTTACCAATAAGCTTTTATTTTTAAATTAATGATTTTTTTTTTAATTTCTACTCCACACTCCTAAAAAAAAGGGGCCAAGAAACTTTTTGTTTAAAACTTTTCTTAGTTGTTGTTTTGAGGTACTAATGGCAAAGTAGATGGTTAACTACTGCCCTTAACATTTTTACAGATGTAACATAGGGGTTACAATAAAATCCTACAAACCCCTGTTGTGAGTGATGTCCATTATTTGCCAAAGCTTCAGTTCACTTGGAGCCTTGAACAAGTAAAGAAGGAGGCATAAAACATATTCTTCAGCAGTGTCCTCTGATTCTCAGTCATTGCTTCTCTGCTTGTTTCTCAAGGCAATGGACACCCAAAGTATTTCTTGCTAGAAAAACTGCACTGTGCATTACCTAAATCACAGTGCATTTACCCAGTTTGAAGACTAGACCCTTGCACAAGATTTCCTGCAGGGAAAAATAAGGTTTTGGAACCAATGTCAATTCCTGTCCAATCTACAGTTTTAACCAGAAAGAAACAACAAATGTCAAATGCTGAGAAAAGAAAATTGTAAAGGGTGATAACAAGACTCATTTTCCTAGTAGGGGCACAGTAGCAAGCTGTGTTGCACTGGAACATGTTTGTCATAAGACTGAGTAAACTTAACTTGCAGAAACACTATTGTATTATTTGTGGTTTAACCTTGAAAATGTCTTATATCACATTATCTCAAGCAGCTACCATGGTTCAGGTATACCAGTTGCTGCTGCCAGTAGCACACAAGAGTGCGATATGGCCACTGTCACACCTGGCTGCCTTTAACTCCCCAACCCAGATGACTACATGTCATTTATATGTGGGTTGCTGTGGATGTGACCTTTGACGGAAGTCTAGACCTGGACTTGAACACATGCTTTGGGACCCACAGCACATACTTTAATGTAGCTATTACCTCCTCCCCAGCCAGTTTAAATTCCTTCAGTTAACTGCAGAAAAGCTCAAAAACCTACGTTACACAAAATATGAAAGGAAATGACCATGAATGAATAATATTAAATCAATATCAATATATAATAATGAAACAGATTTCACAAAAGCACCATTTGAAAAAGCACCATTTTTCAGGAACTAATTCCTAGAAATGTCCTTTCTAATCTCTAGAGTAAAATCCAGTACTATAACTACTCATATCATATAATCATAGAATCATAGAAAATTAGGGTTAGAAGAGATATCAGGAGATCATCCAGTCCAACACCCTGGTGAAAGCAAGACCAGTTTTCTATCCACCTTACAGTCCATTCATCAATTCATCCAACTTGGACTTCCTTAGCTTACGTGCAAGAATGTCGTGAAAGACCATTTCAAAAACCTTGCTAAATTCAATTCTGCATTCACAGAGCCAATCATCTCATCACAGAAGGCAGTTGGATAGGTTAGGCATGACTTGCCCTTGGTGAATCCATGCTGACTGTTCCTAATCATTTTCTTCTCCTCCAAGTGTTTAGAACTGGATTCCTGAAGAACCTGCTCCATGATTTTTCCAGGAACTGAGGTGAGGCTGACTGGTCTGTAGTTCCCCAGATGCTCCTTCTTTCCTTTTTTAAACATGAGCACTATATTTTCCCTTTTCCGATTGTCTGGAACATCTCCCAATTGCTGTGAGTTTTCAAAAATCATGACCAGCAGCTCTACAATCGCAGCAGACAACTCCTTCATTGCATCTGGCTGCATGGACTTGTACACATCCACCTTTTCTAAATAGTCCCTAAACTGTTCTTTTGCCACTGTTGGCTGCTCACCTCCTCCCTAAACTGTGCTGCCAGGCGCAGTAGTCTGAGAGTTGACCTTGCCTGTGAAAACTGAAGTGAAAAGGGCTTTTTGAGTACTTCAGCCTTTTTCACATCATTTATC
>NW_017729004.1:62856707-62869876 GCF_001723915.1 Gavialis gangeticus | reverse complement strand
GTGAAAACTGAAGTGAAAAGGGCTTTTTGAGTACTTCAGCCTTTTTCACATCATTTATCATTAGGTTGCCTCCCTCATTCAGTAAGGGACCCACACTTTCCCTGATTTTCCTCTTATCGCCGACAAAATTGTGGAAACCCTTCTTGTTACACTTCATACCCTTGCTAGCTGCAACTCCAATTGCACTTTGGCCTTCCTGATTTCTTCCCTGCCATGTTTCTTATACTCCTCCCTAGTCATTTGTCCAAGTTTGCACTTCTTGTAAGCTTCCTTTTTGCATTTTAGTTCATTGAAGAGTTTCCTGCTGAGCCAAGGATACAGGCCTGGGGCCCTGTGCCACCTCTGTTTGCACCCGTCGTACTAGTATTAGGGCCCTAGACCACATGACTCCTCTTCCTAGCCCTGTGTGTCAGTATCAAGGCCCCAGACTATGTGCAGCCTCCACCTGTCCCCATGTGCCATGTTTGGGACCCCGGAATCCTATGCCACCTCCACCCAGCCTCACGTGTGGGGATAGGACTCCAAATCAGGCCCTGGGCTGCCCTGCATATGGGATCTAGCAAAAGGACCACAGCCTGTGGGGGTTCCCACAAACCTATATAGAACTCTGTAGGCTGGATGCCAAGATGGTGGGGACTGGATCCGGTCTGTGGGCCAGGGATTGAGCACCCTGATACAGATGAATCAGATGGAGATTGACATTCAGCTGCTCCAATAATCTCATTCTATGCAAGAGAAATACAAATGACCTGGAGAGTCAGTCTCAGAATGGTACTGGATGTGGTCATCATCATGCAATGCCAATAAACACCACTTAAAATTCCATAGTCCCTATTCTGACATGTGTCATAATAGTTCTCTCTGCTAGTGTCCATAGGCTACTATTGGGGACTTCTGTGATGTACTGGAATTCTTGTGTGGCAACTGCCTAATGATTCCCAAGGCAACCCCACTATGTAGCATACACATTGCTCAGCACCTTGCACTGCTGCTACTCACAACATAGATTTGACCCAAACTAAATAGTTACTGTAATGGGGATTTGACCATCCACCTTGCTAGCTACTGACACTGACAAAAGGGTTGAACAGCTTGCAGTAGTTGCTAGGTAACAGTCTCTTGCTCTCAGGATCACTGGCCAACAAGGGAGAGCTTGTTCCAATGAACTGCTAGTAGTTGTGTTCAATACATTGAGTATATTATGCTAAGAGAGTTTAAGCTCTTTGGGGTAAGGCTTTCTTTTTTATTGTGTATGCGTGCGTGTATGTGCACATGCACAGTAATTAGCCCATTTTGGACCCCATCTAAGGGCCCACACAAAATAATTGGTGTTGTCTGAGGACTAAGGATGGCTATTAATAATGCAAATCTATGTGTAACCAGGGAAGGAAGAATGAACTACAGCTTGCTGCATGGTTCTTTTTAAATCTCCTTCTGGATTCTTATAGCTATTGTTGTACATATAGCTAAGCTTTAGAATGTGCTTTTAATATTGATATTATTTACTTAATATCTAGTAGCAGACAGAATGTTTTCTTCTTTAAGACCTTTGTCCTTTTTTTGAAACAATGATATTGTTACTTTGTTTGTATTCATAAGATGCAAAGCACTAATCCTTCTACGTACAATACAGATAGACTGCTAAAACTGTACAGACTGTATGCTTCCTACCTTATGCACTGCTAGATATTTTGTCAATATCATCTGAGTTTTCCATTTTATAGACTAAAACAATGTGTTCCCCTGACTTGCAGATCCTTGCAGGTGTAATGATATTATTTCTCTCCCTATTTTTGTGGACCACTGTGTGGCATTACCCTATACATAGAGGCCCACTCAAATCACAGTCTCATGGATTTTACAGAAATCGTGAAATCAGATAATGCCTGTGAAATTCATGGGAGAAAAAATAAACTAACTAAAAATAAAATGCTGGCTTCCCAGTGGGAGCCAGCAGTTCTCATGGCTGCTGCAGCTGGCCACACAGCCCACTGAGGGCAAGGGAGAAGGGGGGCTCCTGGTATGCTGCTGCTGATTGGTTAAGAGGGCTGTTGTTGTGCAGCCCAGCTCCTCTCCAGCAATCAGCAGCGAGGGGCAGGGCCACATGATGGATAGCCCTCTCAGCCAGTCAGTGGTGAGGGGTGGGGCTGTATGACAGACAGCCTTTTTTAACTAATCAGTGGGGTGGGATCATCAGGGCCCTTCAGTCAATCAGAGGAATGGCGGTGGGTGGTGGGGTGCCGTGGTAAGCCCATGAAAATGGATATAAGTCATCTGCTCCAAAAATTGGCTGCTTGCCTCCACAGTTTGGGTAAAGCCTTATCTATACACCATATTTTTGTGGATTCTTGGGTTGGATTGCATGGCTCCCTCCACACATTATATGTATTACACAATTACTTGGTTAATTGTGCAATTAATTTTGACTGTCTACATGTGCAAATGAACTATAGTGACTTAAAAAGATCTAACCAACTATAAAATTATTCACAGAAAATGTGCAATAACTTTGAACCACTAGAATTCACATGGAAATTGAAAGCTGCACAGCAGCTTCTTTAATCTTGCAATTTCCCCTGTGTGCCCTGAAGTTTTAAATATACTGCATTTTTTTGCCTCCTGCTGCTGATTAGCAAAACGGCCTCAGCAACCTTGCTGCTTGCTGCTGACCAGATGGGAAGCAAAAACCAAGGCATTTTTAAAACTGTGGTTTTTACCTCCTGGCCATAAGGGATGAGCAGCGAGTGGTGAGGGCAATGGAGTCCCTCTGCCAGTCATCAGCAGGGGGACATGTGGGGAAAACTGCAAAAGTAAAGGAGCTGCCACATAGCACACTTCTGGCATGAATGTCAGTGGTCTCTAGCAATAACTTTCTATCTAGATTTCGTTTGCCCCTGTGACTGGGAGACCCATCAACCCATCTGAGCTCCCAGCTGGAGAGGCCCATTTGCACCCCTGAACCTGGAAGCCCCAAGCTGATGCTGGCTCCCAGCCACAGGTCCAATGTCCCCGCAAATGGGACCCCCATCAATTGACAGGACTCTCAGCTCTGGGAGTGCCCCATGCAACCCTGAGGCTAGGAGATCAGCTGCTGTGACCTCTCAGCTGTAGAATCAGGCTACCACTGCATGAGCAATAAGGCATGCTGGGATCTGATTCATGATCCCAGAGTCACACCTTCTTCTATGTGTATGTGGCATGGCCGGAGGAATGATTGTGTGGATCATGCATTTGATCCCATAGCACATTTACCTGCAAATGTACTGGGGCTGTATCATTATATTATTTCTTTCCCTGTTTTTATAGACCACTGTGTAACATTAATCCATACACCATATTTTTGTGGGTGCTATGGCTGGATTGCATAGAAACAGTACCTTAGCAGCAGTATCAAGAGGCATTTTGCCTTGACAGGCACAATGGCTTTTTGAGATCTACGGTACTAAAAGGAATTGCAGTTTACTTATTTTCCTTCAGAGGCTCCATGCAGAATGCGATGATAATGCCATAGTTTCACTGCCTCAGCACATCCCCTTGGAAACGTATTAGAGAGAGAGAGTCCCAAAGGAGACCCCCAAATGGTTTACCTGAAGAAGATAACTGTTCAGTTTGGAGGGAACCTGTGTCTTCTGTATCTGGGCTTGCAAAGTGCCTGAGAAAGTGCTGCCCTACTTCCAAATGCAACAGAACTACAAAAAATGAAAATCAGTTCTTTTCTTCAGATAAAATTCAGACCTACTGAAAACCAACTGGATGCTAGTCTAAATTCTGACTATTATGTTTAAGGTAATTTGCTATCAACCTCCAGATATGAACTGATTAAATGGATGTCTAGCATGTTTACCTATTCTCAGCTTTGGAAGAACTCCAAGGAAGAAGTTGGTGATTAGTTAATCTGTTGTCCTTCCAGGCATTAGCAAAGGTTGTGTCTGTCTGGTGAGTGGAATGGACATGGCTCATTTTTCCACTTCGGACTATTGAGTGTTGGGTGACAGCAGGTTTGATCCATAAGGGGGTTGTAGGCAGATCAGTATCTTTATCTCTTTGATATAAAGGGAGAGTCTTTTTAAGAGAGTAGGTTATAGTCCTTTCCCCTCTAAAGAGGAAGATTCTTCTGTGCTGCTCCTCCTGTTTGTACCGTAACAACTTAAACTAATCATTTGACATACTTCAGACTGTACTTTAATGATAATATATAGTTGAATAACATGTTCTGGGGATGCCTCTAACCAAGGGAAGTTATGGCCAAAAGTCAAGAGAATCTAAAAGAACAGCTGAGAGCTTAACATTGTCAAACACCAAAGAGAAAATCTGTGAAAAGAGAAAGACATTGTGGGGAGTAAATTGCAAAGTATAGCAATCAGTATGATTCTAAGCCTGGAGCTCAGACAAGTGTGCTCAAAGGTTGTAGATGGGGGGCAATGTCAAATGAGATGGAGAAGTTGAAAGATTCAGTGATGAAGGAAAGAGAATCCTTTCTTTGCATTAAGAGGAAAGAATTAAAATATGATGTAGCAACTGTGGATAGGAAGAGAAAACTATCAGATTGTTTGGATAGCTTTCCTTAAGAAACAACATGATTACCTATTGCCTTTAAGAAGATTGTTACTATAGCTGTAAAATGAAACTGATTTTAGAAAATCAGAAAAAAAGCTAACACCCTTTGGCACTATTGGAATAATAGTGTTTTGTTGTTTTGGCAAGGGCAGAGAGGGGTTGTTGAAAATATAATTCTGTACTGTGCTGGGGGGTGGAAATAAATTAAAAGTGGAAGTCTTGATAGGCTGAATGACTTTTTTTTTTGCCTAATACTTAAAACTATTCTATGAAGTATGTTTGGAAGATAAATTACTTCCCTGTTGGCAGTAATCTACCTCTTTAAATCAACAATATTTTATTAACCATAAGACATTAAATTATTAATTTTGGTGGCCTACAGTAAGCAATATAAATGGTTGGGTGACCAGTAGTAACTTTTTGTTATTACTTAAACATAGCAAAAATAAAAAAGTTAGGTTTTGCAGTTATAATTCTCTTGACAAGCAGGCATAGAAATGAGACATAAACTTAAAATGGAATTTGAAAATAGCAGCATTTTTAAAGTATTAAAAGAGGTGGGATTGCTTTTAAAAGTATGTATTTGATGCAGTACATCTAAAATATAGAAACTTTTTTTCATTGCTAAGAAATAGTATTTGAGTTAAATATATAAAGTTAAAAGTAAATGCTGTCAGGAGCAATGTTAGGTCTCTTCAACTAGGAGATAAATATGTATGAAAAATATATTTTAAAAAAATATAGGACCCGAATTGACACTGACTGATGTCAATGGTTAAATTTATAAGACTGAGTGAATCTAGAGGCTTTCTATATTAGCAATCTATCCATTGTGCTGTTCTCCTGAAGGCATGGAGTAGTAGTATTTAACAATAATTCCATTATTATTTAAATATTTCATTACCATTGTTGCCAATCTTCCATTTTTTTCACAGGTCTGGTAAGATCTGGCATTTTTTCTAAATCGTGGCTGCTTGAATCTATTTTATTCCCTAAGAATCTCAGCTTTCACTGGAAAAAACAAACTTTTTTTGTAAGAAAGAACTTTACACATTCTAGTATTCAAAGAGAAATACATAAACAGTACTTGGGGTTGATTATTCTGAAGAGCTCCTGATTTTAAACCAATTTCATGCTTCTGAAGGACCTGTCCATTATTTTAAAATAGTTTAAACTAATGCTACTCAAATTGGAGGAGTGAGAGCCTCTGTTTCACTTTGTGAATCAACATGGCATTTTGCTAGCCACATAAATGGCATTTTTGTCACTTATGAACAGTTTTTATTTCTGTTACAGATGCAGTATAATAAGGAGTAGGGCCTAATTTCTAGGCTGGAAGCTTGCTCCAGTGGGAGAGAAGTTAGCACTGTATTATACCAGAAGTGTACCTAGGGTGAGCAACCAAGACTTGAGCCCCAAGTACCCACTTAGCCCCAGGTACCCAAGAATGGCAGCCACTGTGGCCACCCAGGGCATAGAAACTGATTGTTACGACTCTGTATCTGATGATCTTCCAGGGTCCCTTCTGGCCTTACATTCTATGAATCTATGATAAATGTATGTGAATGTCCAAACAGGGTGTGTCCCCACAAGTGAGAACATGTATTTTTCTGGGGTCAAAGAGCAGTAGCACAATGTGTGCTTCTGCTGCTTGTCCCTGGAGAATGCCCACGCCCTGTGCATTCTGGCATGTGGCATGTTGCTCCATGTAGCGTAGGGGAGGCTGGACCCAGCAGCCTTACCTGGGATCCTGGGGCCCTCCGGGAGCCAGAGCTGTGGTGATCCTGCAGCAGGGAGCCTGGCTGACAGTCAGCATGGCTTTGGGGTCAACCCCCCCTGCGCTGCAAATTATTAGTGTGGGGAACACCTGCATATGTGGTATGAGTAGTGTGTGGCACCACAGATGGGCCCTTGATGCTACATGCTGCACATTCACACTCATCTGGACATGCCCACAAAGTCTGATCGGAAAGTTTCCTCCATAACTTCCATTCTGAGCCTTTAGGGTCCGGCAGGTATAAAATATCATTAATAATTTTTTTCCCCCAAAAGTCATGTCTTTGTTCAATCAAATTATTAAATCAAAACTTTTTTTACAAGTGAAGCAAATATATCAGGAAGCAAAATAATTCACTTGAAAGGGTAGCAGAGTAGGATTAGGAGCTGAAATTTTCAAGGCAGTTAAGAGATGTATCACATTCACTTGCTCTATGACAAGTTTACTCTATAAATTGGTCAAATCACATTTATAGATTTAAGCCTCAATTATTCCATCTGTGTGAAATGGGCATGGCAATGTGTACCAACTTTTAAAATCCACTTTTATATAAAAGTAAAGAATGGTTGTTTAAGTGCTGTTTATCATTGCAAGTCATCTATGCCATGATCTGTTAATGGATGGTTGGGGACAGGATCATTTGCGCTGGTAATTGTGAAATAAATATTTGGGGAAGAAAAAATTGAGACCAAAAGGAAAGTCCCATGCAAGACAGTAAGCTAAGACAAATATCTTCAAGCTAATAAAAATGATTCTTTGTGTATGTGTACTGTATATATGTCTATTGTAAACTGTTAAACTGTATAGTGTCAGGGGCAGACTGAGGTCTCTCCTACCTCTATTCATTTAAGGAAATGAATGATTAATAGGTATTATTCATGCATTTCACCCTTTTCACATTTAATAACAGCTCCTTCTGACCAAAACGATAAAAACATGATCAGAATGGAGAGTGTGGGTGTCATAATGCAAATAGTGGATTAGAAAGACTGCATATTTGCCGTTTTTGATTTATTTCCAGCAGAACACTTTTTTGATTAGCTCCAGAAAATGAAATTGGAAACATTTCATGTAATTTAAAAAAAGGGGGAGAGGTGGGGGGGGGGGCAGTGTCTGACTGGCATCATCATCATCAATTGGTCCTTTTGTATTTTTCCCCTGTTCATTTGTACAGCTATAATTACAAATTCTTTATGAAACTTTGATGTCAGTCCTTATTAATCTCTAATTTCTAATCACAGGCACAAGTAGGTTTAAAACTTCATCTCAAACCTTTTGAGAGATCTAAGGTTTTTGAGGGAAAAATGACATGTTGCTCATCTTCACCACATTTTCTGGACACTTCTTGACAGCAGTTATTCCAAGGGGAAAGAAGTTGGAGGAAAGAAGGGAAAAGAAAAGAAGTTTTTGTCAAGTGAAAGTTGAGTTCCAGGTTTTAACACAATTATGGCTGGATTTATTGGTGGGTGTGACAGTTCTTGGTTACATTGCTCTGGTGAGAAGGAAGATAAATGAGGCTACAGCACCTGGGAGACACGTAGGCAAGATTAGCTTAAAATTAAGAGCCTCTTTTGAGAGTTTGAAACATATGAAAAGATTTGGCAGAGCTACAGTGTATAAATGCAAGCAGCAAGGAACAAGTGGATAGGAAATAAAAAGAAAAGTGGTATTTTTAGGCTGTTACTTTATTTGAAATCAATCAGTGACAGTAGCTAAAGAAAAGACTCCAATCAGAATTTGATTTAAAAAATGCGTGCCAATGGTGTACTCCTTAATAGAATAACTTTTTCAATATTTTTGCATTGCAAGTATTCTTGGCATTGGTTCAATAGCCATTTCTTATATGTATATATGTATGAAATGTATTGTAGTCTCCATTTCACTTTGCCAGTATTGCAATATTTTTCTATTACCGCTTTAAAAAGGTACCTTTTTCTATTGCTTTATTGCACACATATGCACAAGGGAAAAGATAATAAATAAACACTTACATATCCACTAAAAGAACCTTATTTATCAGCACCTGATACCTGAATTGGAGAGTGTTAACACAAGAAAGATGAGCCAATGCAGCCTCTAGGATTCAGCAGTTACAGTCATGATCAAATTAACCTCTTCCTGATTTTCACTTTAGAAATTAATGGTCTGACCCAGGGGTATTGTAGAATCCCATTTGACTTCAGCTGGTTTTGGATCATGTCTTACTGCATACTTTAACAGGGTGTCTTTTAGAGGCAACACAATGATATCGGCACTACATGGTTAGTGTCTGGCAATGCTACTGTGCTGTAGCAAGGAGCTATGGCACAGTAGCTCATTGCTACTGCACCATAGCATCTTGGCTAAGTGTACCCTGTGTCACCTAAACTGAAGTGGTACTGAAGGTCTAGCCCAGAACCTCTGTAGGATCATTCACTTTAAGACTGTCCCAGATATAGTTTCAGACTGCTGCATAAGCACCTGACCTGAAACCCAGTGTAGTTGATAGAAACAATCCCTTCCCCTTAATTTTAATGGGCTTTGCATTAGACTTTGGCTCTGGTCGTTAACTGAAGATTTCAACTAGGGATGCTTTCAAGGTTTAATTTCCTATAACACCCACTAAGAAAGAGTATTAACTATTAAAGGAACAAAGGAAAAGCTAATCAGGCAAAGAATCATAGGCTACTGCCAGGAATAAGAGTACTTATCTCTTCTACTGGAAATAATAATTAAAAAAAACCCTGCCAAGGTTCTAAGTCAGGAAAGACAATCAAGTGCACAAGGGCAAGAATGCAGAAAAAATAATACAGCTGACAATCCAAGGGAAGAACACAGAGCCTCAAAAATGCATTCAGAAACCAGCCGCCAAGGAGGAAAGCAGAAAAGCAGAAAATCAGTGACTAAAAGGAGTATAGTGCAAGTCCTAGGGACCTGCCTAAATATATAAATACCATCTAGATAGGAATTGAGATGGAATGGACAAAGTCATGAGATTTCACAGGATTTGCCCAAATACCTGAAGGGCAAGCAAAAAGCCCAAACTAAGTTTTTTATTTTACTGTTGAGGTTTTAGCTCTTCAATAGTTTACAATAATATAACCTGAAGAGTTTTAGTTGAATTTATTACTCAAGCTAGTGGGCCACAAGCAAAGAGAAAAACCATTCCTTGAAAGATAAATAGGAAAGGAAATATAAAAAAAAAAAATTGTATAATTTGAACTGCTTTCATACCTGATTGATTTTTTACTGTGGCCCAGATCCTATTACATCTATTGGACATCTATGGACTTAGGGTGAAATCCTGTTTCACCAACAGATGCCTAAGTGGTACTTATGTAGCCAGCGATTTTCAGCACTTATACAGTTTGAAGTCCGTTTGTACCCGTGGTGGAGCAGACTTACCTTGTCCACTTTACATGCTAGAAGTAAAGTGAAGGAGGCTGGCCTTCTGTGTTTATTCCAGTAGCCTAATGACTAAGGCATGTTTTCATGGATCAAGAGACCTAGGATCCAGGACCCCTCCTCCCCTTTCCTTACCACATTTCCAGCTACCATATGAATGCTTTGATTCACTAACCATGTTTTTTTTTTCTGTGACTAAAGTTTGAGGATGAGTGCATGCCTGGGTGATTCTATTTCCCCCATATCCTCACCCACATACCTACAATGCCAGAGTCCAGCCCACTGAACAAGCTCAAAAGGGTGAGCATAACTACATGGAACTGAAAATGTGTTTAAGTACCAAATATTGCAGTAGCACAGCTATGAAAAAAGTGACTTCAGTGTGTAAAACTGAAATAGGATTTAGCTGGAAGTTTTAATTTACTCTAAAGTTGTGTATTTCCCCCAGGGGACTAGTAATGTGCCTATGTCTTTCATTATGTCAACAGACTAGTATATCCCTACAGACCCACCATTTACCACCATATACACACAGCTTTCCTATTATGGCAACTAGCAGCATACAGCCTCATACACACTCAAACAGCAATACTAGTTCACCTTGGGAGACTCAGCTATCTCTCCCATTTTCTAATTGGGAAGAATTATCAATAGTGTTGCATGCTTCTGTCATTTTGGGATCAGTTTGATCTAATTTGCTGAGAAGGGAAGACACTTCATTGGGATTTAGCTCAGTCAAAGGAGGTGTCACACTGAGAGAATTCAGCATTGATTTCAGAAGCAGCTAAATGTCACATCAGTTTGGGGGTGGGGAGAGTGGTGGGCAGGTCTGGGACCATCAGTGGGTCTAAGTACCAACCAGGGTCAGGAGGAACAAGCACAATTCAAGGACAATCCAGGTCAGAAGCCAGGAGGCAAATCCAAGGGCTGGACAGGGGTGGGGATGCATCTAGGAAAAAACTGGGTCAGGAAGCCAGTGGATCAAGCAGAAAGCAAAGTCAAAGAACAAGCCAGAGGGAACAACAAAGCAGCATGCGATCAGACACAGCTTGTTGCCCAGACACTTCCTGCTGTGGGCCATGGGTTCATATTCAGAAAGTAGAGGGTCAGCTAACCCCAGCTTGCCACTCCAGGGAGTGCATGGAGGATTGGGCATTATTAGAGGCTTCTCACCAGCTTTGACAGGCCTGGCTGGTAGGCTGAGATGAGTGCTGTGATGTCAAGCCAAGACACCAGGTTCAAGGCTGTGGCTTGAGAGTGAAGGAGTATGTGTCTGTTTTCTGTAATAACCAAGCAACTAAGGAACTTACCTGGGAAGTGCAAGGCCTGGGTCCTAATTCCTGGGCAAATGACTGTACCGGTTAATGGGTGAAAGATGAGACATTCTTTTTCAATTAAATTAAAGTCACTGCTGCTGTTAATTAGATCTTGGTAACTGGACCCTAACAGGTTGCTTACTTTCCAACTTGTCTGGATCAAGTTGGATCCTAAGATGATGGCGTTGGATTGGCAAATGCTGTACTAAAGCTCACCTTTGAAAAAATAGAGAGCTATTGGAGAGAGTCCAGCAGAGGGCAAAAAAATGGATGGGGGACATAACTTATGTGAAAAGAGTAAGGGAACTGGACTTATTTAGTCTAGAGAAAAGGATACTGAGAGGGGACTTGATAGCAGCCTTCAACTACCTGAAGCAGGGTTTGAATGAAAATGGAGCTTTCTTTCATATGGCTTTAGAAGCAAGAGCTATTGTCACAGTTTTAATCCCAAATTCCCCAGCCAGACCAATGCCCTGCTGGAAAGAGAGTGTTATTCCAGGATGTCATCCTCAAACTTGTATCTGGGGCCAGATGTTATTATGTGCTCCATGGGTTAGTCAAGGTTTCCACAGTCACAGTAAGACAAGGTTTTTAGGCACCTCTTGTACATCAGGTGGCCACACCAACCATTTTCAGTGTGTAGCCTGTTAAGGGTTATCCACGTGCTCCATGGAAGGTTGAAGCCTGGTTGTTGCATTGTCAGAAACAAGGTGTTTATTTCAGAAAGTGTTTCTAGGATGGAGCTAGACTCTTCTCAGTGGTGGCAGATGACAAAACAAGGAGCAACAGTCTGAAGTTGCAGCAAGGGACGTTCAGGATAGATATTAGGAAGAATTTTCTCACTAGAAGGGTAGTAAAACACTGGAACAGGTTATCCAGAGAGATGGTGGAAGCTCCATCCTTGGAGGTTTTCAAAACTTGGCTAGACAAAGCTAGTTTGGGATGGTCCTGGTTTAAGCAGGGAGTTGGACTAAATGACCTCCTGAGGTCCCTTCCAACCCAAACTTTCTATGATTCTATGATTCCCAGCATCTACCTCTGAGGATGCATAAGGTTGCACACTGAAAGAATCAGAGACTGCTGTGATTCTTCAGGGCAGAATAGGATGTGCCATTCTGGATGTAATAGGATCACTTTCCTGAGACAGATGCCGAATTTCCCCATCTGGCAATTCAACCCATTTCCCCTGTGCAAACTTGGGTATTACTACATAAGCCAGAATCAAGTTTCCTTTCAGCCAACAAATAAGAGCTTCCCTAACCTTGTCTCTGCTGGAAGTCATTCTCTGCATCTCTTACATATGTTGTTTTACTAGATGTCTTTGTTCTTGGTATAAAGATCTGATACTTTGATTCACTGCAAAGAGGATAACAAGAGTGAAGTACAGGAGTGGTTTGTAATATACTTTTCAAAACCTGACATGCAAAGAATTCAAAATGAAAACAGCAAGCAAATGAGTTACTAATCCCAAGGCTCTTTATGTATCAGCTGACACTTTCTGTCTGTCCCTTTTCCTTTGCCTCCAAAATACTAGCCTAAAGTAGATGACAGAAACCTCTCCAATCATGCTCTTTGGCTTTTCTTCCTGAAGTTGTCAGGCCCATTGTATCTTAGTGCCACTCTTCAGCTTTAATATGCTGTTTGAGTGTCAGTCTACAAGGGAGGAGAGCAGAACAGAAGTGCTGAGGCAGCTGTGCAGCTGAATATGCCAGCTACATCAATAAGAAAAGAGAAGCAAAAGGAAGATAGCAGAGGTGAATTACAGGTTTCTTCCACTGAGCTGGTTGTTGAAGGAGTAGACAGAGGAGGGCAGAATATTGGGTTGCACTGCCTCAAGATGCACAGGTTATGTTTGAGGGCTCTGAGAAATTTATTTTTAATTTTTTTTTTAATTTAACAATTTCCTTCCCTCCTCCCCCTTCCCCCAATGCAATTTTACCACAAAATCTCACCACATGTACTATGGGAGAAAAAAACTAAATGATATGTAAGTCTAATACTGATAGTCATGAATCCAGAGAAATTGCAAAATTCTTGGTGATTCTCACCACCTAATTCATTGTCTCTCTGTTCTTAAATGATTGTGTTGGAGAATCCCAGTTCCCTGCTGACATAGTATCTTCTTACGTTCTTCC
>NW_017729004.1:62832938-62851707 GCF_001723915.1 Gavialis gangeticus | reverse complement strand
TTCTTGGTGATTCTCACCACCTAATTCATTGTCTCTCTGTTCTTAAATGATCGTGTTGGAGAATCCCAGTTCCCTGCTGACATAGTATCTTCTTATGTTCTTCCAGACTCTGCTCACTGTGGGAGAGAATTTTGTTGTAGACAGCTCTTTCTTCTAGCAGTTACTGTTAGCTTCAATAGTTTGAAAACATATTTTAAAAAAATAATAATAAAACAAAATCCTTAGGAAAAAAAAGGTATCTCAATACACCGAGTCTTGTTAGAAGTTGACAACTGGTTGTCTGTGGGATGGATCCAGCCTACAAAAAGATTGGGTTCTGCCCATGAAAGTCTGATTCTGTCATCTTTGCTCATGGTATGCCAATCCCTTGCTGACCCAACCATCTAACATGACCCATGTTCCTCATTCCATGTTTTACTAATGGCAGGTTGATCCCCTGCTGCTGCCCCAGCCACCCTGCTCTGTGCAGAAAGAAGGCTGCTTTCTTGCTCCTCCACTGCAGCCTCTGCTTGCTGTTGCCACCAAATTAGTCATTCCAAATTGTTGCTCACTACACTGCTTGACAACAGATTTGTTGACAGATGCTACATTATGGGAGGGGCAGGTATGAATGGGGTAGCAGAAGGGGACTAGCAGCCTAATGGCAACTAAATGGAAAACTGTGGCCACCATTGGCAAAAAGTTGTCAAAGCATAAGTTACAGTGGGAATCGCTTTTTGGTGCAACTGCTGTCAAGATCTCAATGATCATGCACATTTCCAACGAGAAAAACAGAAAGGTACCACACTCCAGTAGAAAGCTCTTGTAAATCCTGCACACAACTCACAACAGGTGCCCTTTAATGCTTAACTGCTATGAAAACTGTAGCATATGTCCTGCAAATTTGATATTGATTCATTGTGTGCTATGTAAATGTGAATGTGAAATTCTTCTGTTCTTGCAAATTAGCTAGCTGATCTTCAGTGCAAATAAAATTGTTTTTATTAGCTTTGACTGTAATTACTGTGAACAAAAATTGTTGTCAGTCTAGGAGAGATTAACTTTCTCCCACTGAATGTCTGAGATCTTTCCTCTAATTAATCTAATTTGTTTTTACACATTTTGTTTACTTCTGCAATCATTTCATAGTTCAGCAAGGCTACATTTAAAATATTAAGTCTGAAGGATTAATTGTAAAGGTACTCAGAATACCACTTGCTTTTCTTTCTTATAGTTGTGCAGTTAGCCCAGATGTGCTAGTAATATTTACATGTAAAAGTGTTCTGCAAGCATCTGACCTCATATTAACATGCATTTGCTGTAAGGTGTAGTATATCATATACAGTCACTTCTTCTCTAGGTAAATCAGTTATATTTTAATCAGTCTCCCCTTCAGTACCACCCTTGTCCCCCAATCCTCTACAACAATAACACACAGGACAAGACTTCTTATGAAAAACAATGAATTTTCTGTAAATGACGTGGAGATGCAAAGCACATTCCTGAAGTGAATAATTCAAAAATGCATTCTTGTTTAAATGGGCATTTTAAATGTCATTTCAATCACTATATGTGTAATTTTAAATGCCTCCCCCTTCTTAAGTTCTCTATTTACAAGAGGCACGTCAATCATAACCTGTGCTGCAGGGTGGGCTATTGCATCAGTGTCAGGCTGTTCTAATTTCCTCTATCCACATTTTCCATCCCCTACAGGGAGCAAAAGTTCTCATAAATGCCAATGTGTATACGTATTCAGGGCTGCAAGGACATCTCTCCCATTGATTTCCTTTAGTGTGCATGAGAGAGAGAGAGAGAGAGAGAAAGAGAGACAGAGGCAGAGAGAGCACAAGTGAAATGGAGGTGGTAGAACAGTTCATCAGTTCTTCATATTCCATCTAAGATTCCCAGTTCCTGAATTAAATTACAGAGAATGATCCATAATATACATTCAGTCACTACAATGGCTCTCTTAGGGCTCCAGTTACTAATGGCATAGGCTCATTTGTGGAGGTTTTCATGCAGCTTGCTTGAAAGGCCCTCAGCAATCCACCACTTTTGAACAAATTACAGGCCAGCAATATTGCTCGCCAAAGGGGTTACTTGGCATGGAACAGGTTATTTAGCCCTATTTAGCTGGGAGAGAATACATCACAAAGGGTGGGGGGGCAGGGTAGAGGTCTGTGAACAACAGGAAAAGGTGGGCGATAGCAGGATTTAGCAATTTACACTTTCACATGAGTACAAAGCTTTATCAGACTCACAAAAGGCTTTCAAGCAGAACAACTTGTTCTGGACCTGTTTTTTTTTCCATAATGGGAAAAAATGGTTTTAAAAATCTGTTTTTTGATAAGCAGTATGTAGCATGTAACTTTGTTAGGGAAGGGTGAATTCATACTAACTTTGTTGTGCAGATCAACCTCATGCTGGCAGCATGATTATTTGCTGTTTCTTGGTAAGTTCTCTTCCAGGTAACCTGTAAGGAGTGGATTCCTACCCATTGTCTCAGGGAGGTGAAATAAAGCTTGCACCAACACAAGAATCCTATCCCCACACCTTAAAAGGAGCAATGCCTGATCCAACATCCTTGTAACAGTCTCAAAGTCTTCCCTAGCATAGCTTATTTCTCCTTATTCAAATCACTAGCTTAAACTGTGTGCAGGATCTGGGACCATCGCTGTCCCTTGCTTCTCATTATAATTTCTTCTGGAGCAGTCAAGTGAATTATCTCCCTTTCCTACTCTGGACTTTTAGATGACACTTGGTTTGAGGCAAATAAGGTTTTCCCATTTTATTCTGGATGGCCATAATTCTAGGACTGAAGGGCTGACATTCAGCAAAAGGACGAGTAAGGTTTCCAACCTGTATCTGCTCATGGAGGGTCTAGGATGGGAAGGCCTCTTCCATTTTGCCAATCTGCCCTGAAGACTTTTCTTGAATGAAATAAGTCTGCTTTTACTGTTCCATCATAAAAGACACTTCTGGGAGCAAACCCTTTCTTTGAAGAGGCCAGTCTTCCCTGCGAAGACATTATTGCTGGAAGCCACACTTAAGGGTTTACAGTGCTGTCTTTCCTTCTCTTGGAGCCATCACATGGTAAGCAATATAATGAGAGGTAGGGACTTCTGGTGGGGGAGATAAAAAGACCAGGGGAACATCTTCTGAGAAGAAGAGGAAAGATGCACACAGATGTGCAATAGCAAGGAAGGAAGGCAATGATATCTGCATAAGTCTTCTATTCTTTTACCAGCTTTTGAACCCTGGATCAGGTTGAATATTTGCTCTCTGAATTCGGAGTGATTTCAGTCTCTCCCTCCTTGCCTAATGGATGTGTTCAAGAAGTCAACAATAAAGGTAGTTTCATATACCTTTAGATTTCATATGTATATTTCCAACTATCACCAAGAAATGTTAAGATTCTGCCTTTAAATATAAATAACTTCCACATCTGAATATAATATTTCCACCCCTTTATAATATTTACATTTTTAAATAAATAAGTGACAGAAGGTAGGATTACAAGGGCATTAAATTAATCAACCATAGACACTTGAAACCTGCTGTTTGACTTCTCATGCTCTATCCAGCAGGGAGTCAGAATGGCACAGAGGTGATCAGTATGTGTGGGGGACAGTTAATTCCTGGGTTACTGACTTATGAGAAGTGCTGTTAACTTAGCTCTGAAACAAGCTCAGTTCAGAGTTCAGTTCAGCACTTCTAACTGCTGGATTATTGTGTTAACAGATGGCAAGTATACAGGAAGCAAGAAGTTACATGATGGGGGAAAATGTAGACTTTTGACAAAGGCAAATGTTCATCCCAGAAACACTGCTGGCCATGACCTGTATTTTGTGACTTGCTGCCAGTAGAAGCTTGAATGAAATGATGAATTTTGAGAACAGGGCTTTGCAAAGTTGAGGGAATCCAATTTTATTAATTATTATTAATATTGAGTGAAATCACAGTCCCTTTTCAAATGCTATCACCTGCATCTATGCAAATTAAGATAGTCAATTGTATAGTCATTTACTAAAAAATCATATAAAAATAATTTCTTTCACTTGCTTGTAGAATTTTAATGAATATACATGAAGCCCATGAAGTTCATACATAGATGTTAGGTCTTGATCCCACAAAGCACTTATGCATGTTCATAGGCAGAGGGAGAAAATATTATTTTGGGGGGGCTCAGCATGTGCGCTGGTGCATGTGTGTGCACACCCTCCCTCCCCCCAGCAGGTAAGTCTGTTGTGAGGCAAAGGCATGGGGAGGGGGGCAGATTGAGGCCCCCACAGTGAGGGAGGGAGTGGGGCTCAGGCAGGGGTGAGTGGGGCCCGGATGTGGGTGGTGGGACACACGGAGCCTAGGCAGCTCATCCAGGGGTATAGGGGGACTCCCACCACTACGCACACCCTGGCAGAGGCCATGGGGCACACGTACCCCTGGATCTGTGTACGGGGTGGAGGCAGGCTGCCACTGTGGACTGAGCTCCATGCACTATTGCCACTGCCTCAAGAGCAGCACGACAAAATGTGCCTGCTGCCACTGGGCAGACAGGGGATGCTACACAGTCAGCACGCAGCAGGCACATGGCTTTGCATTGCTCCTGAGGTAGCAGCAGTTGGGTGCAGAGCCTAGCCCACAATGGCAGCCCGGCTCCTTCCATGCACAGATCAAGGGGGCATGCACTGTGGTGCAGGCAGAGGTGGGATCCCCCACCACATCCCTGGATGGGCAGCCTGGGCTCTGAGCATCCCACAATGCATCCCAGCCCCAGCAAAAACCCCAGGGCCCCATTCACTCCAGCTCCTGCCCCTACCCCTGCTTCTGGCCACTCCTTCCCTCACCGCAGGGGTCTTGATCTGCCCCCCACTTCCCCACAACAGACTTACCTGCTTTGGTGAGCAGTGCTGTATATGCAGCAGCATATAGGCTGCTGCAGCTGCATATCTGTGTCTGTGCATAACCCCCCTCCAACCCTCTGCTGCAGAGACCCGGAGCTGGCAGCCAGGCTGCCCTGCAGCCCTCTGCTCTGCCACTGCTGCCCTGTGTTTGGGGGATATAAGTCTCATTAGCCCCGGCCTTCTGCCACCTATGTGCATGTTTAGCTTTAGCCACGAAAGCAGACCCGTAAGTGCATAAATGGGCCTGCGTAGAAATTTGCTGGCACAAGGCTGAACGTAGAAAAATGCAGGGCATTCTGAATTCAGATCTTTTATGTTTAAAAAGATTTTATTAAAGTAATTATCAGTGAATTCTGACTTATGGAACCACTCGTGGGAGCTACAAAAATTGGCTGCCAACATACATTGTCTGCTAATGAAGCTAGAGCAGTACTGTACTCAACTCATTTGGAGATAGATTTGGGCAGTGTATTAAAACAGTAGGCTGCCTATTAAAGGTAGCTTCTTGTAGAGGTGATTGGAACATTTTTAATGAATAACATTTCATCAAACTCAAACATTTTATGGAGACATTTAACTTTTGATGAAGTTTGTGTTGAAATGCTTCTCACTGGTTTGTGTTGAAATGTTTCTCATTGGAGGAAGGGACACAGAGCAGTTCTTTCACACGTCATTGCCTGCTGCTTAAAATACTAACCTGCTATGCAAAGGACACAGGTTCAAATCTCTGATCTGCTTGGGGGCTCTAGCTATCCTATTCAGTCAGACTCTACCCTCTTTCAGACTGGGTTATTGTACATTATTGTCCCAGTAGAGCAAGAACCAGAGACAATGTGATACAGTACTGTTCTCTGTGGACTTTTAGACTCCAGGTAAATAAAGCTTGGCCTTCACCAGGGGTGGGGAACAAAACTTTTTTTTTCACTGGGAAAATGAAGTGAATTAAATTGTTCACAGTAGCAAAGCACTATGGCGACATAGCGTAGGCGGACACAAACTGTGATCCTGCAGCTACATTTCTGTAGCAATGCACTCTTTCACTATTGTGCATTTCTACAGCAATGTAGCAGCTAAAAATAACTGTGCACCATTGACACAGCACAGTATGGGCCGTTACTGCGCCATTATTTAGTACTTCCAAAATGAAGTACCAAATGATGGCATAGTAACAATGGCACCATAGGGGCATATGTAGATGAGTCAAGTGTTTCCCATATTTAATTATATATCTTCTCCTAAAAATAGAAATGGATTAATGACAAGCAAAAATCAGTTGCCTTGTGAAAGTGTGCATTACAGGTTTGATCCAAACTGTACTGAAAACTTTGGGAATGCTGTGTAGTAGTCACTATAGTTATGAGGCTACCTGTCTCTTTTGTGGAATACAGGTTTTTGTTTTTTAATTATATATAATAGGTAATGACAAATTGTTCTTTTTTCCAGCAATCACATAACCTCTATCTAAATCTAGATGATGAGTCTTCAATAAGTCCTAATTATTACTTATTTTTTCTAGCATCTTTTGAATCCTAATGTTTTAAACACAGACATTTTAATAAAATAGACTCACATTGTTTTTAAATATGTTGTGGAAGTTGTGTTCAATATTATATATAAGATAATGTGTTAAAATAACTATATTAATGTAATTAAGTCAAGAATTCAGAAGTTAGCCCAGAATACAGACTGACTATTTACTTTATTTGAGCTCCCCTTGTGCATATGCATTATAATAGCCTTTAATTATGTAGTTTCATTTTTTTTATTTTTGTACAGGACCTTGAACAGCGTGGATAAATTATCACAGTTCTTATATTAATTTGTATATTCATCCATCATTGTATAGCCTAACCTTATTTACTGCAGTGCAAGGGTACCCCCTTGACTTCTGTTGACGCCACTGGGCCTAACCTTCATAGTTTCATAATTTCTAGGGTCGGAAGGGACCTAAGCAGATCATCTAGTCCGGCCCCCTGCCATGGCAGGAAAGAGTACTGGGGTCAAATGACCCCAGCAAGGTGTTCATCTAACCTCCTCTTAAAAACCCCCAGGGTAGGAGCCTGCACCACTTCCCTTGGAAGTTGGTTCCAGACCCTAGCTGCCCTGACCGTGAAATAGCGCCTCCTGATATCTAACCTAAACCTACCCTCTGCCAGCTTGTGACCGTTATTCCTGGTCACTCCTGGCGGTGCTCGGGGGAACAGTGACTCCCCCAATGCCTGCTGATCCCCCCTGACTAGTTTATAACAGGCCACAAGATCCCCCCTCAGCCTTCTCTTTTGGAGGCTGAACAGGTTCAGGTCCCGTAGCCTCTCCTCATAGGGCCTGCCCTGCTGTCCCCTGATCATGTGAGTGGCCCTCCTCTGGACCCTCTCCATGTTGTCCACATCCCTCTTGAAGTGCGGCGCCCAGAACTGGACGCAGTACTCCAACTGCGGCCTGACCAGTGCCACATAGAGGGGGAGGATCACCTCTTTTGACCTGCTTGAAATGCATCTGTGGATGCATGACAAGGTACGGTTGGCCTTCCTAACTGCCTCCCCACACTGCTGGCCCATGTTCATCTTGGAGTCAATGATGACTCCAAGATCCTTTTCCACCTCCATGCTGACAAGAGGGGAGTTCCCCAGCCTGTAGGTATGGTGCCAGTTGTTCCTCCCCAAGTGCATCACCTTGCACTTGTCTGTGTTGAATCCCATCCTATTCTCATCCACCCACCCCTGTAACCTTTCTAGGTCTGATTGTAGCCTGTTGCTTCCTTCTAGTGTTCCTTGTCCTCCTCTACTCCTGTCACTCCCTGTCTATTTCTATTTTTGTCCCTTATGCTCCTCACTGCTTTGCCTTTTCAGATGGGGTTGTAAACTGTACATAAGTTATGTACATAAATTATGGATACTTTGTAAAAATATAAGACTAAAATACCTGTCAGTAGCATCCAGAAAAAATGGAGCCATCTGTAAAAAGCTAAGTAACTGGAGCTTGAAGCGTTGTTACTGGTAAGAAGCTGGAGGCAGCATTGAAGAACAGGCAGAGCAGAGTAGCACCACTTGGTGCCTGAGTGGGAATGCAGCTCTCTAAAGGGAGCTTTTGTCCAGGCTTTGTGGACAGTACTCTCCTTATCTCCCTCCCCAACACCAGCCATGTGCTGTTGTAGCTGTGTCCTGTGTGCCTGTAATGATGCTTTCCTTACAGGTAGGCAGATGGTAGTTTTTCTTTAGGGCTAGTGGGGGTAAGACTGGGGGGGCAGGGCAGCCTAGTGCAGGGTGCAGTTGGAAACATCAGAGTAAGAGGGTAAGAGCCCCTTGAAGTGGTGACAGCACAGTGTAAAATCATTACTGCAGTCAAGCAGAATTGCCAACTCAAGAATGTTTATTGATATTCTGCATTTTTTTTATTATGGTTCGTCTTAAACCCCAAAATTTGAAAATGGCTCTCATCTAGAAGGGTTACATTTAACTTATGTAAAAACACATCAGTAAAATGTTTGCATATTGTCAGCAAGAAAATTTGTCTTGGGTTAGCAGCCCTGTTTTTAGCAGATATTTTTCTTTCTTCTATTCCTATCGACAGGGCTTTGTTGAGGTCACACAAGATAGACAATCCTAGTGCCTGGAGCCACAGTGCTTTCCCCCTTCACTCCTCCCCACACCTTGAAATAGGGAGGAGAGCACTTAAGGGAGCAGTTCTCCTCAGCTGGTGCAGTCCCTGGTGCTTTTTAATGGATAGGTCTGTTTTTCTTTTTGGGTGAGGGGGGAAAAATTGAACTTATTTGGGGAAATCTAAATGAGAGAAAATATGTGAGAACTTTAAAAAGTGAATTGAAATAGCCATTTTTATTAAGACACTTTTTCATAACACTGTTTCATAAAAACACACACATTATAATATTGCCATCTTTCGAAAGTGTAAACTGCATTAACTTTCTCTAGTGAGCTGATGAAACTGTTGTACACAAGTTTTCAAAAGTAGTTTTCAAACAAATCAGCCTAAAGCTATATTATGAAACTTGACCTACTAGCAAAAGTTAATAAAATAACAGTTTTTAATTCTGCTACCCTTATTCACATGTTTGGTAAGTATCCCACTGAGATCACTGAACTGTTTGCAAAATTAGATACTCTGATGTCTGAGGAAAGATAGACCCCACACCTGGCCCCAAATGTGTAACAACCTAATGTCATAACAGAAATCTTCTCAAATCTCACAAATAAAAGAAAGGTTATATTTAGGTATGAAATATAGAAATAAAGAGCTATGCATATGTATATAGTTTTATGTATGTGTAGATATATATATCTATACATTTTTCCCATGCTACTTCCATTTTTCTGATCTTTCTTTGCCTAGTCTTCTTTAAAGATACAGTGAGAATATTTTGTAGTTATAAGTAATATTAATTATACTAATTATAAGTAGTACACAAAGCTATATAACTTCTGTACATCAAAAAGTATATGGTTAGATTTTGGGCATGTAAGAACAAGATCAAATATTTTTGTCAAAAATAGAAATATATATGTATATGCATATGAGTATAAATATATAAACATACATAAACACTAGGCCTGTGTAAAGCAGCTAGTATTCACTTCAGTTTTTGGATTCAGCTGATTCAGGGGACAGTGATTCGATACAGTGATTCAAATCACTGTCCTGAATTGATTCAGCCAAATCTGATTCAGAGATTTAGCCACCACCAAATTGGCTGAATCTCCAGATCAAACAGGCCCTATCCCCCAGCTGGCCCCAGCGTCCCAGCTCTTTAAAAAAGAAAGTGCCACACTCACTCACTGGCTCCTGCTAGGAGGGGGAGCGATTCCCACTGCCCCCACTGCCCTGTGCTGTGTGGGGAAGCTCTGCCATGAGTCCCCAAAGGCCTTGATGGCCACTGCAGCAGCTGGTGAGTGCAAGGTTTTGGGTTTTTTTTAAAGAGCTGTGATGCTGGGGCCAGGTGGGGCAGCCATTGACAGGGCTGGGAGAGCAGGCAGGAGTCAGTGGGAGCAGGCAGGAGATGGGGCCTGGTGGGGGTTCCCCCAAGGTCCCCTCCCCACTCTTGATTTGGACCTTTTTATTGGTCTCCCAATTCAATTCAGATTTGGAGATTGGTTGCCGAATCAGGCCGAATCTCCTCCAGATCAAATCAGTACTCAAAGTTTTGCAGAGCCCTAATACACACACACACACACACACACACACACACACACAGTACGAAATATACATATACATACACAGTAAAAGCTGTGCTATCTAGCACCTTACAAGCCGGAATGCTCTATTAACCGGCATGCTGGCTTGTAAGGGAAAAGTGAAGCCGGAAGTGCCCACTGTGGCACTCCCGGTTTCACCAAGCCCCTACAGCCCAGGGCATAGCAGCTTGTGTGGACCCCCCCTCCATGCCCCTCGAGGCCCATGGAGCCCACAGAAGGGGCAGCGATGGAGCAGGAGGGGCGGTGATGCCCCAGACATGGCAGGTGAGGTGCTGACCCAAACAGGCAAAGATGCCTGTTCGGGCTGCTCAATTAACCGGCATATTTTGTTATCCTTCACCCCCCGTTCCCTATGGGTGCCAGATAACAAAGCTTTTACTGTGGTGTGTGTCTGTATGTGTGTGTGTACTTAGCTTGTGTGTGTGTGTATAGTATCATCCTAAGCAGAGAGGCAAGACCTTTTATCCAGGAAACTCTTTTGCCATTTTTTCAGTGAAAGAACCATATATCTATATCTATCTATCTATCTATCTATTGATAGATAGATAGATAGATAGATAGATAGATAGATAGATTGATCTATTAGGGCCATGTGAAGCTTCAAGTGATGTTTCGTTTCAATGCTGTTTCAACTTGTTTCAAGCTCAAAACAGCAAAACCGAAACAAAATGAAGGGCTTCAAAACAGCTTCGAAATGAAATGAAGACAATCCACTGGTGGGAGGCAGAGGAGAGCCAGGGCTACACTCCAAGTGCTCCACAGTCCCAGGTGGCTCAGCTCTGCGGGGAGAGCAGCCCTGACTCTCCCTACCTCCTCAGATCAGCTCTGGTGTGGGGCCTGGGGCAAATCAACTCATGGAGACCCACCGCCACCCTGATCCCAAGGTAGCAGTGGGTCCCTGCACAAGCTGATTTTCCCCTGGCCGCTCAGCCTCTTCCAATCTGCTCCAGTGCAGGATCTGGGGAAAATCAGCTTGAGCAGGGACCTGCTACTCACCCGCTTCAGGATTGGGGCAGCCGTGGGTCCATGCATGAGCTGATTTGCCCCAGGCCCTGCACCCACCTCCGATCAGCTCTCTATATATTATGTGTGTGTATATGTGCTTATATATGCTTATATATTTATACACATATACATATATCTATATTTTTATTTTTGAAGAAAATATTTTATCTTGTTCTTACATAACCAGAATCTAACCTTATACTTTTTGATGTACACAATTTATACAGTTTTCTTTATGACTTATTACAAAATATTCTCATCTCACTTTATCTGTAACAAAGACCAGGCAAAAAAAAATCAGAAAAATGGAAGTAGCATGGGAAAAAAGTCATTAAAACAAAGGCAGCCTGGAGTGAAGATTTTACTACTTAAATGTAATTTCCCCATGATTTAAGCCCTGATTCAGGAAAGCCTATGAGCTTACACTTGAGTTGATTCCAATGAAATGAATTTCAACATCTCCTTAAAGTTAAATGCACAAGTAAGTGCTGCCCTGAATAAGGATGCCTTCTCAAATAAAGGATTAAATGACCAATTGTATGTTATATTAGCTACTTCTTGTTGTAGCCAATCTAGCATAGTAAATACGTAGATATCTGAAATAATTTCAAATAAAAAAAACCTGTGGGTCATTGCATACATTTACTCCTCATCTTGAATTAATGACTACCCTCTTCCTGAAATTTGATATATCCAGAATCATGATAGCTGTAGTGATAATTTTGGAGATTATTCCATTTAATTGGCACATGAGGAATAGGGGTAGTTTAAAAGAAGTGGTATTTCTGGGGATAACATAAAAATACAGCCTCTCTTCTGCTAAAATCTTTGGAGGCTTACATTTAATGAATATGCTAGTACAGCCAAGCAGACTGCCCTAACCAGTCAGCTACTGGAGCTAAAATAGAGGGACCCACACCCACTTTTTATGGAGTATCTAACCAGCTACATTTTCATGACTTAGATGCTGCTTTGTGTCCAGAATGCATGTGCACACAGAGCTCCCAAGCCAGTGCATAGCCTACTACACATGTTCAAGCTATGCATGCATGCTTACACAGCCAAACTGCAAGGGAAGAACACTGTGTGTATAAGTGCCAGAAATGCCATTTACATGGCTAGAAAGCAGTTCTTTGGATTCACAAAGAGAACTAGAATTCTGCTCCAGGACTTTTAAATAGGTAGCTGACTTTCTGACAGACTTTCTAACAGTAACTATTGGTGATAGACAATGTCAGTCATGTGTGTCACAGAGCTCTGAAGGATCTCACCATATAATGGACAAGCATTTCCATTCCTGTAAAGGTGTCATTATGTTTCCATTTCTCTGGCTATGAGCAGGTAAACACTTTACTTAATGACTGATCTTAAGGAACAAATGCATTGGAACAGAAATCTAAACCAAACCTGAAATGCCAAAACATTCTTCACTCTTCAGAATCATGCTGAAGAGAATTATGCCATAACCTATGAGCAATTGATAGAGCAACAGAAGGTGAAGCAGATGCAATGGGAGAAAAATGAACAGGTGTCTGGCATTAGGAGAAGCAGGAGCTGGTGCCTTCCTCCCCCAGCTCTGTCTGGTATCTAGAAGAAATAATGGCAATACTTGTCCTTGCCAAGGCTGTGTTGTTTACACAGTGTATGTACATCCACCTGCTCCATTTGAAAACAAGCTTGTGAACACAACTGACTGAAAAGTATTGAGGACGGAGAACAGAAAAAGATGCCGAAGTGATGCAAAACTTTACAGAAAATTAATAAATATCCACATGAAGAGACTCTATCGTCCTTACAAGTTTCAACCAGTAGGACTTCTGTCTTTGTTTCTTCCCATGATTAGTCTGGATGCTAATGCCTCACACCTCTGATACCTCTACCACATACATACGTACAGGCTTAGGTCCTGATTTTTATCTTTGTGGTTCCCTCCCTATGAAAAGAGTGTTAAAATACTTACTGCAAGAATTGAGAGATACATATATGACCAATTTCTTTTTTAATTAATATCTGTGGATGTGAGCTAAATACATTTTTATTTGCTGAACAAAGTTCTTTCTTGAGTAATCTACATATACTGAGCTATGTCTAAAGCAAGACCCTGACTAAAATCAATTGCTTAACTAGGAAAAAAATGATGGAGCACAAATGCACCAACTACTTTTGTATTCCCAATACCTTTGGGAATACATAGAACTACCTATGTGATAGAGATGAATGGAAATTGGGAATTATAGCTATAAGTAAGTATGGATTAATCACATTTCACTCTATAGTGAATTAATATAATAGAAAATAATCATAAAAATATTTTTGAAACTCTACACATATGGAATAGCCAACTTCTTATTTTGGTAAAAAAAAAAGTTTCTAACAAGAAGTAACTTGTTATTAGGGCTGTGCAAAGCTTCAGTCCCTGAATTGGTTCAGCAGAGATTTGGCCTGATTTGGTGGCCAAATCTTCAAATTCAGATTGAACCAGAGGACCTTTAATCTCTCCAAATTGAATCGGGACCCTCTGAATCGATTCAGAGAGATTCAGAAAGATTCAGCAATTTGGACATAGACACAGCTTTAAACTTTTTTTTTTTATACCTCTAGGTACCAGACAGTTGTGGAAGCTGTGATGCTGGGGCACATGGAGTGTCCCACAGGAGCAGGGGGGTGCTCCCCAGCTTGCTCGGCAGCAGAACTGGAAGTGGACCAGAAGTACTTCCAGTCAACTTCCAGGTCCACCAGGGAGCATGCTGGGGGGCCCCCCTCACACCTCTCAGCTCAGCAACTGGTGCCTTCTGGGTCTTGGGGGGCACCCACTGTCCCCCTGTGGCTGATCGCTGAGCCAGAGGGGCACAGGGTGGGGCCTGTATACTCCCTGGCAGACCTGGAAATGGACTGAAAGTACTTCTGGCCCACTACCAGGTTCATTGTCGAGCACGCAGGGGGCCCCCCTGTGCTCCTGTGGGACTCTCCGTCCACCCCAGCACTGCAGTGATCATAAGCCACCCCTGCTACCTCAAGGTATGTAGAAAAAACTTTTAATCTATGTCCGAATTGCTGATTCTCTGAATCAGCATTGAATCTTCAGATTTGGATTCAGCCGAATCTGAATCAATGAATTGAATCACTGTCCCCGATTTGGGCCAAATCTGAATCCAAATCAAGTAGGGCCCATTTCGCATACCACTACTTGTTATAGTAGAAAATCCCATAGTTGCATTATGTAGATTGATTATTCTATGCAAAGAAAGCAACTGTCAATGGTTAAATTAGTGTAAAGCAAGCTTGAGATCGGATGGTTTTAGAAAATACTTGGGAATTTATGGGTTTCCTTGAATGGTTTGATATCTATGGTATTCCAATGAGGAAGATTCTGGCATGATTTAATATAATAGTTAATAATGAGCATTTCTCTAAGGCAGTGATTCTCAATCAGGGTGTGTGGCCGAAGATTTCAGATAGAAATCCACAGTGTCAAATACATTCTGACCTTTTGTGGTCTTTCTGAGTTTTTTGCAGCAGAAGAATTGCCCTATTGTTTTTCTGTAGCCAAAAAAACAAATGAAAACTAAGAGCTGGCATTTTTCTAGTAGTACCTTAAGTCTAACGAGGGATACTTTGAATCTAAAAAGTTTGAGAAACTGTGCCCTAAGGTACTGGTTCTTTCTTAGAGGTAATGAAATCAGACTTCAGTGTTTGGAAAGAAAGACAACTGGGAAGATGAAGGGCACACTTACCATAGTTTTCAATGTCAGATAAAAGGTAGAAGTTCACACTGCATTTTGTGTTGCTGGTATGGAGCTAAAACTGAGTAAAGAATATTTTTACAAGACAGTGCAAACAATTAGGACAATTAATATGTAAAGGCAGTATACAAACTGATCAAAGGCAAGATTTGATTTTAAAATACACATGGTACAGTCATACATTTTCCCAAACAGAATTTGTGCAAACATAGTAATAATTCATTGTACATACATCACAAACTGAACAAATTATTTTGTTGGTTGCTCAACCTATTACTATGCTAATTTTGGAGGGACAATTTAAATGAATGCACCCTATTGACAGAGCCCAAGGGAACATTTTATTCCTTTTTCTTGTTTTTTTTTCCCCCTGACTGTAGAAGAGTCTGGAGGTTTAATCTATTTTTATCCTTTAAAAAATAAAAAAGCAGCCACAACACAAGATGCACTTTCACATTTCACATCATCACCAAGAAATACAGAGCCCTGACAACCAAGATAAATGAACAACAAACCAAAAAGCAGTGAAAAAGGGTCAAATCCATTTGACTTGTGGACGATTGTAGAGAATGGTGGGTCACACAATCTTTCCTTTTGTTTCTAAAGCTACCAAGTGGAAACCACATATTGTAAATGTTTCCCTGATTGTAAAATAAGGAAGAGGAAGATAACTTTGAAACTATGGAGGCTGACAAAACAGAACACTTCAATGGCCATCACTGCTTAACTCCTTGACAAGCCTTGATTCATTTGATGAATTTGGTAACTTTCATGGGAACTGCAGATGCTTAGTGCCTTTCATGGTGTGACCCCAAAATATATTTAATTCATGTCAAAACATTATTTCTCTGCTCAAAATCATATCCCCAAAACATTTACTTTTCTATAATCATCAGTGGCTCTGCTAACATCAAGACTGAATAAAAACTGTGTAACAGTGTTAAGATTTATTTCTCAGTGTAATTCAACATCCCACCCCCACAAGACCTTTGAAAAGAAGAACAAGGCATTCAAAAGTGGTGCTTTCACATTTTTCTCTTTTTTAAAACTGCAAGCTATAATGGTAATTTCAAGTTTTGTTTCAACATTTTATTGATATCTGAGGAAAGGTCAGCAAATAAAACACTTTTTTTTCAGCAAAATGATTCTTTTTTTGATTATGTTGAAGTTATAACAACTGGCATTATAATGGGAACAGAGAAGCTTAAATATGAATGTGGTGTGTCAGCAAGTCTGGATCATAATCTTTCCCTCGTGATTGAGAAGAACAGGAAAACTTGGGAAGGAAAGGCTCATATTAAGGATAAGAAATAGGTATGAAAAGTTAGGCAAGAGAAATTTTATATTTGTTTGCAACTAAAGCACTATACAAAATGTTATGCAAAATTATTATTAGAGTGTCATGACAACTACTTATAGTACTTACAAGAACTCTTCATTATTTCCTTATTCTATTTGTTATAGCCACCTGCCTTATGCCTATTTAGTAGAGCTAGTAAAAAACCAGAATTTCAGTTGCCGAAAAAATTCCAGTATTCGGATATTTGTTTTCACCTTGAATCAAAATGGAAAGCTGAAAATATTGGAAAGTTTGCTGAACAAAGCAGATTTTTGAACACACAGTGGTAAGACCCATAGTCTTAATTTTTACAATTTAATGAAATATTCTGGGATACCATTTCATGAATAAAATGTATCAGTTCATTTGGGATGCAGATTCAAAATGAAATGCTCCATTTCCATTTTTCAGATGGATGTATTTTTTAAAATATCAAAATAGACATTTTCCCAAGGAAAATTTCAAATCTAGTGCAACAACATTTTCTGATGGAAATATTTTTCAATCAAAAAGTTTCAACTGACTGTAGATTATAATATTTTGTCTCAAAACCCATCTTTTTGTTACATGATTCTACTTTACTTAGCACCTGCTTAAATCTTGATTTTGGCACTTACGTGCTGCTGCAAAACAAATAGGAATGGAAGTCATCATCCTTTTTTACTGGGGGTTGTAGTGCACAGGGATTCATTGGCCAGTGCATCTACAAATCACATGGAGGCCTTGCTAGCAGCATGAATGAAAATAGGCCCCACTGAACACAAAACTAGGCAAGATCATGTATAGCGTTCACAGAAATGCTGGAAAAGTAGCTAATTCATTTTACAGGAACTTCCCAAACCAATAAATAGAGAGTTAACTGAACCAGTACAAAACACCAAAACAAAGATCAGTGACCTGACCATGGGTGTCCATATCTGGTGGGAAAATTGCACTAATTGCTGAGAAGTTGGATGTGGATGATGTCACCTAAATATGTGTCAACAAATGGTGAAAACTAGGATGTGCATGCTCTAAACTCAAGGTTATTTTTATCTGTGTATAAAAAGGGGCCTCAGAATACTTAATACTGGGTGCATCTACAGGCCACTCTAGGGCAATGTAGTGGCACACTTCATCACCACACTACAGTGATGTAGCGATCATGTGGATCTATACATGATCAACATCTATGTCACCATAGTGGCGCTCCCATTATAACATGCCGCTGAGGCAACATAGCTGCAAAATCTAACCATGCACTGCACGCACGGCACACTACAGGTGGTTACTGCACCATGCTTAGCATGCTAAAGCACAGCCCTGTAGCAACATCGCTGTATGGCATTGTATAGATGTGCCCACTTTGTACTGTGCTTAAAGGTAATGTTTACACCTGTACCATGCCTGCAAATGATCTGACCAGCACCATGTATCAATGGGTCATGGATGTTACTGTCTAGGTTTGCTTGTGGACAATAAACCGAGCTAAAATTTTGTTACTAAGAATGGAAACCTGCAGGCTCTTTCTTGGAATAATGAGCTTGTTAGGGGCATGACATCACAGACAGTATCCTGACAGCACACATACATATTTAAAATAAGAGAGCCTGATGTGACTGGTAACACCTAACCCCAATGACACTAATAGAATCAGATAACAATACTAATGGAGTCAGATAATAACACTGGTGGAAACCTATAAGAGGAACATAAATAAAGTAGACAATAAGGGTTGTGAGGAAAGAAAGAGCTTAACATTCCACATATTTGAAATGGGTAAGGTAAAAAGGAAAAAAAAAAGACCTAGCATTGCATTTAATCATAGACATAGCTTCAAATCTTCCTCCACTGAATGCAAGAAGCAGAAATTTTAGTGATGGCAGTATCTTCCTCAGCACCCTCACTAGCCAGGTGGGTTAGGTAGTGATGCACATTTTCATAATTTTTTACATCCTCGTCAGCATCCATTAGTACAGTCCTGCCGCACCCCCATTCAAACAGGTGACATTAAAATCAATAAAATGGTGGAGCTACTAAATGGACCAATAGCAGGATTGCACAATTGTGTGTTGGCCAAAAACTATTTAGTTTAACACAACGTTCAGAGAGATTTCTAAGGAATTATAGGCAAAGCTAATGAAACTAGTAAAAGGATGGCAGATTAAATTCAGTATAGGTAAATGCAGGATAATACACACAATAATGAATAATTTAAAGCACTTATATTGAAATTCTTTAGGCATAAGGATTAAGAGTCAGAAAGAACAACTCAGTGAAGATTTCAGGTCATTGTGAAATGGTAGTCAAAACAGGAAAATAATTGTTAGGTAATATTAAGAAAAGGATAGGGAATAGTAGAGACAACATTACAATGGTTCTCTGTGAATGCTTTAAAATGAATATTGTCTTCAGTGCAGAACAGTTCATCTAAAAAGGAATAGGAGAAATAAATTATGAATGCGTATACAGAACAATACTTCACCTAGTAATCAATGAATTATGTTTAGAGCAACCCACTGTTAACCTCATTTCATAAAAAGAGCTATTCCTTCTAGGGCATGCTTTTGTGACAGGAATGCTGGAATTTTGCAAGGTATGTTATAAAAGGTTGTT
>NW_017729004.1:62831273-62832927 GCF_001723915.1 Gavialis gangeticus | reverse complement strand
TGCAAGGTATGTTATAAAAGGTTGTTTTATCTCCAATTATCTGGACTGTACACTGGGGACATGTTCAAGGAAAAGGTCATGGTGAATACTCCCCCAAGCTTTCTGAATATCTTTGACTGCTCCAGCAAGGCTAGTTAAGAGCAGTGGTTCAAGTAAGTAACCCACCATTCCATTAATATGGCCCTAAAATGGGAGCAGAGGGACATGGGTGCAAAGGCTTTATATAGCCATAGGTAATTTGTCTCCATACCTTCACTGCCTTATACACAAAATATTTTTAGGGACTTGAGCTCTACACTATGCCGGAGGAGGTAAGATAAACATTAGGCAAATAGGCAACCCCCTGAATCTAACCCTTTTCTATGGTTCTGAAATATGGCTGACTGACCAACTGACTGACTGTTCTATGATATGACAGGATAAGACAGTTAGAAAATATTTTAGATAGGAATTTCCTTCTCTTACCTTGTTTTGTAAACATAGATCAAATGTCATGCCTTATATTTGACTTACGAAGGCCCAAATAGACTGAAACCCGATATCTTTAATCTCACAGGTATATACGATTAAGACAGAAGGAGTGGGAATTTAGCTCTAGACTACATACAGGAATAAGTATGGTGGCTTATTCCTGGACACATTCTACTTACCTTCACACAATCTAAGTGGCAGATAGGCAGCTACATAACTGTAGTGCTTGGCATTTATACACAGTTCGCAATTCAGCATTTCCTCCATTCATCTAATGAGCATACTCAGAAGGTCTTTGCTTCAGTAAGGCAGGTGCCCAGGGAAAACAAGATCACTCAGGTATGTGTGTAAAGTTGGGCAAGCCCTGAAATATTAGCAAAGGGAATATAAAAGTAAGTATTAAATATGAAAGAGGGCCTTTTGGCTGAAGAAGCTAATTGTTATCACACTTGCCCACCAACCAGGTAATTCATGTTCTAGATCCTCATCGCCACAAGTGGGGACTAAACCTGTATCTTCTATTTCCTAGTAAAATCTAACCATTATGGCACACACTAGGCATTGACAGTATTCCTCCTCTTTGAACTGGCCCACTGGAAAGCCAAGAGGATAAGATATGTGAGACCAGGAAGAAGAGTACAAACCATAGGTTGTATTGCACAGTGATACTGCCCTAGAAAAAAGGTTGTCTGAATGTTCAACCTGGACCCTGATCCCAAAGTGGCAAAGTGAAGTAGATCAGGATTTTTCCTCCATTTTATTTCAGGCAGGTTCATGCAGAGGGTACTCCTTTTCATTACAGAGGGAAATTGAATCCCTGGCCGCATCTACACATGTGCTTAACTCTGAAGTGTCACCATTTACATGTGTAATGATATTAGGCCACAGTGAAATAATTAACACTTCACTAAAATAGTACTATCTTAAGACAGTACTATCTTACGCCGGGGTAATTTACTATGATTAAACATATGTGTAAATGCCAGCTGTGGGGGGAAAGCCAGATGGATCCAGATTTTCAGCACCCTCATGCCCCAGCCAGACCTTCTGTTGCCCAATGCTGCAACCTGGAGCCCAAGGCTGAGTGGCTCTGGCATCAACTACTCTGCCCTGACTCAGATTGCTGCTGCTTTGGGTACATGTGTAGATACTGCCCCAAGAAATAATTTACTGTAGCTCAAAC
>NW_017729004.1:62827566-62831262 GCF_001723915.1 Gavialis gangeticus | reverse complement strand
TAGATACTGCCCCAAGAAATAATTTACTGTAGCTCAAACTGCTCCGGAGTTTATTGCTTCAAATTAATTGCGCATGCGGATGCACCCACAACGTCCCAAAACTACAGCTGCATGGCTGGAACATAGTACTTAGGTACATGAAAGATGAACAGAATTTGGTTTGCTGAGGGTTTCTGGAATATATTTTTTCTGAACCTAAGAAGAACTACAGAGTTAGCTTTACTTAAGTGGTACAAAAATGGACTTCCTTATCAAAACTGGTATGCTATTTCTTTGCAAAATCTTTTCTTACTGAAAATATCAGTTTACTGAAACCAAACTATTTTGGAGGAAAAAACATTTCCAAAGAGTAACTCCACTTGAAAGATTTTGGAAAAAAATCAAAACTGTCATACAATCTCATGATCTCAACGAGCATGTCCAGAGCTGACCCTAGCAGGGTGAAGGGCCCAGGGCAAATCAGCCCTTTAACACTGTGTGGGGCTGTGGGACCCCTACAAAGGCAGGACACAGTAGTGTCAGAACAATGAAATATGGCATCTGGGGCCAAGCATATCCTGTGTGCCCCAAATGAGCTGCTCTTCAGTGGATGCAAAGCCGGTGGCACACAACCAGGCGGGGGGGGGCAGGGGTGGGAGTGGCCAGATGCTTCTTCCATGGTGTGGGGATCAGCAGCCAGCTCCAGGCAGGCCCCACTGGAGGGTCCATGGCTGGTCCACCAGGTACACGGGGGCCCCCAAATCATGGGGCCGGGGGCAGTCTCCCCAATTTGCCCTACTCAAGGGATGGCTCTGGGCACATCTACATGTGCCCCTGACTGTGCATTTGATACTGCACAGTCACTTAGTACTTGCTTTAGCTGGTACTGAGCAGTCTGTAGGCTGATACTGCAACTAGCAGACTGCTGGTACTGTACAGTCCAAGTGGCACATGGTTATTTTTAGATGCTACGTCACCATAGCAATGAGCTACAGTGATGTAGCTCATCACTGTGGCAATGTAGCATCTCATGTAGATGCACCCACTTTCTCTTTTCATTTTGAAATTTGAGCTAATTGTTAAAAAAATATAGAAATCCATATAATTAGTAACCATTCAACACTGCAATAAAATGATTTGTAATTGTTGAAATTACATATTTTTATTAACCTAAACCATCTTTTTAGTATGTTGGAACTGTTGGCTTAGAAATGGTATTTAAAGGTTTGGTTTTGGGGAATTGGCTTACAGGTATAGAAATGTATATTAGAATGGTTCAAAATGGGCAGCAGGTGTTAACTGATTTTTAAAAAGCTTGGGTCTCATACACAAAGTGTCTCACAACCCTGGAAGCAGACAGGCTGTCTAACACAAGAAGGACACATAGTCTAGAAAACAGTCTGGGAACTGGGAACATATACCATATTGTCCCATAACATGAGATCAAGTGGAGCTAACAAAGCTACAGAGCAGGGGGAATATACCATATTAGATGGCTCAGAAGGCTATGTGGATGTGTGACCTCAGAGAGACAACCAACCAGAGATATCCACAGATCAAGAATCATCAGGAGGAAAGGAGAATACAAAAGCAGAGACTTGAGAGTAACAAAAAGTCCCTCCTTTTGTCTCAACCCACCCTGGGTTCCTCCTCCTTCTCATCCTTCTCCCTGAGAGAGATTCCCATCCCCCAGCCCCCTAGGAAGGACCCCTGAGGCCACTATGGAGGGTACACGACCAGCCCATCTCATCCACCCCACTGAAAGGGGGGGGTGTAGGCTTCAGCAACCCACCTCCAGACTGCTGACATGCTGACATCTGACACCTAAGAAAGAGCCTCAGAGTGGAGACTGCATCCTGACCAAATGTATTTTGACTCTGACAACAGCCCTAGGATTTGGTAGATATATAGAATTGCTTGAGTGTGTTTGTATTGCTTCTTTTCTGTTATCACTGTGTATCAATAAATTTGCCTATTATTGAATGGAAAGGTCATGGTCAGTGTGAGGGTGCCCCTCACCCTTCCCCCCCGAACAAGGCCTCTGGTTCCTAAATCCAGTGCCAACAGGAACTAAGTCATCCAAACTAATAGGTTTCACAGACTTTCAGAGTTCCATAGCTTTCCAAGAAGATTTCATAGAATGACAGAAAATTAGGGGTGCACCAATAGGGATTTTTGAGACCAGTACTACAATTGAGTTTGTTTAAACCTTTGCTTGAGAGCTGTCTCATTGGTGCTATACACTGATATATAATATGGCTTAAGTTTTGCTTTCCAGTTTTTCAAAGCCAGGAACAATCCCTTGTTCTAGTGATACCTTTGAGTTGACCAGATGTTGACAAGCTCTGGAAGAAGCTACATGCATCTGTTTTTGAGAGACCACAGCTGTGGTGTAGTGATGTGGAACATCTGTGGGATCTCATTAAACTCTAATCCTCTATGTCCTATTAGGGGGGGAAAAAGAACATTTATTTAAATAATATCAGTTGTAGTAGAAGCTTGATCATATGTCTGATGGGAATTGAACTCCTATTCAGGAAGCTATTGTAGCCAGCTAAAAGCTAGTTATTATGGGACTAGTTGGAGGGACTTGGGAAGAGCTGATCAGAGCTGGTTTAATGCTACTCATGGAAGAATAGGAATTTAATTTTAGATTGACTAGAAGGCACCAACCACCAGACAACTTTGAATTTTCCTTTTAGTAAGTATAAGTTAAATTGCATGAAACACAAGGCACAGCTGTATGTGCAATTAATGTGCCTGAATAAGCTCTGGCACAATTTGAGCCAGAGTAAACTAATTTGGATGTCACTGTCTACATGTGCATTTAAGCACAGTAATTTACTCCATTGTAAGATAATACTTGTGTCTGACAGGACTATCTGATGGCACAGTAAATTAGTCTACACAGATCTAATTGCTACACACATATAGATGGTATAGGTTTATTGAGCAACACATTAGCCTACTGTGCAGTAAAGTGCACATGTAGCCATGCCTACATGGAATTTTTTTGAAGGGAAAGAATTAGCATTATGTTGAGAAACACAATGCTTACTGTGCTTGATCCTTGTGTAACTCTAGGATGGTCAGGAGAGGAAGATACAAATTGTATTTTACTTGACATATGACATCAGTATTCACCTGATCATACTTAACCCTCATCCACTCTCATGAAACTGTAATCACTGTTCTTCTCATGGGGTAACTTGTTACCCCATCCTCATAAACAAAATGGAACCAGTGACTACAGTACAAATGTACCAAAAAATATTTCTTAAACATAAAGATTATTTGAAAGAGTATTTATGATGATTTGAACCCAAAATTTTATTTACCTAGAACTGTGAACAAAATTTAAACTTTTTTTAGAGTTTCAAAATGTGAATGAACAATTTGCTAAGTCTGTAGTTCACACTGCTTTCAAACTAACACTTACTTCCAAAAACATTTCCTAACTGTTTTAATTAAATATTGCATTCCTCACAAACCATCACTGATGTACTGTGGTGCACAGAAGCAAATCACTTACAATCTTTGCGTCGTTTCCGGGTTTTGAGGTCATCTGTCCTTGGACAAAAAGCACAACATCCATTCATGCTTGCAGAAGGTTCTACTGGGGTGTGTTGTGGCAATCTGTAATTTAGGGCAGTCATATCAGACTTGACGGACTTTGACATATTACATGTATCCATCATTTTTTGTATTATTTGTCCC
>NW_017729004.1:62815070-62822566 GCF_001723915.1 Gavialis gangeticus | reverse complement strand
AGGAGGTTCTACTGGGGTGTGTTGTGGCAATCTGTAATTTAGGGCAGTCATATCAGACTTGACGGACTTTGACATATTACATGTATCCATCATTTTTTGTATTATTTGTCCCCCGATCAACTGTTCTCCAAGCTCCTGCAAAAAAAGCATCATCTTCTTAAATGTGATCTTTGCTTCAAGTTTTCATTGTAGCCTACCCAAATGATGAGGCTAGCAATGGTGGTCACAGCCAGCATATTGAAAAATTGTGTAATAGGCCACCTGTTGATTTTCCATCTGCAGGTGGTCATATGAACTAAGTGCTCAAGGTTATCCACCCCAACCTTGTTTTTATTGTAGTTATGGATGGTGCCTGGCTTTTTTTGCCCTCCACCCACTGACAGGTCACGATGCATACTTGATAGCAACAGCACAACTTTGGACTACTTTGGAACATGAGAAACTAGGGTGATTTCTCCATCAAAAGCAAAAATGAATGAAAAAGTTTCCCTTCTTTGATTTGATTCTATTTCATTTGGGATATCGACCTTGTTTTTCTGAATCATACCCACAGAGGTCAAATCCTGCTGTAACAGTCTTTCTGCCAGGTCAGTACTTGTGAAGAAATTGTCACCCACAATATTCCTTCCTGTCTTGTACCAGGGATGAACCAGCTTTTCATCAATCTGGGTACCAAGATTACCTCGGCATGGAGCTTTTGGTTGCTTTCCTACATAGATGTCTCCAGACAGGGGGAATGATGTTGCTGCATCACAGCACCACCAAATTTTCAAGCCATGTTTGGCAGGCTTGCTGGGCATAAACTGTCTGAAGGGACAGCAACCCTTAGATGCAATGAGCTGCTCATCAACCATCAGGTGCATTCCTGGAATATACCATTTCCTGATCTGCTCCTCAAATTATGTCCAAATATCTCTGAAGGCAGCAAACTTCTCCACGGCTCTCCTTTCCTAATGTGTCAGTTTGTTGATATGTGAGGTAGTTGGTGATTTGACAGAATCATGTTAAACTCATGGTAGCATGGAAGCAAGGACACCCAGTGTGTTGCTCCCACAACTCCTCCAGTGCCTTGTGACCACTGTGGTATAGACCACGCAGCAGTAGGAGGCCAATGTAGGCTTTCAGCTCTATCTCATCCAGCTTTTTCTACTCCTTACTATCTTCAGGATGGCTATCCACTCTCTGAAACTTATTTCTGCCTCTGTGCCTGTTTCTCTTATGATAACAGTCAGGATATCTTGTGACAGAAACAGGTGAAACATTTCCACCACTGTCTTTATTAGTTTCTCTTGTTGGCCCAGCATTTTCATGGTTGGCTGTTCTCCAGTATTACCTGTGGACTTTTTCCCCATGCTCTGCCATTCCTTCCTCTAAAGTTGTCATCATCTGCAATGTTTTCTGGGGGTGGTGGAAGTGGTTCTGCTCTACATCCGGCTGTAGCATTCCTTGGTCTTCTACAGTGGCCCCGGGATGGTCTTCTTCCCTTTCCCACTAGAAGTGTTGGCATCACTTCTGCTTGTGGCACCAACTCCTCCTCATCTGAGCTGGATAAAGCTTCCATACACACATAGTTTTCTTGCTCTGAACAATCTCCCACATCTGGAACATAGTCAGCATCCTCACTGCCTTGGGATAAGATTTCATCAGTGGATGTGTTGCTGTCACCGCTGGTTACCTGTGTAAGACAGGTTTCAGCATTGAATATGCACTGCCTTCTCATCCAGAAAAAAAAGAAATAATTGATTACTGCTGAATGCATATAAATAACAATCAAAGACAAGCCTGTCCACCTATGCTGTCACAGAAGCAATTCCATCCTGCCCTATGGCAGCATAGGTAGCACTCTCTCCTCCTGGGCACAGAAGCCAGAGACCAGCATCCACCCTTTGCAGGCAAGCCAAATGTGGGTGGATGCTCCTTGGAAACCAAACAGTCAGGGGCTTATTGAGAGCAGGTAAAAGGTCATGGGGGATGTCAAGCCCTTGCCATTGAAGGGGACTCCATAATGCTGTATTGCAGTATGATGTTGTTCTATTTCTTCTCTTCTATCTCTGCTCCTTGTCCTCACTTCTAACAAAAGCAGGGCAAACTAGCTTATATGTTATGAGAGGGGCAGATGAGGTGGAGTTTTGCCAAGAGAAAAGAAAGCAGAGGTGGATTTCAGTGTGACAAAGGGTTGGGGGTTTGTTTGGCAAAGGGCAGGGTGTTTTCATGACCTTGCAGCCTACAAACAAAGTTGTTAGCAAAAGGGATTATCACATCTTCTACAGAAGCAGCGTGGAGGATGACCATCTATTAATTACCATGGATACATGAAGTGGACATGAATGAGGTGTAAATGAATGCTGATCTTTCAGATGCATCCACCCAAAGTGGCCAGACAGGTCTAGGCCTGTCATTTATACAGAAATTTCATTGGGGTAACAAGTTAACATGGGCTTGGGGTAAGTTGTTAACTCCATATGGAAAAACACATTCACACCCGGGCAGTTTTTCATCTACAGAGAGCAAACCATTCATGTAAGCTGCCTGTTCTTTGGGGATATTGTGCACAGTGACAATGTCCTAAAAAGATTTTTTTTTTACAATTAATTAAATTTAAGATACTGCACAAAATATGCATCTGGGGTAGGAAATTACTGCATGGGAACAACTGAAAGTTAAATAAGAATAAATTCAATATTTGTAAGTTTGTGGAAATTTAAGTGTTTATTTTTTCCACAAAAAATGTACATTCAATACAGACAAAAACAAAACCTTTACTTTTACAGCCATAATCTCTACATCCTACTAGTCTCCAAACTAGACGCTTTACAGAGAACAATGAAATATCTTTGATATAGCATATTAGCCCATATTTTACATGCTGTCAATAAGCCCCTGAATGTTTGGTTTCCAAGCAGCATCCACCCTCATTTGGCTTGCCTGCAAAGGGTGGATGCTAGTCTCTGGCTTCTGGGCCCACGAGGAGAGAGTGCTACCTGTGCTGCCATAGAGCAGGGCAGAATTGCTTCTGTGACAGCTAATGGGCATATTAGCCCATTATTCTTTACCACCTGTGTTCAACTGAATTTTTAAATCACAAGTAAGTTAAAATGGGTTTCCTATATACATGCATTGCATGAAATCTAACACTTCTCTTAAATCTCCTTTTAAGTGGTAAATAACAATTAAGAAGGGTTGTAAATCAGTAATGAGTTTATACTGACAGAACTGAGTAACGAATGATCAGTTTCCCTCCAAGTCAATATCCTTCAAGACAATCTACAGCCATTTCCAGTTTTACCATGAACCTCTCTGATGTTCCTTGCTGCTCTGGTTAGTTGCTTACGATATCCTCAACAGCATGAAGGAGACATTCATAAAGCTGCAAACACTTTAATAAGAAAAAAGAATGCCACTGCAATACAGTTCATGCATGAAGAAGCAAGCTCAGGTTAAAAAATGTAAATGTTCATGGACTCAGAGCAAGAACTATTGCGAGAAAAATGTAAAGATTCTAAAAATGCTTAAATGCTGTAAGTTACTTTATAGAAATGCATTAATCTCACCTTGTTACTCTGGAATCTTTCCCTGTCTGCTGCAGGCAGCAGTACAAAGTGGTTGATAGCTACAGTTTGAGATATAGACTGACACTTTCTTCTGCAGCAGTCATGAGTGAGTTATTCCAATCTGTGCTAGCACAGCTGGAAAATTTACCTTCACACGGCTGGAATTCCATTTCAGTTTGTCATGATACACTATGCTGTGCCTGTTTCTTCATGAGCTACAGCATCAGTGCAATGTGTTCTCTGAGATTTCTACCATCATGAATACAGTCACAAATACAGTCACTAAAGCCAACTATTAAAAGTAAGTTGAGATTGAATGCTTTGAGATAAAAAAAAATAAATTATTTTGTAAGGGAACTAAAAAGCCAGGTCTCTCGTGGAAAGAAAAGTTGACATAATAGCAATGAATTTATTTTATTTTTCTTTTAAGTCTTCACAGCTACTTTTACACATAATTTACATTATTCCTGAGCCTGGATTTTTTTTATCTGTCCCCATTTCCAGTAATCACTAAGGGTTAGATTGTTACAGCCATTCCTTTCCATGCAAAGAAGTGAGGGAGAGTAAAGCTTATGCCCTATTGCTCAACCTGGCTAGGTCAGATTGTAGCTGCAGAAAATGGGAGACTGGGTGGGAGCTAATTTCCTGATTATCCTCCCCCTAAACAACAAGTAAATAGAAAGGAAGAAGAGAAGGTGAGAGAGTAGAAAATGCCCTAGCTATGCCTCCAGCCTCAATTCAGGGGCTGGGTACATAAGAAGAGTTGAAATACAGAAGCAAAATCAAGATTAGGACACAAATTGCTCTGTAAAATTAATCTGCCTTTGTCTGGAATCCCAAAATTCTTATATTAATTTTTGTTATCCCCCCTCCCCCCACTGTCTTTCCTTCCTTTTGCCTCATATTGGGGTATACTTGATTTCTGAGGATAGCATCACATGACCTTTCTATCCCAAAGTTTCACGTGATGAAGAAAGATTGAGGAAGGTGTACACTCAGTGGTAGTGGATGATATTGTTCAGCCACTTAGGGATTCTTGTACTCCTAAAAGGAAGAGAAGAAGGGAAGTGGTAAGTTCTTTTATAAACCTTAGTATACTACCATCAACTCACCCTGGCAGTATTTCAATGTCTGCTAAGCAATTCAATGTTCTTTCAACAAAAGAAAAAGCTAAATAATAGAATAATGCTTTGTTAACCTAATCCACATTCTTCAATTCCATCCACAAAGAAAAAACTCTTTCAGATAGCTAAACTTAATGAAATAACCCTATGGACGCATTCCCATATTTGTGCTGTTGCTACTTGTCCTTGGGCACACCTCTGCATGCGTGCTCTGGTGCGCGGTAAATTGCCCCAGGTGGGGTAGGCCCAGCAGCCTTACCTGAGGTCCTGGGGGCCTCCCGGGGTTGCAGCAGTGGTGATCCACGCACATGGAGCCTGGCTGGCAGCTGGAAAGTGGCTGGTCAGGCTCCAGTTTTGGGCAGTGCACACTGCAGCCGTGTGTGGCCCTGTTTTTTTTTGCTTCCTTTTTTTTTAGATACCGAGAGTTCCTGGAATCTAATTTTGCCTCCATGTTATAAATATGCAGTGCAGAGAACCCTGCCATGTACTCTGCATGCATTTTGCAGTGCCTCAAAAGCCTCATCTGCATGCTGTCTATCTGGCTATGTTGATGGCTATGTAATTTCTTTACATAAACAGCTGAAAAAATTGTTTTCTGTGCAAGAACATAGAGACATGACTCTTCTTAACTTTGAAATATATCCAATGTATCTATTTTACGTTGAAAGTTTTCATTCGAAAACACTTTCAGTATACAATCATGTTGAGGAATACATCTCTCATTAAAAAGTTGATTATTTTTAGTAACTGTTCAGGTCTCCTGAGTACATATTACTTTTTTATATCAAGTTTGGTATATCAAATTTGGTAATGGCTGACAATGTTCTAGTCCATTTAGTGTGATCCTGTTTTACTACTGCTTAGGATTTGCTATTTCCTTTAAATCACCTGACAAACTCTGGTTAAATGCATATATGTGCGTATCTTATGAGGATCAAACCCTCAGTAAGTAATATTGTACCCAGTGACTCTCTCTGAGCATACACACAAAAATGCACACATTCATAGGTTCATAAACATTAAGGCTGGAAGGGACCTTGGAAGATCATTGAGTTCATCCCCCTGCCCCAAGGGCAGGAAGTCAGCTGGGGTCACATGATCCCAACAAGATATACATCCAATTGCCTCTTAAAGGAGTCCAGAGTAGGTGTTTCTACCTCCTCTGGCGGCAGCCTGTTCTAGGCCTTGGGGACTCAGACAGTAAAGAAGTTCTTCCTTATGGCCAGCCTGAAACGGTCTTGGAGTAGTTTATGACCATTAGATATTGACATCCCATGGGGCGCATTGGTGAACAGGTGTTCCCCTGATCCTGATGCACACCCCTTATATACTTATAGGCCATCACCAGGTCCCCCCTGAGCCTGAGCTTCTCCAGACTGAAGAGTCCCATAGCTCTCAACCTCTCATCATAAGGCCTGTTTTTCTGCCCTCTGATCATGCGTGTGGCTCTCCTCTGGACTCTGGACACGTGGTATAATAAATGTAGTTTTAACTGTGTGAGTTGTAAACAATATAGAAGAAAAAGCCATCATTATGATATGTAAGGTTATCAGGGAGATTTGGATGCATTATAATAAAATCAAGAGGGAAATCTGGAAAGGGTATGATGTTACCATAACAAAAGTAGGTAAGTGCAGGATCTGTTTCTGTCTTACCTATAAGTATATTGTGCAGTTTATTGCATATAGTTGTATGGGAAAGATGGTGCCTTATTGGTGGTGGGTGGTGGGGTTAGATGTGTGGTTTGCTGTTAGGGAGGGAGGGTGGAAAGGAGGTCCTTGTGTCTTTGTGATCTTGTGGCCTCCTACAAATTCATTAAGGGGACACAGCAAGGGATCAGAGATGTTCTGTTAACCAGGGTGCCTCTTGGGGTAACAAGGAAAAATGGTCACAAACTGACAGGAAAAACTTCTTCACGGTAAGGCTGGCCAAAATTTGGAATGGGCTTCCAAGGAAGGTGGTGCTCTCCTCTACCTTGGTGTCTTCAAGAAAAGGCTGGATAGGCATCTGGCTGGGGTCATCTGACCCCAGCACTCTTTCCTGCCTAGGCAGCTTGTCATACTCAATGATCTGTTGAGGTTCCTTCCGACCCTAGCATCTATGAATTTATGAATCTAGGAGTCTGGTGTTGTGGAGGGAAATAAAGGCTGTTGCTTGAATGTGTCCATAGTGTGCTTGGTCTTGAGGTTACCTGGTGGGTCTGGGGTTCCTAGATGGCCACCCAAGAGCCCTACTGCAGGGGGTGGTGGAGGAGGTGGTATCTGAGAGCCTCATGGACATGGTACCCTGTCCATTGCTGCTGGGGGGGGGAGGGAGGGAAGCATCCATGGCACACTGGCCACAGGCTTCCCCTGAGGCACTGCCTGGCAGGAGCCTGCACCTAAGCCTCCTGCCAGGCTGTGCCTTCCCCCCCACACTGGAGCCCACTGAACCTGCCTCCCCAGAGCCTTTGGCCAGGCTGAGCCTACCTCCCCCAAACACCCTGGCAGACTGAGCTTTCCCCCCAGAGCTCCTGGCCAGCCTGAGGCTGCACACCACCCGCTCCTGCCAAGCTGAGACTTGACTCACCAGAGGCCCTAGCCAGCCTGAGCCTGTCCCCTGAGCTACCTATGAGGCTGATCTTGCCCCCAGAGTCCCTGCCAAGCTGAGTCTTCCCCCCCAAGCCTCTGGGCAGCCTGAGCCTGCCTCTGGAACACCCTGGCATCTGGGCAACTGTGGCTAGAACATGCAGCTCCCCCTGGCTACTACAGGAGGGCAGAGATGGGCAGGAGCAGGCCTGAATCTGCCTACTCCTTTTGGGAGCAAATCTGTGCCTGAGAGG
>NW_017729004.1:62801632-62810070 GCF_001723915.1 Gavialis gangeticus | reverse complement strand
GCTGCACACCACCAGCTCCTGCCAAGCTGAGACTTGACTCACCAGAGGCCCTAGCCAGCCTGAGCCTGTCCCCTGAGCTACCTATGAGGCTGATCTTGCCCCCAGAGTCCCTGCCAAGCTGAGTCTTCCCCCCCAAGCCTCTGGGCAGCCTGAGCCTGCCTCTGGAACACCCTGGCATCTGGGCAACTGTGGCTAGAACATGCAGCTCCCCCTGGCTACTACAGGAGGGCAGAGATGGGCAGGAGCAGGCCTGAATCTGCCTACTCCTTTTGGGAGCAAATCTGTGCCTGAGAGGACACATGTGTAGATGTGTTCTTGGGGCAAGCTTACTATGCCTTATTTTACTGCACGGTAAGCTTAAGGTGCATTAATGGCACCTGTAGACATGCCCTGTGGGGAAGCTACAATGGCTCAGACAGACTGAGTTAGTTAACCTTGTTAAACTGAAGTCAGGCAAATGCAGGGTATATTTGCACCTTATAGACTCAGCAAATCAGAGCTACATAGCATAAGTCTTCATGAGTCTGAGCTCCTCTCCCTTTTCTCTCTTTCTGTCTTATGTATTCAAGTCATGCTCTCCATTTTATATATGGCTCTATGCATGTCCCTTCACAGCATCTGATGATGTGAGCTCAGGTTCACAAAAGCTTATGCTATATATTCCTGATTTAGTTAGTCTATAAAGTACATATTTACCCTGCCTTCATTGGCCATTTCAGCTATGTGGGTGACATTTTGCAATGCATTTACTGGCATTTTGTCTTGAAATGGAATAAAAGTGTAAAGCCACAGGACAGCTGTCTGATAGGAACTGGCTTGTGCGTATTAGAATATATTTTTACCCTGCCCTTCCAAGTGTACCTAGGGATAAGCTATGCCATAGAGACAGTTATAAAAAGGCATAAGCTTTGACTCATGTAGGCAGGTTACAGAATCTTTTGTAGAAATACTTGAGTTTATAAATAGGAAAATGTACTCCCCTGCTGAGGAAAATGCACACACATTAAAAAGCAAAACTGTCCTTTCAAATTTCGGAGGTTGGAAACCTGAAGGTGGTGACCAATATTACACTGGAAAGTCAGTTTTTCATAGCTTCCTTCAAAGGTTTTTCAAAAAGGATTTTGAAATACCAATCCCCCGTACATTGCATCCAGTGTTCAAGGGCCAGTTATTGATGCATTGGTTTCGGCTATAGTGGAAACAACACATCTTTAAAATTCACATATATATTTAAAGTGAGATTTATTCAAACCCAATGTTATGTAACATTGATTTTCAAAGGAGCATTTTGATACCCAGTGAATCAAAGAGCTGAATTTAAAAATGCTTTATAAAAAGACAAGTCTTAGAAAATAATAGCTTCGAAAGGAGATTCCAGAGGTCAATGGAACTTGAAACTAACTCTGATTTTATCTGTTGAAAATCTCTCTACAGTCTTTCTTTTTTAATAAAAGAATATTCTTTGTGGGCATATCAATCAATTATTACCATAGATAATAATAATAATTAGTAGTAGTAGTAGTAGTAGTATGTAATGGAGCTTAGTGGTTACAGCACTCTGTTGGGACTCAGGAGGCCTACATTCTGTTCCTAACCCTATAAGTAAGTGATTTAAGCAAGTCACTGAATTTTTCTGTCTTGGTTACCTCATCTGTAAAATGGGAATAAAATCTCTGTCAACATACCTTCTGTGGCTTGTACATGAGCACTGTCAAGCGGTACACACTACCCACTAGCTTCTGTTGAGTGCATGTAAAGCATAGAAATTAGGCAATGTAGCATAACCATAAGTAAATGCCCAGACAATAGCGTAACTATGGGTAAGGTTAAATAGGGCATGAGTCCTATATGCCAACTTAGAGGGAGTGCCAGAATGCTGACCCCTGCTAGTCTTTATTGCAGCAGTTTTGCACTACTTGGGTATAGGAACCAGGCTGGAACAACCTGGCATCACCTGACTGGAGAAGCCATATTCATAGGACATCCTGGGCAGGTAAGACCACCCTCCTTCTTCCTCCCTCTCTCATTCTCCTGCACTTGACACGACCCTTTCTTCACCACAGGGGACTTTTCCCAGGGTCGAAAGCTAATTAGTTAAACCTCTGTATCTAGAGCAAAACTCCAGTTATTCTTTTTGGATATGTTTCATAGAATGTGCTCAGAGCCATTCCAAAATGCCTAATATCTGGCCTTTGGTGTATGCTAAGAAGAAGCAGATAGGCAAGTCATGTTTTTGTAAGTTCTCTCCCAGGGTCACCACAAGCATAGCATAGTTACACCCAAAGGTACTAATGTCTTTCTGCAATCCCATCAGCACCTACTTTCTGATGATGAAACTTTTCCCTGGTGATGCCTGGCCTTTTCACTGTTGGATCTCAAAGACAGGATCTCAAAGTATAACCCACCCACCACTGTTGTTGTTGGGCATAGGGAGGGACAACAGGGTACCAGGTCCACCACTCTCAATGCAATCTATGGCTGGAGAAATAGACAGTGATGAAGGGGGTCTGTCTTTCACTTCAGCACCTACTTTCTGATGATGAAACCTTTCCCTGGTGATGGCTGGCCTTTGCTTTCCTACTTCACGTTGGGAGAACATCAAACTTGATTGGGAACATCCTGATTGCCTAGGCTGGGATGCCCTGCTGCCCTTTTCCCACAGACTCACCTGGTTTGGAAGACTTACTGCTGACTGAGACCCCAGGACATGTTCCTGTGGTTTCCAGAGCTACTGCAAGAGCTCCTAGTCCTTAACTTGGCCCAACGAGCACCAAGCCAAGACTCTGGAAGACTCATTGCTTCTTTGGTCCATTCATACAGTATCAAACTGATCCACCTTTTTCACTCCACCTGGCTCTCGACCAAAGGTATCACTTCCTGGCAGGCCCTGAACTCTGCCTCCTTTGCGTCATGCCTCTTGACTAGATAGACCCCCTTCATCACTGTCTATTTCTCCAGCCATAGATTGCACTGAGAGTGGTGGGCTTGGTACACTGCTGCCCCTCCCCATGCCCATCAACAATAGTGGTGGGATATACTTTGAGATCCAACAGTGAAAAGGCATCATGCCCATTTCCTCACCATCTTCTCTGACTTGACTTGGAGGTGGTGCCTAATGGCAGCAACACCAAAGTAAATCTGCCCAGCCTGGCTCACCCTTTACAAGCTTCCCATTACTAAGAAAACTGGGCCTACACTGATGGCTGCTTCATGGGGCCACTGGAACCTTAGTCCACCAGTTGGACCTGGCAGAATCAGTGGCCTGCCCTTTCTGCTAGGAGGAGGTGGAGGAAGCTTCCACACCTCCATGGTTTCTTCCATGCCTTCCTGGACTACCCTTGGCTCCAGGCACTCTTTGTTGCCCATCCCTCTTTGGGATGCTGGACGTGGGATGCTCCAAGATTCTGTACATCTTCTCTATCACATACCAAGTGGCCATGAGAAACATTACCTGCCTGGCCAATTTCCTGCTAGATCAGGCCAAGATGGTGTCTGAAAAGCCAAAGAAATTGGTTTGCAGGGGTTGGCTTTAATAATATCATCCAACTCTTCCACTTCCTGGTCTAGGCATGTGTCACATTTGAATTTGGACACTTCATCTTGCAACAAAATCTGAATGAGCTTCTGTCATGCTGGGCCATCAAAGGGCCCCTCTATAAATTAGAAGGTGGACTTGTGGATCTATATGTGTAACCCCATGAGGGGCATGGGGGAAGGGGTTTCAATCTCTGGTGACATTGTAGTTTTTTGTTGTTGACAAGTGTTTCATGCTTAGCTCCTGGGACGATCACATACCTTTGCACTTTTACTGGTTATTTTTAATATTTGTATAAAAAAGAATTTTTTTTTAGTTTCTCTCTCTGTCACACACACAGACAAAGCATGGACACTGCTTTGCAAACTACTGATCCTTCAAGGGGGTCCTATGTACTGTGAAAGAAGGTCATCTGATCTTTAAAGTATGATCATGAGTAGGTGAAACAAAGGAGGTGGAAGGGATTTCTTCCTGGTCACTTTATTGACTTCCTCTTTTTTGCTTGTTTTTGTGCCTACCCCTGTAGTGGGTTCTGTGCCTTTAACTGGACATTTTTCACTTTATATTTTTACTTTTGTCAAAGAGACAAAGTCTATCAGTTAGTTCAAAGTCTTTCAGTTAATTTTTTTCTGAGGTATTGGGAAGTTAGGCATAGCAATGTCTGGGAGTTGTTTTTTTTTTTAACCAATTTGCACTAATGGAACAAAAATTATAAGAGTTTGAATACAAGCCATGAGAGAAACTGTTGAAAAATAAATTTGTATATTTAGTTAGAGAAAAGAAAATTAAGGAAAAACAAGTCTTGGAAATACTGAAAGGCTGCCATAATGAAGATGGAGAAAAAAAAATTGTCTCTTGCAGAAAGGGAAAGACCAAGAAGTGATGGGTTATTTCCTGCGCGGGGATATTTATATAATATTTATATTAACAGATGTAGATTAAATCAGAGGAGTGGGGGAAGCAGTCAGAACAGGAGGACAATGGGAAAGCATGTTAATCTCCTGTAGTGGGAATTTTCCAGAAGAGTGTGTGGTGTTTTAAGAACAGTTCCTGAATCTCTGTGGGGGTTCTGGCTAAATGATGTATCCTGTATTTTCAGTGTATAGACTGAACCCATCAAGTTAGGGACCTCAGTTTTAGCAGCAGATTATTGCAGACAGATCCTATATCTGATAGCAGTGATGATGACATTAAGTTTTTGTTATAGAAATTTCCTCATGACATTGCTTTATAACTTAGAAAAAATTAAGAAAGAGGTCAATGCATTAAAGCAAAAGGAGGAGAAACAGATACTTGTTTTCTTTGCCAGGTAGAGTGTCACTCATGGTTTATGGAGCTTATTTGTCAGGTTGTTTCTTTGTTTAATCTCTGGTACTGTGTGCATGTGCATTTCTTGTTAGAATTTGATGTGACTAAGTCTGACATTCTTTTAAATAGAAAAGCAATTACATTTTCACTTTGATCTACATACACCTGAAAAAGGATGGACACTGCCAATTTGATTTAGAATATAGTGCTTGGATCATCCTTTAACAAATTATTTATATTATCAAGGGAGAGGGAGGAAATACTGAGAGACCTGGTGATGGTTTTGCTGACTGTTGTGAACTACATTACGTGTCACATTAGCCTGTAATATTGCATGCAAATCTCTGAGTGAATAAAAATATTTGCAAAATAGCATCTTACAAACAATTGAACAAATAAGGAAAAAAATCCATAACAACCCCAAAGCAATCAGATATTTGTTATGAAGTTTACACAAGTTGTATAATATGGATGTGGTTGTAGTTTTGAAAAATTGTCAGCTAGCATTTTTTGCCTGCCCCTTAACCCTCAAAATTCAAATCGGGAGGCGTTTAAATAGTTTACCCCTATCTGCCACTATTCATTGTACAAAAAGGTAAGTGAAATAGTCTGTTTTTGTCTGTCTGTTTATATTCTGAAACAACAGTGATGATGATGTACCCTGGCTATTATACTTCTTTATGACAATAGGTCTCAAAGCACTTTATACAGGATCCTGAAGTACTATGCAAAAGATGAAGTTAACACATTGATTAAAATAACTATTGAATTATCCTATTTCTTACAACTAACCTCCCCACCCTGAATTCTTCCCAAATGCTGCCTGCTTCCATTCCTTGAAACAACAAATAAATAGAAGGTTTTCCTAAGCTCACATTCAGAATTCTATTGCTTCTTTTAAGTCACACTGGATAATGGATTTATGCATAGGCTAAACAATTGTGTCCCTTTTAGCCTTCAGAATGAATTCAGATACAATCTACAATCCCATCCAAAAAAAAATACCATTTTCTGTCTTTGATAGTACTTAATGCTGCCTACTGCCATTAGTATTTGCCTCCAACATGAGCTGAGCACCCTTACCTACCACTATCAATGACTACTAGTAGGCCAAGTCTGGAGCTACTGCACATTTATGGCTTCCCCATTTTCTGTTTGCATGGCCTACTCCTGACACTACTAGCCTCTGTCTCTGTTGCACTGCCAGTGTGTAGAACTGTTAGCATGGACCAGCTTGTTGTTTAGTAAAAGACTGACTCAAATATCTGATGAAAAATGGAAAAGTACTGAAAGGAGTGTATACTGTCAGGACAGCATGCGGGGTGCGGCTGAAGGCCAAATGAGAACAACACGGCGGCCTTCAGGATATGCTTATCAGGGAACAGCTTGAGAAAGTGTGCTTGGTTCAGCAAGACACCAGGATGAGTCGCTGTCAGACTGCCAAAAGTATGTTACGGGGCGGGCTGATCTGTATGTGATTTATCAGTATATAAAGTAGCCTGTGTTTTGTTATCATCAAGAACAAGCTGCCCCTTGCTGTTCTCCCGTGGCCATGTAAAATAAAGCACTTCTGTTAGCCAAACAGTGATCCTGTCTGAATTTCCACAACATCTTGGGGCCTCGGCTGCGATGTGTCCTTACACAGACCGCCCCAAGTAGGACACTCATCTCAGCTCTTTGACTCCATCCCTCCGAGAAGGCTCTCCTCAACTCAGTTCTTCAGCTCTGCAGCTTCGACACTCTGGTCTCTAATCTACCATCCATCTGTTTGGCTCTGGAAAAATCCCTGGCCAGGGTGAGTACCTGCCTGTTTCGGTGTCAGTAAGTCCTAGGCGTGACAATGGGTAGCAGGACCTATAAGGTCCCGCCACAGGATCCCACCTGGTTTATGTTTCTAAAACATGGGCCCTGGTCAACGCAGTACTTAATAAAATGGAACCGGTATACCGATGGTGACCCCAAATTGCACTGGTCCTTAGATGGGTCATAGGATCATCATATCCTCAAACATCTTTGAGAAAATTTGGAAAGTATGCACCCTGTTCAAATAGAAGACTGGTACCTATGGGAAGACAAGTCCAAAAGGCGCCATAAGCGCTCCCTTGTGGCTTCTTATAAGGATAATGAAGAAAAATTTAAGAAGCAGATCGATCACCTTCAGAATCAGGTTAAACATATCCAGTGTCAAAGGCCGACCCCGTCTGCCCCTTGTTCACCATACCCGGCTAGACTTTACCCAGCTTTGCCTCCACCACCAGACAACCCACCCCAAGACGACTTGTTGGATCAGTGGATCCCATTTCCACCACTGCCCGCCGGTCCCACAGCCTCAGGTGCTGTTGTGTCCACTGCGTTGGCTTCCCCGGCAACTCCACCAACCCTTATCCCTGGTCCTTCGTCTCCCATTGCCACCATCACTTTTGATTCTCCCACGGGGGACTGGTTCGAAATTGATGTCCCCCTGGACCCCCAAGACGGGTGGACCATACATTCAGCTTCCCTAGATCAGCAGAACACCCCAGTCAAATTGATCCTCCAGAACCGAAATAACGTTACCACCAAGGTAGACTGCTAGAGGACCCTTGTAAGAAAGACTCGCTAGGGTGAAAAGCTTGTCGGGGCACAGTATCCCCTCCGAGAATACCCTGTGCCGGGGGGGCAACCCGTGGTGGTCCATGTCCCCTTCTCACCATCAGAAATTGTCTCTTGGTCAACTACCTTCCCTAAACTCTGTGATGACACTACTGGGTTTGCTCAAAAACGCCAAACGCTCTTTGAGGTTTATAAGCCGACCCACAGTGATATTCAGATGATCCTCAGTGGTCTTCTTCCTAGAGACCAGAAAGACACCCTCCTTAAAGCAGCCAACTGGCCTCCTCAAGACCCCGGCAAAGACTATCTGCTGAACCTCTATAAGCAGGTCCTTGAGGCCATCCCCAGGGTCTCCCCACAAAAAACAGACTGGTCCAAAATGTCCACCTGTAAGCAAAAGCCAGAAGAACATCCTGCCGACTACTATTCTCACCTGATCCAAGCCTTTAAGGCACATTCTGGCAGTCAGGACCCAGAGGCTAGCCTTTCTGCCATGGTTATTCAGACCTTTGTTTTGGGACTGTTACCTAGGATCTCTGAGTCCCTGCAAAACACTGTAATCACGTGGGAAGCCAAACCCCTCACTGAAATTTTGGCTGCTGCCACTCATTTCTATACTAAAGCCCACCAGCAAAAATCAAAGGCTCAGGACAAGCTGATGGCTTTGCAAATCAGAAATCTCCAGGGTGGCACCAAACCACGGCGCCCTGCAGGACCATTTCGCTTGGCCTGACCACCCAGTCCCTCTGACATTTCCAAAGATGTCTGTCACTGCTGTAAGCAAAAAGGCCATTGGAAGAATGAGTGCCTGAATAAACCCTGGAGCCCCCACTCTCAGCTAGTGCTCCTCCATTTCAGCCAGGCGCCCACCGAGCTCCACCACCCAGACCAGCTCCTCTCCAGTCCTTCAAAGGTGAAAATCAGTATTAAGACAGCTGAGAAGACCCAGAGACTCTAGCCCCTTTACTTTCTACCTTTTCCTATGCTACCATACCCGTTACTG
>NW_017729004.1:62789488-62796632 GCF_001723915.1 Gavialis gangeticus | reverse complement strand
TTTCCTATGCTACCATACCCATTACTGTGGGAGGACAAACTGTTCCTTTTCTTGTCAACACCAGTGCTTCTTTGTCTATGCTTGGCTCTAGTTTTGTTTCTAAGGTTCCCATTTCTGGTAAAGGAATCACTGCTGTAAGTACTGGGAATCAACCCATTGACCACCCTGTTACACAGATGCTTTCATTTACCTTGGGTCCCCTTACTGAGCAACATATCTTTTTGCTGAGTCCTTGTGCCTCTGTAAATCTGTTGGGGCGAGACCTCGTTTGCAAATTGAGGGCAACAGTTCACTGTTAACCAGATAGGGTCTTCCTCACATTACCCCAGACTCAAATTTCTGCCTTGAAGATGACACTAATGGAACAGGAACCCGACCCAATTCTTCCTCATTGCAACAGGAGCTATTGACTTTTCTTCCTGAATCCTTTTGGTCCCACTCAACAACCAATGTGGGACTTCTCAAGGGTGCCATCCCAGATTCTATCAAGGTTAAATCAGGAGTGTCTCCCCCATCAATCGCGCAATACCCACTATCAGTTGCTGCCTCCTGAGACATTGCTTCTGTAATACAAGGTCTCCTAGAAAAGGGTGTCCATGTACCTACCCATTCTTGTTGTAATACCCCGATCCTTCCAGTCCAAAAGAAGGAGAAGTGTACACCTGAGGAGTTGCCTGTTTATCGTTTTGTTCAAGATTTGTGTGCTATTAACAATTTTGTGATTCCCTTGACAGCTGTGGTACCCAACCCTGCCACTGTACTTTCTCAAATACCTGCTTCTGCTCTTTATTTTTTCTGTGGTGGATCTCTGTAATGCCTTTTTTTTTTCTGTACCAGTTCACCCTGACTCAGTATTTATTTGCTTTTACTTACCAGGACCAGCAATACGCCTTCACCCGTCTGCCTCAAGGATTTCGTGACTCACCCACCATATATAGCCAACTTCTCAAGTCTGACCTCGATCCAGTCCAGTTGCCTCATGATTCTGTGCTAGTCCAATACGTGGACGATTTGCTTCTTTGTTCTGATACTCTCCCTCATTGCCAAGTTGACTCTGTAACTCTTTTAGAGCAACTTGCAGCACAGGGCCACAAAGCCTCCCACTAGAAGCTCCAATTCTGTCACACTTCTGTTATTTACCTGGGATACACTATTTCTCACTTTACCCGTCACCTGTCTCCTGATCGTCTTTCTGCTGTTCTCTCTCCCTCATCCACAGACTAAACACCAACTCCATGGTTTCCTAGGTGCTGCCAACTACTGCCGACCGTGGATTCCTAATTTTTCTGGACTTTCCAAGCCTCTCACCCTTCTCACCTGTGATTCTTCCCCTGACCCATTGCCCTGGGAAGATGTCCATGAATCTGCCTTCTGTCAGCTCAAACAAGCCCTCTCTTCTTCTCCTGCTCTCGGTCTGCCTAATTATTCTAAGCCTTTCACTCTCTTCTGCCATGAACACCAGGGCACTGCCTCTGGTGTCTTGAATCAGCCTTTTGGATCCTCCCCACACTGTCCTATTGCTTACTATAGTGTCTCCCTTGACCCAGTCGCTTCTGGGTTTCCTCCTTGTCTCCACGCTGTTGCTGCCGCCACGCTGCTGGTTTCTAAAACCGACAATCTTGTCCTTGGGCACCCCCTTACTGTTGCTGTCCCACACACTGCCCTTGCCCTTCTCCAATGTGGCAGAACTCAGCACTTGTTCCCTGGCCATCTAACCCACTATGAGGTGGTTCACCTGGCTGCAGACCACGTGACCCTTGTCTGCTCAATCCTGCCTCTCTTCTTCCTTCACCCTCAGAAGGTCAACCACATGACTGCACTCAGCTTGTGGATTTTGTTTCCCTTCCCCATCCTGATCTTTCCGATACCCCTCTGACTAAAGCTGACCTCATTTTCTAGGTTGATGGCTCCTGTTTTCGAGATGATCATGGAATTCTCTGAGCTGGCTATGCTGTCTGCTCTAATTATGCTGTTGTTGAATCTGCTTCTCTTTCTGTTACTAGTGCTCAAGCTGCTGAACTCATTGCTCTCACTCATTCCTGTCACCTTGCCACTGAACAATCTGCTAATATTTATAAAGACTTTCGCTATTCTGTTCGTGTTTGCCATTCCTTTGAACAGATCTGGAAACAGCGAGGTTTTCATACTTCTGCTGGGACTCCCATCTCTCACCATCACCTTGTTACTGCTTGCCTGGATGCTATCCTCCTTCCCTCCACCCTTGCTGTCCTATGGTGCAAAGCACATACTCCTGATGATGATCCTGTGTCTCTGGGAAATGATAGGGCTCATGCTGCGGCCAAGACCACCACCCTGTCAGAACTCTCAGCTCTGGTCCTTCAGGCCGCTCTCTACCTCTCTTCCCCTGTCTCCCCTGACCTCCCCTTTCAACAGGATGCCACCCCAGATGCCAAAAAGGACGCCTGGATCTCCACAGGCTGCTCTCTCCACTCCGACTCCTTGTGACAACACCTGTCTGGTCACCTTGTAGCCCCAGGGCCCTGCTATCCCTCTTGGCTCAAATGGCCCACTCAGTGGCCCATTCGGCCAATGGGAGGATGGTAGCCCAAGTTGGCCGCCATTGGTATGCCCCTTTTTTTTTTCTGCCGTGGCTGCCCATTTTTGTCGCCAGTGTCCACAGTGTCAGCGACACAATACTGGCTGGCCACCCCGCCATCCACATGCATTCCACAGACCTTTAGGTCTTTACCCTTTTTCACACCTCCAGATGGACTTCATCAAGTTGCCTAGGTTGGGGCCCTGGAAGTAAGTGTTGGTCATAGTCTGCCTTTTTAGCGGCTGGCCTGAGGCATAACCTTGCCAACGGGCTGATGCCCTCACAATGGCCAAAAAGCTTTTTTTTGACCTGCTGCTCTGCTTCGGTCTACCCCTTTCCCTGGACTTGGACCGTGGCTCCCATTTTGTTGGCCACGTGGTCTAACACATTTGCAAGGTCCTTTCCATCTGATACCAGCTCCACAACCCAAATCATCCTCAGAGTGGGGGTAAAGTGGAACGGAAAGACTTTGATATTAAGCTTTGCTTGGCAAAGACTGGTCTAAAGTGGTCTAAAGTGGCCAGAGGCCCTCCCATTGGTACTTTTCCAAATCCAAAATTCTGTTCACAGGTCCTCAGGTCTGACCCCTTTTGAGATTGTTATGGGTTGATCCATGAGGGGACTTGCCACACCTCCACCCCAACACCTGACTCATCTCCATGCTTTGTTATTAAGCTACTGCCAAGGGCTCACCAAGGCCCTCAAGGTTATCTCATTGCAGGTTAAAGCCACAGCGCAACATCAGTCTATAAATCGGTTGTCAATCCGGTCTAACCAGGAGATTGGGTCCTGATTAAGGTCCATTAGAGGAAGAACTGCCTGCAGCCTTGATGGAAAGGGCCTTTCTAGGTCCTGCTAACCATCCCAACTACTGTGAAAGTTGCTGAGGTTTCTGCTTGGTCCATACCTCCCACTGCAAGAAGGTAACCACCCCGATGGAGTGGAAGGCTTCTCTCACCAGTGATACCTCCATGAAGATACAGAGGGTTCCTGTGAGTGAAGATCAGATGATGAAATCTCGAAGAGGTTCCTTGTGAGTGAAGAACAGACAAAATCTCAAAAAATAGCCTGCATGGCTAGCCAATTTTTATTTGAGGGTATGAACTTTTGTTCTATGTGTTGAATTGCCTTTAGTATTGTCTTTAGTAACTTAGTATGAATTACACTAACCCGTGGGAGGTCTCAGATAATTACGTAGATTTAGAAATTCCCCAGGGTGTAATGCTGTTCTGTATTCTTGTGGTCAGTATTTTATTGGTAGTAGTGTGCTGGAGGCCAAAATTTTAGTCAAGGGTAGCCCCTTGAAGTTCCAAGGGATAGCAGCGTTTGGGATACCACTTGAGAAGGCCCCGAGATGTTGCCTTTTATTCTGCTTCATGCCCAGGGTTTTAGTCAGGGCATGGGAGGAGAACAGTATTATGTTCCTGGGGCAGAGCATTGCTAATGCAGGCAACCTTACGAACTGCTGGGTGTGCATACATGGGCCTACACACCCAGCCAGAGGAATCCAAATGCTTGGGGTACTGATTCCCCTTGAGGATTGGGGAAACAGTACCAATACCAGCTTCGTCAGATTTTCCTCCCACTCTAGTAGAACACAGCAGTCGATCCCTGAATTGTGGAAAAAGACTTGAGATAACTGGAGACCGTCTTTTAGATTTGAAGCAGTCCTCTGTTATAGGTCTAATGGGAGTGGTAGGATGGGCAAAGCTGGTTACTCAGTGGGGCACTACCCCAAATGTCGAATAACCTTCAATTATCACTCCCATAATACGTCTGGGATCCTGCTGGGAAACATGTCCTTTCAGTGCACCAATGGGTCTCTCACTATTCATAGAACCCTGGAGGACACGCATAATCTGGCATTGAATGGGTCTGAATTTTACCTGTTGTTAGGTTCTACTTCTTGTAACCAATCAATATCTCGATGCAGGTTGGTGGGGAGCCAATGTGCCCCTTCCTATACCTTACAGGTGAATCGAAAATGCCGAATTGGGAGCACAACCTGTAGGGACCTCAGCACTATAGCCGCTCCAGGCTTGTTCTGGCTATGCGGGAATGATACCCACAAGATTTTGCCATGGTATTGGGTCAGCACCTGTACCCTGAGGAGACTCATCCCGGAGTTTGATTTACACTCAAGCCTTTTTTGGCATGAGGTGTCTAATCTTCCACCTGGTTTGCCCAGACATAGGTGAGCTGTTGAAAACCCACTGGTTCACCGACCCACAGGATTCCAGCAATTTACTAAGGCATTTGTCCCTTGGTTGTGGGTAGCTGAATTAGAAAGAATCATTGTAAACATTTTGGGAGTTATGGAGAAATTTTTGTAATGCCAGCACCGATGCTTTAGGAGCTCTTAATGATGAAATCACCCAGATAGGGCAGGTGGCTACCGAAAACCATATGGCTTCAGATTATCTCTTAGCTGCCCAAGGTAGGGTCTGTGCTGTTATTAGTCACACTTGCTGTACCTGGATCAATCACCACCAATGAGTGGAAAAAGACCTCCGCACCATAAGAAGGCAGTTGCAGGTTATCCATGCGGTTGCAGAGAAGAAACACTTTGATTGGTGGGGGTGGCTACCAGATGTAGGGGGATGGTTGAAATCCCTGCTAAAATGGTGTATTCTGAGTTTATTATGCATTTTTGCTGTTTTCATTATTATCCAAATGACTCTGTGTTGCTTAAGCTGTTGTTGATCAAAAACTCCCCACAGTATTTCTAGGCTCTCTCAGACCGAGCTGCAGATGATGGTGCTCAGGGAAGTCAAACGACAGGAAAATGTCAAAGGCCTTATGAATATAGAGGTGTAAGCACAAGCGCTTACAAGTAGGGAATGATGAGGAATGGAAAAGTACTGAAAGGAGTACTTTCGGGACAGGATGCGGGGGTGCAGCTGAAGGCTGAATGAGAACAACACGGAGGACTTCAGGATAAGCTTATCAGGGAACAGCTTGAGAAAGTGTGCTTTGTTCAGCAAGACACCAGGATGAGTCGCTGTCAGACTGCCAAGAGTATGTTACGGGGTGGGCTGATCTGTATGTGATTTATCAGTATATAAAGTAGCCTTTGCTTTGTTCTCATTGAGAATGAGCTGCCCCTTGCTGTTCTCCCATGGCCATGTAAAATAAAGCGCTTCTGTTAGCCAAACAGTGATCCTGTCTGAATTTCCACATCATATCCCATGGTGGGGGCAATGGTATAAGGAGCTTTTTTCCACTCTGACTGATTGTTAAGGTATTTAGTTGCATACCTTAATTGGATATAAACTGTAGTACTGAAAGATAAAATGAAGGAAATATATTACTGATTAATATTAGTATCTAATATTACATTACCATATTCATTATATCTTCTGATGTGATGTAACTGTGTTAGACTCGCCATTGTTCAGATGAAATGAAAAGAGGAAGTCTTTACCACCTGTGGGTATTAAATATCCCATCCTGCCTCCTCTAGGACAAGAGATGCTAACTCTAATATTCTGGATCAATTCCAACTCCTATAATTACCATCTGCTTACCTCTAAAGTCCCCTCCACCATACAATATTCTTTACTTCTTGTCCTAATGGCATTGTGTGCTGATGAACAGGTGCTGTGGTGCAGCACAGAGGTGTCTGCATTCCAGTGACAGGTAAAATGGTCTCTAGATACCCCTTACCTGTCTCCCTCAAGTATTCTAAAGCCTACTTTGCTGTTTTCCAGGTGAATGGTCTCGGCATATAACTATACATATACATATGTATACATATATATAATATATGTGTGTGTGTGTGTATAAATATATAGATATATATATGTATGTGTGTGTGTGTGTACATATTCATACACAAATATATGCTCTCAATGTATAAATATGTTATCTCAGTTCATAAACCTGTAACACTTTCAGGATGTCATTCTTTTAGCCTACGTTTTGTGTGAGGGTAATTACTTGTACCTTGTTTACTAATTACTAAAAATGACTAAAAAACATACCTTGTTTGGTAAGTTAAAAAATGCGGTACTGATAATATGACAGCTCTACAGATCATTTTCTAAATTTGTCTCTGATTTCAGCAGTGGTTCTCCAGAAAGGTTTTTTTTTTAGCAAATATTTATACATTTTTCCCTCCCATTAAAGGAAAATAAATAATGATTATTTGGTGACTTTAAATCCAAAGCCCTTATAACAATTTAGAGTAATCTCTTCAGAATACAATATTTCCAAGCAGAATTCCATTTCTAAACTGCACATTTGATGGTGATCATGAATGATTAAGTGATTTATTCCCAAAGACTCTGTGAATACAAAACCTTAGCAGTTCATAGTAATCATACATCACTGTGATTTACAATAAAGTTTTGGGATTAAGAACCCAGGCCCAGAAACATAGGAACATGAGTCTGTAATGCACATTTATTATTCAATTTAACATAAATGTCATTTTGTATTTCATACCCTGGAGAGATTTCAAAATGAAATAAAGGATGACACTAAACATAAAGTGTTTCAACACTCAATGTCATTTTGAAACTACCTAAACAGATGAACCAAAAATGAGAAGAATAGTCATTCCAGCATGAAGTCATTATCATTTCC
>NW_017729004.1:62781273-62784488 GCF_001723915.1 Gavialis gangeticus | reverse complement strand
GGGTCTGTAATGCACATTTATTATTCAATTTAACATAAATGTCATTTTGTATTTCATACCCTGGAGAGATTTCAAAATGAAATAAAGGATGACACTAAACATAAAGTGTTTCAACACTCAATGTCATTTTGAAACTACCTAAACAGATGAACCAAAAATGAGAAGAATAGTCATTCCAGCATGAAGTCATTATCATTTCCCTTTCTGAGTTCTACAACGAAAAGTCATGTAAGTAGCAGTAAATCCTACATGTTTGACTACACTAGCTAATTAGCAAATAATTATGCCATGGCATTTTGTCAAACTCACTGGTGCTTCATTAATGTGCATTTCAGATTTAGTACATAGATCATTAAATGATACTTTTAGTATCCCTTGGCTTTTGACAAGCCTTTTGGTTATTTATGGCAATAAATAAATAAATATAACTTAGTCAATACTCTGAATATAAAGCTTCCATTTTTAATTAGTTTTGAAAAGTTTAGAGTAATGAATTCACACCAAATCTGAGTGGTAGTTTTATTCTTTTCACTTTTTAAAGCAGACAAATGACTTGCAATGAGAAAAAAAATATAACCCATTTATAACCCTTTGGAGTGCACATATGAAAATACAAGTTATGTGAAAGCATAAACAAAGAGAAAATCCTTCATTATTCCAGGATATAAATGCACTGCAGGAGTTTTGCTACATTTGTGTTTTGTCCAACTTGTCCCTATGTAACAATTACAACATAATAGCTGATGCCCTTTTAAAACTGCTCCAGATGTATGTTTGTCCAACTTGTAGAGTCATACCAAGTGACCTCTTGTTTGCAAGGGGGTATACTTTTTATCTTTATATTGACTTTTAAAATGTTTCTGGGCTAGATGTCTACATTATTCAGCTAGTGAAAGTAAAAACCATAGTCCTACTTTGATAGTGACTCATTATGAAAGGATGAATACAAGATATTTATTGCTACTTCTGACTGCAAGCTATAAGATAGGGAGGGGCAGAGCAGCGAGGACTGGGAGTAGCCTTGGCCAATGACTCAAGGGTCATAATATGTTCTGAGGATAAGTTACTAGAGTAATTGGTTTTCTGCAATACAGGCAATACACCCTTGTGTTGCCCCTTACACAAGGGTGATTGTAAAAGTCACAAACTAGTTTTCACTATTGATGTATGCAGTAGATTCTGATCTTGGTCCTTCAATGCTTGTAAACCTAGAATCACTCTGATGAAAGAAGTCCTATCAGAGTAACTGTGACCAGAAACCATTTGTTTTTATCATGTTGACTTTATGAAGCGTGCTGTCGGAGAACTTCTTGGAAAAATTTTGGTACCTAAAAAAATTCACAAAGTTCTTAATACTAAATTTCTCCTTGTTTTAGTGGCTTTTATAGTCATTAACTAGGAAATTGAATAAAGTCACAGCATTGCACAGAATGCATATTCAACAGCTATTTTCCATACAAATATACTTTTGTACTAATTAAAAAGCATTTGCAAAGTTTTGCAAACATGGGCCAGTTCTAAAAGCAATCACATGATGCAAGGTAATGACCCAAGAACAAGGCACTATACTATAGGCAAAGCAAAAGGATTGAGCAGCAACATGGTCACAATTATTGGTCCTCACTGCCTCATCTTCACATGAATTAGGAATTGTATTTCTGCTGGCTCATCTGCCACACCTTGATGGTTTCAGTACAGAAAGGGAGGCTGCCTGCAAAGGCTGGTGAGCTCTGGCTGCTCTTCCTAGTTTCTGTCCCTTCTTGGGGTCAACTTGGTCAGTTCGTTCAAGGCTCTGACCTCTCCTCCCCCACACACAGTCTTTCTGGCATTCTGATGCTGCCTCAACATCAGGTCTTCCTGGGGTACTATGACCCTTCTGGATACTGTGATTCTACATGGGGATCAGACTCCTCAGGCTCTAATTGTCATAAGGATTAAAATTATGGTCTCTGTCCTCTATAGCCCTGCCCATGCCTCTCTATCAACATTTGCTTTCCTATGTAGGCTTCATCCCTCTTGGCCTTAGCCTACTGTTACTCTGGCTGCAGGTCTCCAGCCAGAGCCCACATATTCTAGCTCAGCTTTCTTGGCCTGAGCCCTTGACTTCAGTCACACTAGGCTCAGGCTCTCCACCCTCATGGCCTCATCCTGTCTGTGTTCCACTCTGGGCCCCTGACCCCATCTCATTCTCCAAGTCCCTGACCTAGTCTCACATTGTCTTAGCCCCCTGGCAAGGCTGCCATTACATTGTGCTAGCCCCTGGCCCTTTAACAGGGCCTTGGGCCCTTTAATTGGGCTCAGCCCCCTGACTCCCTGACTCTGCCATGCTGCTACCCCCAGCTTCTAAACATTTTGGCTTTAGCCCCATGCATCTTCCAGGATTCAAGATCTTGGAAGGGCTCTATTGGGCTTCAGCCTCACCTACTGCAGGGTGATTTCCAGGCATAGCACTTGTAGCCTCCTAACCACCCCTATCAGCCATATCTGGTTCTCTTATTATTTTTACCAGATACAATTCATTCACAAAGCCACTCCAGATTCTCTCTGGGTGTCAGCAACTTGTGCCCTATAGTGCTGCCTTCTGCAGTTTCCCCAGGTACCTATGTTGCTTGAGTTCCATTCTGTTGCCATCCAGGTCAGCAGGAGTTCTGCTCTCAGCAGGATATAGGGCCAGACTAAGCTTTCTGACTGAGGGGCCAGGTTTGTAATATGTTGGGTTCCACACCCTTTGACTCACTCCACATTCTCTTGGGCCAAGGGTTTCTCATGAGCCTAGTACCCCCCCTGCCCTCAGGTGTTGCAGCTTAAACCTGGAGCTGCCACTACTTGGTTTGATTTGAAACTCTCATAATTAAAATCCATGTCCCTTTCCTAAAATAAATTTATAGTAATAGGCACATAGGATGTTACATTTCCCTTAAAAGCAACAGACAAATGTTGGTTCTCGCAACATTTCTACAAAGTAGATGTAGGTAAATAAATATGTTTTAATTTTACAGATAAGGAAAAAGATCCACAGAGAATTGAGATACCCAGGACCTCACAATCTCCAAATCAACAAGTACAGGCCTTTAAATGATCAACAAGTACAGACCTTTAAATGAAAGCATTTAAAGGCAAGAGAAGCTCTAGAAAAGCCCTTCATAGTTTCATAGTTAGTAGGGTCAGAAGGGACCTGAGCAGATCATCAAGTCTGACCCCCTGCCATAGCAGGA
>NW_017729004.1:62774300-62776273 GCF_001723915.1 Gavialis gangeticus | reverse complement strand
TCATCTGTGAATTTGAACAGGGTGCTTTTTACCCCCTCATCCAAGTCCCTGATGAAGATGTTAAACAGTGCAGGCCCAAGGACCGAGCCCTGGGGAACCCCACTGCCCACATCCCTCTAGGTCAAATAAGACCCATCCACCACCACTCTCTGGGTGCAGCCCTCCAGCCAACTAGTGACCCATTTGACTGTGTAGGTTTTTTAATGCGAATGGGGTGAGAGACAGTGTCGAAGGCCTTCCTAAAGTCCAAATTACATCCACTGCTACACCTGCATCTAAGGATTTTGTGACCTGGTCATAGAAGGCCACCAGGTTGGTCTGACAGGACCTGTCTCTAATAAACCCATGTTGATTGCCCCTAAGTATAATCTCCCCTGCTGGCCCCTCGTGGACATGCACCAGGATAATTCTCTCAAAAAGCTTACCCAGGATCAAGGTAAGACTGACTGGCCTATAGTGTCCTGGGTCCTCATTCCTCCATTTTTTGAAAATGGGAACCACGTTGGCCCTTTTTCAGTCTCTGACACCATGCCAGAGCACCATGAATGCTCATAAAGCCATGCCAGGGGTCCCGCAATGACCTCTGCTAATTCCCTCAGCATTCTGGGGGATTCAGATGCAGCAGTTCCACTCTGCAAAGCCCTTTTCCATCAATATAAACAATCTGGAGATCCAACAACAGGCACAGCACTACTTGAATCTTTGGATACCTGTTGGCAACAAAGTTGGCTGGATTGCATGGAATCTATAGATTTTATGTACTGAAGCCACTGGGCCTGGAGACTCCTGAGGAAACCTGGAACACCAAACCCAGCAGAGGCTGCTAACCCATGAGTCAGTAGAAATGCTGCCACTGTCAAATTGGTGGCAAACTCAAAGGGATCCCTTGATAAAGAACACAAACAGGAGGTTAAGAAAAAATTCAGAGAGACAATGGCAAATTGTCCAGAGTCCTCTTGACTGTCAGGCCATTTCACTCTTATGGAACTGCATGCTGGCCTAGCATCCACAAAGAAGGGGGAAGGTGCTGGAAAAGATGGTATTCCTCCACCATCTTGGCCCATTTGCAAAACAATGACTTCTGACTCTCTTTTCAACAGTGATGGAGAATGGCCATATTCCACAAATCTGGCATGAGACAATGGTAATAGCCCTGCCAAAACCAGGAAAGCTAGTAAATGACCCTGGGAACTACAGTCCCGTCTCTTTGCTCTGCACAACCTATAAGCTCCTGGAACAGTTCATCCTTCTAAGAATCAGCTGTATTATCAACCTATTTCTCCCCTAAGAACAGGCTGGGTAAAGACCCCATTGCAGCTGCTGTCTGTGAACAAGTCCGTGCATTCACTACAAACATTGAGGCTGGTTTTCACCACAAGCACAAGACTGGGGCCACCTTCATCGGCTTTTCCTCAGGCTATGATACTGTGTGGAAACACAGACTAATGCTCAAACTGTCCTTGCTGCTGCCATATGCCAAATACTTTGTCTACTGTAGACTTCGATGAGCAACAGAAAGATGAAGGTCTACCTATGAGAGGTCAGCACTTCAAGAATATTCAACAATGGCCTCCCACAGGTTAGTTTTCTGGCACCGACACTTTTTAATATGTATATAAAGAGGAGGGCTTTGGCTGAGGAGGGCTTTGGCTTCCTCAGCCATGACTGGCACATCACGATGAGAGACATGCTGGGATGGGATGGGCTCCACCTTTCCCCTAAAGGTAAGCATGTGTTCTCTTCTAGGTTGGTGGACCTCCTCCAGCGGACTTAAAACTAGGCTCGTCAGAGGAAGGGGTAGATGAGGGCGTAGGAAACAACAGACTGCCAGACCAAACAACACCCACAACTACAGCCCAGCCCAGCCCAACGAGCAAAGCAAATAAACAGGTAAGAGATAGGGGCCAGGGCAATGCTGGGACTAGGGGGTCAGTACACACATCCACAGGAGGCCTCAAATGCCTCTACACAAA
>NW_017729004.1:62768296-62773399 GCF_001723915.1 Gavialis gangeticus | reverse complement strand
CACCATCAGGTTCTCGTTCACCCATTTCATGAGCCTGTCCAGATCCACCTGGATCATCCTAGTCCCCAGGTGTGGATGCTGTTCTGCCATAGCCTTGGTCTTCTCAACAGCTGAGTATTGTACACCCATCTGTGCTTCAAGTCGACATACCAAACTCATTGATATACAATTCTACTCAGTAATGGGGACTATCTTTGGAACTTTGGCATCAACTCCAGTGCAGGGGCTACCAGTACTTTAAAACATTACTCCTTCCTGTATTTGACAGGATGCAGCAACATACAGAAAAATAAAGCATATCAATAGTAATCCAGACCTTCCCATCCACAGAGATCTTCAAAATCTCCCAACTCATCACTTGATTTCATGAAAACCTTTTTGGACATTAACCAAGCAACTCCTATACTACAACACTGAAGAATCTTGGAGGAAAGCTTGGGCAGAAAACACTTTCCCAAATAGACACCTGGTCTCCAACCCAACAATGGAACAACTGGGCTTCAACCTTCCATGGAGCATGTGAACAAACCTTAATAAGATACATGCTGGATACAGTTGGTGTGGCCACCTGATGTACAAGTGGCACCTAAAAACCTCGCCTGACTGTGACTGTGGAAACCCTGACCAAACCATGGAGCACTTAACATCCTGCCCCAGATACAAGTTTGAGGGTGACATCCTGGAGTTACACTTGCTTTCCAGCAGGGCATTGGTCTTGTTGTGGACTTTGGAATTAGAATGGTGACAATAGCTCTTGCTCCTAAAGCCATACAAAAGAAGTTCTTCTCTCTCCACTTTGTTCCTGTTAAACTAAGGTGTGTTTGCTAGTCAGCTGACATGAACTCTCCCAAGACTGCAAGCTGAGATAGGCACTCCAATAGCACTCTTGCTGTAACTGACCTAATACAGATACATTACTCAAAAGGAATAATGTTAATGTATCGTGTAACCACAGATTTTCTCATGTTCTCAAATCATATGATATGAGCTTTGGAGGGCCACTATAAATGAGTTGAGAATACTTGATATATATCAGCACATATCTTAGTGTACTTGAAACACTTTGATGTGAATTAAGGCATAAATAACTGGATGTAATAGCAATAAGTCATTGTTACAAAACAATATATATTTTAATGGGCATTAATAATTTACTGTTTTTACCTATTCTTAAGGAAAATGAATTTTCTATTGGTACATTCAAGGGACGTTAAGGATGATATGAAAGCCAATGGATCTGACTATGAGTGGAGCTGATGTTGATTTCTGTGGGATGTTCTAGTGATCAATAACTCAAGATCAGGTTCAGGAGAAATTCAGAGTTAAAGCTGTGACTCTTTACTTAGCTCACCTACTCTTACAGTACCAAGAAGTGTTAGACTTCTGAAAATAGTGTGTGAACTTTTACACCCCATATGCTGAAATGATAGACCTGACAATTTAAAATGAGGTAAAACAAGACACAAGTTTCTCGTGTTTTTCCCCCCTGTATTTAACAGATGACCTAGATCTGTTACATATTTAAACACAAGACAAATGGTGCATTTTTTTCAGTAGGGAAGCATGGGAAGAGACAATTTTAATAAACTGTTTTCTTTATTTTAAATATTCCCCACAACATGTCACAGAAAGCTTTAAATGAAGTGTTATTGTGCATTAGGCAGCAGTTACATTTTACAAGGCAATTTCTAGCTTAACATTTTAAAAAATCACTAAAGGCTGTTATTTGAAATTATACTCAAAGAAATGGAAGTTTTTATGAGCAGCTTTCCAATAAAATTTTACCAAAGGTGTAGCAACAGCATTTAAATAAATTCTTATTACAAGTAGTTAATGTGGTGCTTATAGTTCAACCGGTTTAAATTATACAAAATTTAATTAAAAACTAGATGTGTAGTTGGGCAATATAAAATAAATTATAGTCTTGTAACTAACTATCTACTCACTTATATCTGTATTTCAAATCTCCATTTGTCTATATATAGATTACATATATTTGAGATGTAGCTAAAACACATTTGTTTCTAAAGTGTCATTGCCTATCTAACAGCTTTTCCCATATTTGACTAATTGTACTAATTTCAAAGTAGGCAATATGCACAAAAACAAAGCATGTGAAATCATGCCACCCTTGAATGATGGAGTTTGCTAAACTGCATGTTTCCTTTGATTTTGCTTTGAGCTTGATTTTAAGAATGTGAATTGATTTACACATAACAGTAGCATAATTATGCATTCATAGATATGGCTCTGTATGCAAATGCCTTCAGGCATTTAACTGATGATTTGTTTGTGCAAATGCATGATTTAAATGAGCAGGAATAATACATGTGCAAACTAGACTCATGAGCTCCACATTTTTTTCCTTGTGTCTCTAAGCCTTACGATCTGAAAACTAGTCTATCAATTATTCCCTTTACAAGGTGGGCCATAATGATTCTAAAACAGGCAAGCATTAACCTTTTTCCGAGATTACTGAGTAATCTCAGACCCAGAAATGTATACTGAGTATTTTGCTACACTGTGCAACTGCTTGGGCTGCCTATTTACTACAATTTACTCTCACCCTGTTACAGTATTGGGACATTTTAAAATTAAACAGTCCTGCCAGTCCCATTTCATGCAAACTGGCCTTCTCTTTGCAGTAAGGGTAATGTGAAAGCCTCACATGACAATTTTGAAAGCCTGTGCCCTTTGTGATCATTTAAAAAATAAGCTATCTTTTCTGCAACCAAAAACTTTACAGAGAAGCATAATTTAGACCATGATGTATCCATGAAAACCTCGTGTCTGTCAGAAAACTGTGCAAAATTCACCTTTGCAGCTTCTTCCACTTACTCTAACAATACCATCTTCTGCTGGCAAAAAAGATAAGCAGAAATAGCATGTGTTCATACTTAGATGGAAGGTGTCTTCACCTGGTCTGCACTGGAAAATTGTGCCAGCCTAAGTATGTTGGTTAATGGTTATATTTTTTTTGTCATACAGTTAAACCTGGCAAAATCCCTAGTAGATATGCAGTTATTTTTTTTTTAAAAAGGTTGGGGAGGACCCTTTTTGCTGATATCATTTATTTTAATTGGGATACGGATGTAAGATATCCCAGCACAGGATGTTTTTTTCTGGTATCACCAATATTTACACTGGAAGAGTGTTAGCAAATCCTTTATGTCTAGACAAGGCCTAAGAAAAATATGCCACACAGAAAATGGTGTTGGTGAATCAGTCAGTAATATTATCTCACTGCACCAACATGGAGGGCACTTAGCTGGTGGAGCTGCTGTCCTGAAGATATGCAACAAATCCTGGAAATTTATGGCAAGAGAGTTCATGTGCAACTTTTTATAAAAATCCAGTTGCCAACTCTAGGGTCACAGCAAATTTATATCTAAGTAATTATATTCTATCCATCTTTAATGATCTCTGCCATCTCAAGGGATAACAGATTTTTGTTAACCTCTTATTGTGATCCAGAAGCAGGCAGTACACAGTGACAGTTCATATCAGGACCCTTCTAAAGCTATTATTTTGTTCTTTGCATTCTCTGATTTCATTTGAAGAGTCTGCTGTTGTGTCTGTGAAGCAAAGTTCAGGTATGTCAGCTGAGTGTAACCAATGAAAATAGTGTCAATAGAGAGTTTGGAACAACATTTCTGAGAAAAGGTCCATTAACCTCAGTGAGATGTGCAGCCATGATAATTTAAATGCCAATATTATTAACTATTTTATTCTTCATGCAAAGAAGGATGGAGGAGATAAGCAATATGAGCAATATACTCATGCTCTGTCTAGTTAGTACTTCCAGGTAAAAGCTTTTGGGAGGTAATACACCTTATTTTTTCCCCAAACCATAAAGACAGAGCTCAAAAAACTCAGCAGAGCCTGGTGGCACATGGTAAATGATGAATTAACATACAGTGTGAGTCCATCAGACCTTGGAGAGTACTTCTTCTTGTTTTCCTGATTCAGTCCTGGTTCCTAAAATATTATGTTTCTTTACATTATTATGAACTTATGTTTTATCCCAGACAGCTGTACTTCAGTGATAGATGAAGTGATCCTTTTATATGAGATCAGGTAGAATAGCTATAATATATTAAGTAGTAAGTTAATAAAATGCTTTTGTATCCTTGAGAGTGAAAGATGTGCATAAATGCAAGATGATATCATTACCATGAAAACTCAGACTTTCATAAAATCTACAGAAACAATGAAATGTGTGAAGGCTTTTGTCAGTTAGTGCATTCATTCCTATAAAGATAGTCACCATTGTTGATGTGACACAGCTTCTTAGTTACGGTGAAATAAAAGTTTATTATCTGTAGAACTGCCTTTTGTTTTTCAGAAGGAAAAAAAATCCTAGAATAAATGCTAGAGTCCATAGTCAATAAATTTGGGTAACTGAGGAACAAATGCCCATCTCTTGGCATAGGCCATTTGAAGTATTTTTTCTTCCCCCAGCATATCTGTAGAAGACTTAAGAATGATTTCTAAAGTGCAAAGTGGAACTTGGAAAGGATTCCCAATGGATTAATTTGATCTTGTGTAACAATTTCAATGATGTGGGGAGAAGTGGGCATGCTAGAAGGGAGGAATAGGCTGCAATTGGACCTGAACAGGTTACAGGGGTGGGTGGATGAGAACAGAATGGATTTCCACACTGAAAAGTGCAAGGTGCTGCACCTGGGGAGGAAGAACCAGCACCATACCTACAGGCTGGGGAACCCCCTTCTCATCAGTACAGAGGCAGAAAAGGATCTTGGAGTCATTATTGATGCCAAAATGAACATGGGCTGGCAGTGTGGGGACGCGGTCAGGAAAGCCAACCATACCTTGTCATGCATCCACAGATGAATCTCAAGCAGGTCCAAGGAGGTGATCCTCCCCCTCTATGCAACACTGGTCAGGCTGCAGTTGGAGTAATGCATCCATTTCTGCATGCCGCACTTCAGGAGGGATGTGGACAACATGGAGAGGGTCCAGAGGAGGGCCACCCGCATGATCGGGGTCAGCAGGGCAGGCCCTACAAGGAGAGGCTACGGGACCTGAACCTGTTCAGCCTCCACAAGAGAAGGCTGAGAGGGGATCTAGTGGCCATTTACA
>NW_017729004.1:62765624-62768053 GCF_001723915.1 Gavialis gangeticus | reverse complement strand
AGTACTCTTTCCTGCCATGGCAGGGGGTCAGACATTATGATCTCCTCAGGTTCCTTCTGACCCTACCAACTATGAAACTATGAATTTAGGACTGACCATATTCTATTTAATATCATAAGGTTTGTAAGTACATCAGTAAATAAACAATATATCTGACGGGTGCTCTAAAACGTATTAGAAAGATCTTTCTCCATTACCCATAATTTCTTTATTGTGGATCACAACAAAGCCACAATTAATTTACTGTAAATTATAAGAATTACTGTTAATGTCAGTATTTGCTCCTGTCAAATAGCAGAAGCAAATGTGAAACCCGCTCATATCAACATTACTTTACAATGGGCATGTCTACACATGTATTTGATACAAGATTAGTTTATTTGGCTGGGAGACCCTTATCTCCCAGGCTAAAGTCCACAGTCATGTGGTTCACCCTGAGAGAGTTATTTCCCAGCACCAGCTCTGTGACCATGGGGCTGGCACAGGGGGGGCTAGGAGATAAGGATCTCCTAGCCCCCACTCCCTTATCACAATTGTGAAGTGGGGGCTGGGAGATAAGGATCACAATCTCAGAGTAGGGGGCTCACAGCAGTCAGGTGTCTACATGAGCACTACTGTGCAGTAACTACTTGCGAGTAAATTTGCTACCTGCAGGGTGCATCGACACATGACACATCATGACATGTGATGCTACATCACCATAGCAACACACTATGGTGACGTAGCATTAACGGGCACAAACTGTGATGCAGCACCTATGTCATCATAGCAACATACTCTGTCATTGTAGGGCATTGCTACAGCGATGCAGAGGCTAAAAATAACCATGCGCCACCAGCATGGCACAGAATGAGCTTTTACTGCACCGTCATTTAGTATAATTCCAAAATGAAGTACTAAATGATGGTGCAGTATCAAAGGCACCATAGGGACACATGTAGATGCTCCTGCATTTGTAGGTAACAAATTTACTCATGATTATTGAGTACTAAGGTTTATTGCACAGTAAGCATGTGCACATGGTACAGTAAACTATGCTACTTTACAGTAAAATATTTTGTATAGACATGCCCAGCAATGACAAATCTCAGGATCTCCCTGGGAATTATTTAACATGTGATGATTGGCTTTAAAATCTCCACTTTCTTATTGATCTCATGTTTCTAAAATGGCAAAAGAGTGAACACTCTTCCACCTAAACATTCTTGGGTCCTTTCTGCTCTGCTCATATAGAGAATTATTTATAAGAAATGTAATTCTAATAAAGGCAGACTGATGCAGAATCAAATTTTGTAAGATATAGTCAAATTTTCTTAAGAGTCATGTATTCTTTTTAGATATTATGTAATCTGTTAAAAGGAATGTGCCAAAGAGGGTAAAGTAATGCCGCCGAACAGGCATGTTAGCTTAAAAAATAACATGCAGTCCCATATCACTCCACACACTGGTTTTTTTGTGTGGAGAAAACATTTGGCTCATAGTTCTTACATTCTGAACATTGCTTTATCACACATTGGCACACTTGGTTATGTAGATGAAAGGAGGGCTCTGTAAAATTATGTAAAATATGGTACAGTTATTTTGTGGCTACAGGCAGGGCTTCTGGACTGGAAAAGAATAGGATATGATTGATTACACTAGGCTCTGTGTAAATTTAGACAAGCACATTAACTCTGAGCTTCAGTCTTCCCATCTGTTAAATGGGAATGATATTAAGCCACTTAAAAAAAATACCTTGCACGTGCTTAAGCAAAAGGCACTATACTTCAGGCTACTTCAGAAACAAACCCTAGCCTGTTTAAGTTGGTTTTGGTATTGCCCAAAGTAGCAATGTTAAATGCACCCTGGACGCTGGGTTGGATCGAGACAACAGGGCTCCTTATGAGCTGGATCCATAGGGCAGGCAGCATTTGTGGTGGGACTGGTGGTGGCGGGGGTATCTACTGGGGCTCCAATACATGTGGTGACAGCAGCAGGGCAGGGCAAGTGGCTGTGGAACAAGCACCACAGCCCTCACTCACCCCTATCATGGAGTGCCATGTCCAATAGGGCCAGAGGGCCCTGGTTTTGTGGCAGATCTCCAGTCTAACCAATAGCTCAGCACGTCAGATAGAGAAGTTCCATAGGCTGCATCTAGCATGTGAGATGCACAGTGGACACCCCTTGTCCAAAGAAAGCAGACCGGAGCCACTGAGGGTAATGCTTTTGGTGTTGCCTTTAAAAGATACAAAGTATAATCCAGGGGTGAGCAAAATGGTTGATCCAGCCAGCAGCCAGACTCCATTTCCCAGCAGCCCTTCCTGCATGGACAGGGCCAGTCTCCATGGAGACCCAAGCCACAGCTGTGCTGTGAAACCTCAAGGCTGGGGTTGCCATGGAGACCAGCCCCAGCCATCCTGGCAAAGCACGCAGCAGAGCAGGGCAGGGAA
>NW_017729004.1:62759124-62760624 GCF_001723915.1 Gavialis gangeticus | reverse complement strand
ATGCTTTTGGTGTTGCCTTTAAAAGATACAAAGTATAATCCAGGGGTGAGCAAAATGGTTGATCCAGCCAGCAGCCAGACTCCATTTCCCAGCAGCCCTTCCTGCATGGACAGGGCCAGTCTCCATGGAGACCCAAGCCACAGCTGTGCTGTGAAACCTCAAGGCTGGGGTTGCCATGGAGACCAGCCCCAGCCATGCTGGCAGGGCATGCATCAGAGCAGGCCAGGGGGCTGCTCTCAGAGCCACTGGGATCTTGCGATGGGGGAACCTTGCTCCAGAGCCAGGGAAGTGCCACAATTTGTAGCCTGCATGCTCTGAGCAGGGGTGCACAGGCAGGGTATTGCAGCTCTGCCCCTACTCCAGACCAGGCTGTTACTGGTGCAAAGAGCCAGGGCAGAGCTGCAAACCCTGTCCTGCATGCCCCTGCCTGGAGCATGCAGGCTACAGATCACAGCTCTGCCCTGGCTGCAAAGCAAACAGCCCACATCACAAGATCTCAGAGGCTCTGGAGCAGCCCCATGCCCTGCTCTACTATATTCTCTGCCAGCACAGCTGGGGCTGGACTCCATGGCAACCTCAGCCTTGTGCTATCACAGCACTGGTGTGGCTGGGGTCTCCATGGAAACTGGCCCCAACCATGCTCAGGGGAGGCTGGGAAATCTAGTCCACTACTGACCAGATCCAGCCCGCGGGCTGAACTTTGCCCATCTCTGGCACTGTAATCTGTTTAGTAGCCACTAGAATTGCCCTCCTTCCTTTTTTCCTAACTAAAGAGTCTGTGCTGTCGATTGAGAACCTTAGAATGAATATGGATAACCATCTATGGTACATAAGCACCAAGCCACTAAAAGCTGCAAATACAGAATTAATAATTATTGAAGAACTGCATTTCACTTTTCACTAGCAAATGTGGATATTGAAAGTCCACCCAGAAAATCTTAATCTGTGCTGATTAAAAGATAAAATTTAGAAAAATCAGCTACTACATCATGTAGAGATCTGCCAAAAGTTCCGGCTTAATTGCTCCATCCTTTAAAAAGCAAATAATTTGGCCAATTATAAAAATATATAGTGCTGGTGCCAGTTTTGCAAAATTACTTTTCCTAACAGTATATTAAATTACCCCAGTACTCACTGACTTTTCTAAAATGCTCATTGATGTATTTTTTATTTTGTGTATTTCTTTAAGTAATTTAAATAGTTCTCTCAACAAACATTAAAACCACACACCAAAGAACATGCTTCGTTTAACAGTTTTTATTCCCCTTCTAGCTGTTTCACAACATAGGTGAGGTCTTTAGCCTAGAGACCATCCTTCACTTGCAAACTGCAGAAGTGTAGTGAAGTGGAAGCCTCATATTTTGCTTGCAACCTCAGCTGTAGTGATGGGGTGCAGAGGAGATGACAGTGGCATAGCGATGTGGGGGGAGAGGGAGCCATGGCCCCGAGTGCCGGCTTGGGAGGGGGCATTGGCTGGAGAGACTGGGGTGTCTCCTGCTT
>NW_017729004.1:62745902-62754124 GCF_001723915.1 Gavialis gangeticus | reverse complement strand
TAGTGAAATGGAAGCCTCATATTTTGCTTGCAACCTCAGCTGTAGTGATGGGGTGCAGAGGAGATGACAGTGGCATAGCGATGTGGGGGGAGAGGGAGCCATGGCCCCGAGTGCCGGCTTGGGAGGGGGCATTGGCTGGAGAGACTGGGGTGTCTCCTGCTTTTTGTGTGTGGCCGACCCACCCACCCATTACATTGTGGCTTTCTTTGGCCGCTGCCCCTCCCCCCGTGACCAGTGTGCTGCGTTGCTAATTCCCCCATGGAAGTGCCATGGGATAGGAGGCAAGAGGCAGGGCCCCACAGAGGCTGATTTGCCCTGGACCCCACACCCTGCTCAGATTGTGTCTGGTGTGGGGCACAAATTGGCCCCTGGGCACCGGAAATCCATGGTACACCACTGGGAGATGATGATGCAAGCTTCACATCAATGATGATTCTTCTGGGAAGTCAGGATCTACTAAGGCAGTGAAAAAGTATCATGTGACTAGAGAGAATCTGACCCCTTTCCTAGAGGATTAACAATGAAAGAGAATTACCTCTACTACTTGCAAATGCTAGGGCCTAATCCAGGGGTGGGCCATTATTTTGGCTGGAGGGCTACTTAATGCATTTTGGTTGAGGGCTGCAAGGGTAGCCCTGCCCCTTGACAGGTGCCCCACCCCCCGAATGCCATGTTGGGACCAGAAGTCCTACCCCTAATCCCATATTTTTGCCACCAGACATCCCTCTTCTTGCCCTCAGAAGTACTCATTTTGGGAGGGGAAGGTTGCCATCTTGAAATCAGAAAAAATCCAAATCGTATACTAAAAGTCAAACACCTTCTATAACATATTTTAATTTTATTACAAAAAATTTTTTTGTCATGACTTGTGCTTGTGTAGTGTATATAGAGATTACTGAACAATAATTAAAATAATAAAGTCTTACTCTTGTATATGGTGTGGCGGGGAGTGTGTAGGGTGTGGCTGGGGTGGATGTCTGCATGTGGGGGGGTGGCTGTATGTGGGGGAGCATAGAGTATGTTGCAGGGTGTGTGTATATGTGAAGGGGTTGTTGGAGCAAGGTCTAAGTGTGTAGGGTTTGTAGGGTGTAAGGGGGGGGGGGGCGTGAGGACCTCCCTAAACATTCCCCCCCATGGCTCTCAGCCCCTGCTGACAGTGGCAGAAGCAGCTGCAGCAACAAGAGGTGAGCACTCAGGGCACTCATGGTCTGTGCAGGTGCATGCCAGTGGCATGTGGCTCCAACCACTGCTGCATGTGGAGGCAAAGAGCCCAGCCAGGCAGGCCCACAGTATCATGTGGGGCTCTGTCTGTGGCACACATGTAGTTCCTGGCACTCATGCGCCACCAAGGGAAGCCCTGCATGATGGAGCCGGCTACCTTGGGCTCCCCATCACTTCTAATGAAGTCCCAGGACCTGCACGGCAGAGGGTTGGGAAAGCAGCTGGCTCCATTGCTTCCCTCCACTGGTGTGCTAGTGCCAGCACCTGCACGTGTGCTATGGGAAACCCTGCACAATAAAGGCAAGCTGGCCTGGCTGTGCTCCTTGCTACCATGTGTACTGCTGGCCAGAGCCATGCACTGCCAGGCAGCAGCACCTGCGTAGGCTATGAAAGCCTGCCACATGCTGTTTCTGCTGCTGCTGCTGCCACCAGTGGCAGGGGCTGTACATAGGGGGGGGTATGTGGAGGGGTTCTTACACCTCCCCCAACCCTCCCTCACACCCACAGCCTGCCCACCCAAGCTCTGCATTCCCACCCACCCCCTCAGACGTGGGCTCCATACTCCCACCAGCCCCACCCCATGCTCTGTGCTCCTTCCTAGCTGTCCCCCTGCCCTGCCCCTCCCACTTCTCTACCTGCTGCCCAGAGAGAGCACTGCAGCAAGAAGATGGGGCAGAGATGCTAGATGCTGGGGAAGCCAAGCAGGTCCCTGGTGGTTGCAGCAGTGGTAGGAGCAGCCCTGCTCAGAAGCTTCAAGCTGGTTGGGCTGGGCTGGGCCCTTCTGGGCACTAGGGTAGGAGTGAGGTACATGTGCTTGCCCCCCCATGACCCTGCAGAGCATGCCTAGTCCCCCTGTCACTCCCGTATCATGCCTGAGCCTCCTCATACCCCTGCAGATCATGCTTTCTCTCCCATCCCCCTGCAGATCCCCAATCCCCTTCAGCCTGCTTGCCCCCCACATCCCAACTTTCCTTGGATTGCATGGCAATCTTTTCATGCCATCTAACCTCCCCCTAACCCTTCCCCTGAATGTTTGCACTTTGCCCAAAGGTCAATATAGTCCACAGAATAATAGTATAATGATAATTTATCATGAATTACCATGTAAGTGGACAGACAATTTAAGTCACCAATTTAAGCCCATGAGTATTTTTAAGTCCATCAATTTAAATCACTGAATAACTGAATTGTTTACCTGGATGCTTACTGCAGTGAAGTAGTCTAATGTGAAGCATAGATAATTGTTGAAAGATCCTGATTTAAAAGAAAAGTCTCACTTTGACAAGCACAAATGAAAGAAAGATGCTTTAAATTTAGGAATTAAGGCTGCTTGTGGATGTTTAAAAAATACACTTTTATTGGAAGACAAGCATGCTCATGTAGCAGCATTTAAAAAATGGGCCCACCTAAAAGAATGGAGAGGGCTGCCTGGCAGAGAGACAGAGTTTGTCCCAGCGGGGACACTATAGGCTCTGAGGGCAAGTGAAGCTACTTTGGAGGCAGCCCTGTTGGAAGTGGGAGGGGTGATGTAACCCCAGCAAAATTTTGAAAGACAGCCATTAGCAAAAGCCCGGGAAGGGTTCTGGGCTGGGATTGGCTGAGAGGCTTGGATAAAAGGGGGGAGCAGTTTTTCTGCAGGAGGGAACCAGAGAGAGTGGGACTGAGGGACAGGCTGGAGACTGAGTCTCAACACAGCGGTTTCTCGGAGAGTCCCTAGGAGTGCCCTGAAGAGCAGCGGAAGAGGCTGCCATGGTTGAGACACAGTATCCAGTTCCTCTCTCCAGTCCGGAAGCCTGCGGGGGCAGAGTCAGACAGGGGCTGATTGTGTGGAGACTCCAAGCCAAGAAAGACCTGCTGGCAGCCTGGTGAATGGCTGGGTGAGAACAACAGAGCTGGGGGGAGACTGCCAGAGTCAGCCCTGTTTTCCCTGAGGGGTGAGGGGCTCCAGGGGCAGGAAGAGCCCAGGGAGGGGCTGCGTTTGCCAGGCTGTGAAGTAGAAGAGTTGCTACAGCCTGCAGCTCAGATACTGCTTCCTGCTGAGCTGGGAAAGGGGGTGAAAGACAGGGGAAGGCTGTCTTTGCAGGGACTGCAGAGGAGGAGCCACTGCCTGATGCCTGGACACCCTTGCTGCCTGGAGACCACAAGAGCATGGAGACAGACACCAGCACCAGGGAGCATCCACAGACCACATGCAGGGACACAGACTGTTCTGCTCCCTGAGACACCCTGCCAGGGGCAGTGCACACGGGATCCCCTGGTACCTGTGTGCAAGTGAGAGACTATGTAAATTAATTTCTTGAGGTTTTATTAGTTGGTATATCAATGTGTTTATTTAATGGTTATTTGTTATGTTGTAAATAATTCAATCTTGTAAATCACTTGAGAATTGTCTGCGAGGGTGCTTGATTGTAAGGGGAGGCTCTCCACTCAGGGGCACTGCAGCAGCTGGGCAGGGCTACTGGCTACCGGGTACCCCAGGATCCCACTATTCAGGTGAGGGCATGTGTTGTGCTGTGCCCAGGGTTACACTCAGAAGAGGGATTGCATTACTTTGATTCAGCCCTGCAGTGTCTGTATAGATCAGCCACTTCAGTGGGGCTTTTTGACACTTTTATCTAATAGCTGATTGACCCAGCTTTAGATAAGTGACAAAAAACCCCACTAAAGCACCCAATCTATGTAGGCATTGGGCAAGCTGGGTCCAACTAACATGATGCCTCTTCTGGGTATGTGCTGGGCTCAGCACAGGGACATGCTGAGTTCAAAGTGCCCCCCCCCCCCCTTTTTTAATGTATGCAAGCAACCTAAGTGGTTGGCACTGTGGTTTCACTGCTGGCATCAGTGAAAGAAGTGTGAAAGAAAGAAAAAATAGCTTTACATAAGTACATGGAACAATGCACAAAGTTATTGATTATAAAAGCACATCAGGACAGTTATTTCCTGCAGCAGAAACCAGTAACAACTAAGATATTAATGAAATGTGACTTTAGGGTACTCGTGAAGAAAACTTTTTTCATTTTGATTTAATCCTTGACTTTTTAATATTATTCCAATATATAGAATATATCTTGTCAAGAGCCCATAAGGCTATCTAATAAATCAGACTGAGAAGGTCATGCAAACAGTATGATTAATATTGCAATGGCACATATATATTTTAATTAAAAATTAACAACACCTACTTTCCAATAATACCCTGTAAAGTTCACTTAATTAAGCTTAGTTGAAGATTAGCTAATTAATTTAGTGATAACTTTCAATATGTCACTTGATTGTAGTCAATGTTTTATTTAAGTACTTTAAAGTAGTCTTCCTTTAGACAGATTTGGGATGTTGCTGTTATTGTCAGGTCCAAAGATAACTTTGTGATAGTCCCTTTCAAAGATTTCCCTAACACCAGAGATTCTCCATGTACTATTTTGTCCTTACAATATAGAACTAAAGTTGTTTCCTACCCTTTTGATGTACAAGATATGGCTTTACAGCATATCATTGTTTCAAAGTGGGAGGGGTTTCTATCATATATGAGCTTTCCACTGCTGGGGTTGTTTCCCCCTCACTATATTAAATGTGAGTTTAGGGGTTGCACATATTGGAATAGTAAGGATTTCACAGGTAATAAATATTCTGCAAACAGGGAACATGGATTATTGTCTCTTCATTACTGAGAGCAGAGGGGTATACGTATATGATAGGGGTGTGCGAAATGGGCCATATTCAATGCAGATTCAGATTCGGCCCAAATTGGGGGACAGTGATTCCATTTGTTGCATGAATGCTGCATGCCCCCAGAGGCTGGGGGGGCATGGCAAGCTCCCACAAGCAGCAGTGGCACTGTTAGTGGTGGGAGCATGGCAGAGGCAAGTGGGGAGCTGCCACAGGAAGCTGCAGTGCTATCAGCAGTGAAGGAGAGGTGGCGAGTGATGACCAGTGGACCCGCAGACATTGCCAGCAGTGGCGGTGGCGGCCAGCAGCAATCATGGACTGCCCATAGACATTGCCGATGGTGTTGGTAGCAAGGGGGGGGGGGTGGCAAGTAGTGACTGCCCACAAGCACCACCAAGAGCATCAGGAGTGCTTTTTCACAGGGGGTGCACCCCCATGCTCAGGGGATGCATATGTACCCCCTACGCGTTGCCTGGGATTCAATGCTGATTCAGAGAATCAGCAATTTGGCCATAGACAGAGCTTTAAATGTGTTCTTTGTTTTTTTTTTTTTCTATATACCTTGAGGTGCAAGGCATGATTTGTGAATGCGATAATGCTGGGGCAGATAGTGTCCCACAGAAGTGCAGGGCGGGAGGGGGGCGTGCTCGTCAGCAAACCTGGAAGTGGACCAGAAGTACTTCTGGTCCTGCTTCCGAGTGCACTGCCTACCCCCCCATGCCTCCCTGGCTCAGTGATTTGTTTGCGTGGGGACCCCAGGTGCCCCCCAACCCGAGAGGCACCAGTTGCTGAGTCAGGAAGGTGCAGGGGGACCCCCAGTGTGCTCTTTGGCAGATCCAGAAGTGGACCAGAAGTGCTTCTGGTCCACTTCCAGGTCTGTTGCCGACCATGCTGGGGAGCCTGCTGCACTCCTGTGGGACACTCCATTACCCCACTATCTCAGAATTCATGAGCCACCTGGTACCTTGTGGTATATAGAAAAAACATTTAGAGCTGTGTCTATATCCGAATTGTTGAATCTTTCCAAATTGATTTGGAGGGTTCCAATTTGATTCAGAGAGATTAAAGGGTCTCCTGATTCGATTCGGATTCAGACATTTGGCCGCTGAATCTCCGCCAGATCAAATCAGGGACTGAAGCTTCACATAGTCCTAATATACTATAAGCTTCTCATCGGTGGAGCTTTACAGTTGATCAGTATTTTGTAATAAATAACAATTAATATAAATAAATTATTTTTCCTTCCAATTTCAACATTTATATTTATATTGCATCTTATCTTTATATCCTTTAAATAACTGCCAAAGAATCTATAAAATGAGGTGAATTTACCAAGGTGCCTAGTGGATATAGGTAGTGTTGAGGTGGTGATATACTTGGATGGTCCAGGAAAGGTGTGAGCGGCAAGGATTTTTGTGAGTCATTATTGGACCAACTGTCTAGTTGGGAAGAAAATAGACAAGCCTTTGAGTATGACCATAAGATTATAAGATTTAGGAAATTCATCCCACTGAAAGTCACAACACCCAGTTGTCTGTATCTGTTGGGTGAAATCTTCAAAAGATCTTAACTAACTTAAGAGCCCAAGTGAGGTTTTTTTAGCCCAAAATTTGGAAGGGAAACAATGGAAGCTTTCATTATAAGCCTGGTTTCCCTGTACCCAAAAGCACAAGGTCACTTTAGGGGCCAGAGAGATGTAACAGTTGGACTGATATCAAAGGTACCAATATAAGATGTTAATTCTGCTTGATTTTTATGGCTGTGGTTCACGTTTTTAAGTGCCTGGAACTTGTTTAAGAGAGGTATGAATGCTTTGTGAGTTAATTATTTTTGCATCCAGCCAACAGACGGCATCTTTTAATCACTTTGTATCCAGAATTATAAATCATTCTTTCTCCACTCTAGTGTAGCAAAATCATTACAACTTGAACTCTGTTTTGTTCAGGGTCAAAATTGGGGCTACTTAGCTCACTTGTATCTCTTCAGGCTCACAATAATATAAAATTACAGTATAAAAACCGGTATGTGCCCCTGAGCAGCAGCACTCTCTTCCACTTTACCACAATTAGAAGGTACATTTCTCTCCATTCCTAGTTACTTAAGGTCCAAATTGGCCCTATAGGTACATCCAACTACCTGTTGTAATTTAGATGCCTTATCTAAGGTGACCCTTAGGTGCCTAAGGAGGGTGACTTAAATTGACACCAGTAGGTGCCTGGGTTCCATTTTCAGAAAAGGGGGGAAACTTTGTGTCTCAAAAGCAATCCAGAATGCCTAGGTGCCAGCAGAGAGGTGCCAAGGGCTAGCCAACAGAAAACGCTTGGCACAAAGGTATATCAGAAGTTCCATTCCTCAAAGCTTAGGGATGACTCTGGGATGTGAGGAAGAAGCTTCCATCATCCTGCAATTCAGAGCATATTGAGGAGCTCTGAGGTGAAAGGCCTTCATAGCTGATAGTAGCACTAAGTTTGGCTAAAGCCTAAGACAACCTGTATTCACTTTTGAACATAGCTAATCATGAGGATGTCCCTCTTTCACCCAGCATGCTATAGGTCAGAACACTTGCCCAGGATTTGCAAGTCCTCAGCTCTCAGCCCTTCTCTCCTTGAGGGACTTAAACCCACATTTCCCTTTTGCCTTCTTCTGGCCTTTGTTCCCTACCTCTATGCAGGTTACATTAGACAGCCATTGGTTAAAACATATACGTAACTATAATAGCCAGGCTTAGAACCCAGGTATTTCCCCTTTTAGGAAAGGGGGCACACCACAATTACAAAGGCATGCTTCCTTTTTCTGGCCCCCTAAAGTATTCTTGATTTGCTCAGAAGCTCAGCTTCAATAGGGAAGGTGGAAAGTGATCCCACACAGCCTACTTTATAATCTGCTTTGGGGCACTTCCTTGGAACGTAGGAGATATAAGCATGAATTCATTCAGGCACAGGTCTCTGACCTCCTGAGTGCACTACACATTAAGCTAGTGGGTAAAAAGCAACTAGGCCTGGTTGTATTTTGTAATAAACTGCTTACATGTTCTCAGCATCAAACTCACCAGGTATACTCTGTTACTGCCTAAGAATCAGAAACTTAAAGCAAATATTTTGGCACAGTCACTTATTTAGATAGCCACAGAGCTTATACAAAGGTCAAGTACCAGGTGGATGATCTGGACTGCTTCTGAGCACATGTAGTAGCTCAAATAGGTACCTAAGGGTCTTTTCAAGACAAAATGGATGTGCCTAATGAATTGAAGACCTAGGTGATTTTGCAATGGCCATACTGGGATTAATCCTGATTGCTTTTTGAACTTTAGAGGCCTAAAATATAAGTCCTGTTTA
>NW_017729004.1:62738499-62740902 GCF_001723915.1 Gavialis gangeticus | reverse complement strand
CGAAGACCTAGGTGATTTTGCAATGGCCATACTGGGATTAATCCTGATTGCTTTTTGAACTTTAGAGGCCTAAAATATAAGTCCTGTTTATATTTCTAACAGGCTGATTTGGATCTGGTCCTTAGGCAGTTTTGAAGATTCTATATTGCACATAGGATAAATAAAGACCTGGTGCTACAAAAAGGAGATACAAGTTTCTCTCTGAAATTGGCTCTTCACCCATCCTTTATTTTTTAATGTTATACCCTATGCCCTATTTTTTCCTTTTTTAAATTTCTGCTTTCCAAGAAGCTACTGCTGATGTGATTTGAGACAAATGAAGATGACACCTAAAACTTCTGGACTGATCTCTTAGCCAGGCTCTACCATTTTATTTTCATAGACTGAAAAAAACCCCATGACTTTTAATTCTGAGTACAAACTGATTAAATGATGCTGTCTGTTGGCTGGACTCAAAGACAATCAATTCACAGATCATAGATGAGATAATTTGTAGCTTCTTTTAAATAATATCCATTCACCACTTGTGTACTTCTTTTCACTCAATATCTCTTTTCATTGAGGCATAATATGGTACTTAAATAGAACATGGGGAAATTGTTCCTGAAATGAAATAACATGATCTTCACTCAACCAGGAAAGGAAAATGTGATTGATATGCTTTATCTGCATGACATGAAGGAAGGTCAAAGTTAAGCTTTCATATGATGCTGGTATGAAAGGCGAAGTCTTAAGTTAGTTGGGGAGCAGATGATCTGACAATGTTTCATTAGTTGATTTACTCTTAGAATCTGAGTTATCAGGATTAAATAGATACACCAGGACACTTCCTAAAGTATACCTTATTAAGTGAAGTCATGTCAGATTTCTGTAGTAATAGATGTATGGAAAACCAGAGTCAAGTTTTATATTTATAGTAGGAATTCCTGTATACTGGAACCTCCTATATGCAATAGGGGAAGTGCATATGTATAGGTATGCATTTAGATTGGAAAATGGCAAGAAATCATATAGGGTTAAATTAGCATTTACTTTAGATAATATTTTATTGGGATTTATCAAGTTGCTTCTAAGGACTAGTTATAGTTGTTTGGAGAAATAGTAAATTGACGTTTTCAGGAAAGAGAGGTCACTAGATTTATTCTGGAATGTGGGATATTGTATTTGCAGGAAGGGTATCACTGATCACTTCTGTTCTCTCCTCATCCTGCTTCCATTGTGTTCAGAGTTGTCCTGTGCTAAACAAATACAGCCTAACGGCTGCTCTAATTTACCCAATTTGGTTAATGAACCCGATGAAGTTATTCAGTTTGGCTAATGAACCCAATTTGGTAAAAGTAGAGTGTAGGAATATCATGGTTATGTCCTATTTTTGATAGAATCAGAGTCTATTAGTGTGAGTGTCATTTGAAACCTCAATGTTCCCCAAGTTTGGATGGATTTTGCCAGAAATTTGTTTTAGAATAAACTGGAAAAAGAGGACTGACCATGTTTCACAATTTTTAGAATGAATGATTTTGACTTTTTATTTTTAAAGTGTCTTATCATTTCAAGGGTACTATACTAGTCAAAAAAATGAAACTTTTCTATCAGTCAACATCTCAGAATTTTCCATTTAAAATTTCAAATGTTTTCAATTTTAAATTTCAAAATTTTAGACTCTTTCAGGACATGGAAGTTCCCTACTCTGCACATATATATACCTCACAAAAATAAGATAGATTTGGAGAAGAAGGAACATTGTACAAAGTGGTCAGACCTTGATCTTTTCTCTCTAGTCCTCTCCCCAGTACATCCTCTGTGGTTCTGTGCAACCCACTTTTATCTCCACAGGAGCCAACAGGAAAGAAGGGATCATGTGACAGTTCTTTCTCTGTTTCCCTTTTGAAGTTGCATGCCAAGTTTTCCTTCCCACTGACTATGCAATGGAAACAAACTTTGGGTTGAAGACCTGCAATTCTAATCTAAATATAAAACTTAATCTCCCCTGTCTATTTTATACTTTGGGTCAGATTTAGTCTCTCACTACATGAAAAATGATAAAATTAATCTGTGTCCAGCTGGTCCCAATCAACAATCAGGCCTCATTCACTGTCTTGAGGCCTCAGGAAAACAGGTCCCACCTGTAATGAATTCAGTGTGATATTACACACTAGAGTTAAAAGGTGCTAATTATAAGAAATGTTAGCCTGTTAAGGTTAACAAGTGCTAGTGATCAGTCACATGTTTGGGATTAATACCTTCTCATAGGTGCACTGCTCAGACCTGGTATTAGAGAGCTGGTGAGCAGAAGCATGACTAGGAGCTGCAAGTCTGGCCCATGCTTGTCAGCTCTTTAGCCACAGTATAGGCTGGGGAAAAGTGACTCCCTCTGCTGCTTGGATTGCCCTTTCCAACCCATCA
>NW_017729004.1:62729287-62733499 GCF_001723915.1 Gavialis gangeticus | reverse complement strand
GCAGGAGCATGACTAGGAGCTGCAAGTCTGGCCCATGCTTGTCAGCTCTTTAGCCACAGTATAGGCTGGGGAAAAGTGACTCCCTCTGCTGCTTGGATTGCCCTTTCCAACCCATCAGTCTCAGGTCCCATCTCTATTCTTAATTAGCCCCTTCACCTCCAGATCACACCTATACCCTCAGCAACAGTTGGGAGGTTTCCCTCCCTACCTCTCCTGGGCACCCTGAAGCCCATGGTGCCCCCATGAACCCAGGTTCTGCAGCTACTCATCAGCTCCTTGTCCCTGATATTTTTCTCTCCCCTGTCCTTCTTTCAGCTGCAGGAACTATATTTTAGTGTGCAGGAGTGGCATGCTCTGTAGGAACCTGAGGAGCAGGCAAGGAGGGTGAACCCTCTTCTATCACCTCTGCCACCTTTGGGATGATTGTGGCAGCAGGGCAGTGATCCAGAAGTGGAGGGTAAAATTGGAGTAACAGGTGAGTAATTCAGGGGGCCTGGAGTTGGGATAAATGGGACAGCAGGCCCCTATCCACCCACTCTTACTCTTCCCCTACCCCTGCCCCTTTCCTCCTCCACTCTGGCCCCCTTAGCCTTTCCTATGCCTACTTCCCTGCCCCTCTGCCTTTTTTCACCTCATTACCCTCCCTCCCCACTCACCTGTTTCCTAGTTGTTCCTATCTGTTAGTCCAGGGTCATGAAGTCCAGCTGGGAGCACTGTCTCCTGAAATACTGAAGGACTGAAAATTGATGATTTTATCTCAGGGGAATACCCAGAAGTTAATATAACTCAAGCTAGGTAGCACAGATCAAAGATAATCCCCACCCAAAGTGGCATAACTTTAAAATGCCTAGAGGGCACTTAGCACTTGGTAATGAAATTTAATGTGTATTCATTCAAGTTCTAAGTGCTTTTAATGTGGTTTAATTGTAATATGTCATCTCAGCCTCATAGTAGTGTCCTAGGCCCAGCTGTTCCTAACTGAGTAACTAGGGCAACCTGTGACTGTAGGCAACAATCACAACCTGCTACAGCCTTTAAGACCAAGCCTCAGGCAGCAGTAAGATGTATGGACAAAGATTCTGGTGTTTGCTTCTGACCCCTCTCGAGTTCCTTGACTGCAGTTCCCTGAACCTGTCTTAGACCCCTGGCTTGCCTTGAACTCTGACTTTGACTTCTGGCTCATCTTAACTTTGGCTTAGGCTCCTGGGTTACCTGGAACTCTGGTCTTGATTTCCGGCTTCCCATAGATACAATTCTGGACTTTGCTTTATTAACTAGGTGACCTTCCCTGACTGCCCACACCCAGGTCTGTGGCCATGTTCAGACATGCTCAGCTGTTCAGTATCTGGCACTATAGACATGCCTGCAGTGCCACATACTGAATGGTTAGTTGTTCTCTGTACTGCAAGGGAGCAGTGTGGCAGGTATCCAGGGGTCAAAAAAACCCATGCAAAAAAAAAAAAAAGCAGAACAGCGCACGTGGTGACAGTGTGCGCCACCCAAAGCTGGAGCCTGGCCAGCTGGCGCCATACTCTGCTGCAGGCCAGGCTCCACAGGGCACTGCCACAGCTCTGGGAGGCCCCCAAGGACCCAGGCCAGATGCTGGCCTCAGTCTCCCCTCCTCCACCTGGGGTAACCTGCAGCACATCAGAACATGTGTGGCACAAGCATTCCCTGAGAACAACTGGTGGCGGCACAAAATGTGCTGCCACTAGCTGTCCCTGGGGAACCAAATGTCCACACATGTCTGGACACAGCCTGTGTATTCTACTCCCATTAAGTTACAAAATTCCTATTTTTGAAGTTATATGACCCAAGGTGAAAATTTACTTGAAATGTCTTTATGGCAATGTATTTCTGCTTGAATAACATCAGAAATATGCATTACATTAGCAATTTGTGGTTGGAGTTAATACAAACAGGAATAGGTTTCTGTAACAGCTAACTGGAAAAATACCATAAAGTTATCATTTTTTTAAAATGAATAATTTTATGAATAAAATGCAACAGAAATATCTTTTTTGACTTTTGAACTCTCCTTCATGTGCTGGGAGCTTATGTATGGGAATAGGGTGCCTTTTGAAGAGGCTATTTTTTATAGAAGGAAAACTATTTTTTAAAAAACAAAAAAACACACACAATAAAATGTTATCCTAAAGCAGTAGTTAGGAACTGGGGAAAAAACATGAAATACAGACATCATTTATATGACTATAATGCCTTATATTATGCTATACTGTAGTTGGACATACATGTTTGTCGTTGTGTGTTTGACACAAAATCCAAATGAGTCTTTTTAATACTGTATTTATCTGATTTATCAAGTGTGTCAAATTCACCCCTTCCAGCAGGCCAGTACAGATTGCGGGGTTCCTTGTAGGTTAGATCTGGACACAGTGCTGGAGCGGGTGGCACTAGTGTGGGGGGTTAATGCATCTAATGGGGCTCTGTACCTGGGATTTCAGTGGTGAGCCCTGCACCCACTTGCCCCAACCCTGACGTCCCTGGCAATCCTGCAGGCTAGATAACATGGCTCCAGAGGTTGGATCTGGCCTGTAGGCCATATATTTGACACCCCTGCTCTAGATCTAGCTTTTGAGGCCTGAACCAAAACACATTTCAGTCAAGGAGAAGATTTCCATTCAGTTCAATAAGGTTTGCATCAGACCCTGTATTCATTCATTGATATTTACATTAGAAGGAATGTTTAATCTATCTTATTTGGTGATAAAACAAGGACATTTTAAAAGACAAAGATGATAAAGGCTTGCAGTCCCACTCCCAAGCTGTTTTGAAATCTTGTGAATAGATTATTTTAGGGCATTTGAGGTTATTTTGTACTAGCCTCCAGGGTGCACCTGTATTTTAATATTTGCAATGAAGCTTTTAGTACTAAAGTCTTACAAAGAGCTGCAATAGTTCTTTGATTCTGCTTTATTGTTCTTACTTTAAGAGGGGTGCTTCCTGTATTTACCAGTTTAACTTCACTTTAAGTTGTTCTGTCACCTTTACTAAGCTGCAAACATGGAGCTGTGCATAAAACAGAACTGTAGAGATTGGACTCTCTGAATTTTCCCCCAATGGTTTTCTTACTTTAATAAGACACTTCATTATACTTAGCTATTCGATATGTATGTGAAATTAGCATAGTGTTATCTCTGTTGCTGAAGATTATTCCAAACCATTTGGTATGTTAAGTTAAAACAATCTCTTCCCTATTTTACTTTTGTACACACTAAAGTCTATATGCCTTTTTAGCTTTTTATTGTCTTCCTGCTTTCTGAACTGGTTTCTTTTACTTTATTGGGTTAAAGTAGCTGATGAAAAGTATAGCTGGCTTCCACATACAAGTGCCCAGGAAGACAGTTAATTCAAAGATTTATTGTCTTGAGAAGGAGGCAGAGGTTGATGTTCCAAGTTCCTTTTATGTAAGGAGTCTATAATTCCAACTGCATGCCTTCTCTCCTTTCACCTTTGTGCTGCATTGAATTCAATGCTAGGAATCTGATTTACAGAACCCAAAGTTTGGACAGTACATGACCACTGGGACCTGGCATATTTAGTGGCCTGCATACAAAGCCAAGCTTATTAACCTGTTTGTGCTCTGAAATGATTTTATGAAGGTTGCTTTACCTGTAGCAATCAAGCATTGTGCTGATACTCTCCATTGTAAATTTTTTGTATCTACAGCATCTGGATTCTCCCAAAATAAACTGCCCTTTTCTAGAGTATTTAAACTGGTTTTATTATTTAGCTTCCTGATTTAAAGGATAAAACTCAGTTTTCACTTTTCACTTATGATCTGAGTCTACCATATGGTGAAAACTGAAATGATTTTGGTGGTCTCATGTAAGTCTGCTCTAAACAAAGCCTTCTCGTATCATATTTGACATGATTATAACTTCTTTTTCATAAAGTTCTAGTACTATTTTACACTGAACTTTCTCTCCTGTGGCAAGGTTTATTCCAGGTTAAAAATAGAACTGGAGTATTTATGAAGATGGTATAATAGAAAACATTAAAAAAAAAGAAAAAAAAAAATTTGCCAAAGTTACCACACAGAATTATAATGGGTGTGTCTACACATTCATTAATGCACAGTAGTTACTGTGCATTTAGTTTAGTACTGCCTTAATGGCATACTAACTAAATGTGCATTAACTACAGTTACTGCGCAGTAGTATTGGTGCACGTTGGTTTTTTTTTTTTGTG
>NW_017729004.1:62693973-62724287 GCF_001723915.1 Gavialis gangeticus | reverse complement strand
TTAATGGCATACTAACTAAATGTGCATTAACTACAGTTACTGCGCAGTAGTATTGGTGCACGTTGGTTTTTTTTTTGTGTGATGCTTACTGTGCAGTAGACTAATACTACTGGGCAGCAGCATATTAACATGGTTTTTGCCCAGCACACTACTGTACAGTGTTTTTAGACTACTGTGCATTAAGTATCTCATGTAGATGCATATCTTTCTTAAACAGGAGGCATTTACTCAGTTAAACTATTTCAAACTACAGACATGCCATTGAGCTTCCACACAATTTTGTGTTCCAGCTTTGTCACTCTCATTTAGCAATGACCATACTTTTCCCAGAAATCTCTATAGCACAGAGAGTCACATAATGACTGAAGGATATTTCATAGGTATTTGTTCCAATTACACACGGTTACCAAAGGTAATTGCAGAGGGGAAATTTTTTAGATAATCTATGGTAAACTATTAATTTGTTAGAAGATGCTTTTTTTTTTTTTTTTTTTTAACCACTGTAAAAGTGGTTAAATGCTGTTAGAGGAAAGTATTTTGAAGAAGTTATTTTTATGAAGTAACAGAGATTTATTGCAGATATCAACATATTTTAAAATAAATAAATGGCACTGAGGGGAAAATCATTTTAGTTTGGAACAGTGGCTGATGTATATATGTTCTCCTAAACACAGTGGAATCTTGCTCTTTGGAAACCTTCTGAAACTGCTTTCTCAATTTGCTCTTTCAGAGTTGCCAGGGCAGCCTAAAGTATATTTTTAGACCTGCACTGTCACGTTGTTCTCTCCCTTCCCCCCATGTTCACTCCTTTTGTTTCTATCTAGAATTGAAAGTTGAGTAAAATTCTATTCAAATTTGTAGCAGTGTAAATCTGAAATATCCCAGTAGGCTCTATTTTTAAAGCTTTCTATTTCCAGGGCTATTCTTGCTACCTTAACATCCTTCTTTTGATTCCCCATTATCCACCATAATGTTCTCCAGAAACTAGATTCTGGGTTATGACCCCTCCCTTGAAAAGCAATATTGACTGGGCACATCGTGCAGTAGACTAATTTTCTGGGCAATAAGCATTACTGTCTACATGTGCACGTGCTTACTGCTCAGTAAATTAGTCTACTCTGTGGGTAATCTGCTACCATTTGCAAGTAACAAATTACCTGTAGAGTAGTTACTGCACAATAAAGTATGTGCAGATGCCAACTGGGAGCAAATTTGCTCCTGGTCAGCCCCACCACCAGGGGGTCACCCTCAGGCTAGCCCCAGGGCCACAGGGCTTAGAGATTCTTCAGCTCCAGGGCTCAGGCAGCTCTCTGCCTGCTCCAGGCCTTGGATCTTAAAAGGCTGCAGGGATGCCGGAGCCTCTGGCCACTGGATCCCTCACGCACAAGTGGCCCCTGACCAGCTACAGTAGCCTGCCTGGATTCCCAGTGCTGGTCTCCGGCATAGCCCCACTACCTGCTTGCCTGTCCCACACCATACCCCTGTGCTGGGTACTACAGGCATCTGCCCAGGCCCGCCAGCACCTGGACTATCACACTTAGCCCCTGTGGGCCATGGGGATGATGCCAGCATGGCCCCCTCAAATGCCACATGTTGCCAACCAGAATTGGTCCCAAAAGGAGACCATGGACCTTGTGGTGCTGTGTGGTGAGGCTGAGGTCCTCAGACTGTTCACTTAGACCAGGCACTCCAATGCCCACATGTATAAGGGCCTCTCAGGCTACATGCAGAAACATGGGGCTGACTGATCAGCACAACAGTGCCAAATAAAGGTCAAGGCCTTGCAGGTACAGTGGGTCACCATCACTGACCACAACTTCTGTCTGGGGGATGCCTGCAAGTTCTTGTTCTTTAAATGGTAGCTGGACCACATTGTTGCATTCCAGGACCTTGGGTAGAGCTGTGCCATGTACTCCAGTATGGGTGGCCTGCCCAAGACTCCACTGTGGCTTGGTAGCTGTGATGAGGCATCAATGAGAGAGGGACCTCAGGGCACCAGAAGCCTGTCCTGCCATGGTCTCCACCCCTGGTCTCATCCAGCAGCCCAGGCCAGTGCCTGCCTGCCGTGCCAGCTCTGGGTGCATAGCCCTGCCCAGGAGGACAGCCCAGCCACGGCACCACTGGCCCCTAGAGGGGACTTCTGCCCAGGCAGCCAGACACTGCACTCTTGCACCCCAACACCACCAGGAGCTGCACATCATCCCTGCCACTGAAGATAGACTCAGGCCACCAGGCACACCTGCCATGCCCACATGGTAAGCCCCATACTAGGGGAGGGCCCTCTCTGCCCCTGCTCCTGCCCCCCACTTGTGCCCCAGACCACCCTCCCTGCCTGGCCCAGCTGCACTCATCCTGGCCCCTGGAGTCCCCCTCACCCCCACCCCATACACACCACATAACATGCAGGGAGGCAGGAGGGAGTGCAAAACTTTGTTGAGCAGCCTATGCACCCTCAGATAGGCAGGCACGGACCTCTCACCTGTGGAAGAAAGTGTTGATGTTGGTGGCAATATGGTCCTCAGCTGCAGGGGGCAGGGATGTGTAGCATAGGAACAAGTAGCCCTCCAGGTGGAGGTGTATGTTGCCACACCATCAAAACTCAGGTCCCACACCAGGCTCTCAGGTGCTTCTGAGGTACCATGGCGATCAGCAGCAGCAGGGCATAGTGGGCCAGGCACCGCTCAGTCCATGCAAAAAGCTCCTCATGGTATTCCCAGGACACTCAGAAGGGGCATGTCTAGTGGGCTTGACCTGAGGTGCAGTGTTGCTTCCACTGGCCAGGTGCCCCTGTCCTGGCACCAGCCCTGAGTCCCCTGCCAACCATCCCTGCCACGTGGGCCCTGCCTTACTGCTCACCCTGGCTCCATCAAGCTCCAGAGCAGGAGCTTCCTGCAGCAGGGCCAACACTGCATATGGGCTCTGCTGGCCAGGCCACTGGCTGTGGGTGGGAGAGCCACCCACATCAGCAGACCAGTGGCTGCCCTCACCCCTGGGCAAGCTTCCTTCCCACTGGTGTCACCACAGCTTGTGTACCTGTGGGGGTGTGGCCAGAGCACTGGCAATGCATAGGGGGCGCATGCAGATGTGCTTGCACCCCCTGAGCATGGCAGCGCACCCCCTATGAAAAAGCACTGCTAACATGGCATCTGCAGGCAATCAGCAATCACCATTGGCCACCACCACCACTGCTGCTGGCAGTGTCTGCGGTTGGTCGCCAACCCCTGGCCAGCACTTGCCAACCCCTCCCCCCTGCCACTGACAGTGCCGGCGGTGTCTGCAGGAGCTCCCCCTTTACTTCTGCCGTGCTCCCCCAGCTGCTGGGAGCATGCGTCATTCTTGGGCCAGAGGCTTGGGTGCTGGGCACCTATCCCTAGGGTTCCACCACCTAGGTACCCCCACCTCACTGCTTCCCACCCCAGAAGGACACACACAGCACTGTACGTAGTCTGCACAGGGAAGAGGGTGCTTTATTGTTGGCAGTGGAGTGGGTGGTGGAGCAGTTCTCTGGGTCAGGAAGGAATGAGGAGGGGCTCTGCAGTTTGGGAGGGAGGGGGTAAGGGGTCTTTTATGGGGGGAGGGGGAAAGGGGTCCGTTGTGGGGGAGGGAGGAGCTCTGTTTTTGGGGACGAAGGGGGGATAGGGTCTGTGTTTGTAGAAGGGAATAAAGCAAATTTCTGAGAACTATGCAGTGAGCATGGTGTTGGAGATGTGTGGTTGGGCCAGTGTCCAGGGCCAGTCATCCAGGTTGTTACCAGATTTGCCTGTCACTTTGGGATGTGCTCATTTATTAAGGGTACAATACTGGGGTCTCTGTAATTCTATCAATATGCTGCTTGTGTCACTTGTGTTTCTGTATGGAGCTGTATCTCTCCCTTCTGCAAGTCCTCACCTGCAATGGTGGGTGCACCCGCAAATGGAGGGTGCAATCCTACCTTGCAGGATTTAGTTTCAATGGGGCTGGGTTCCTCCAACTACTAAATCAGTCAAACACATATATGCACACACAAGCAGATTAATAGGGCATGCCTGAGCCGAGCCGAGCCAGGTTATCAGCATGTACAGGCTGACCCCCTCATATGCTGCAGACTCAGTTCATCAGAGCAACAGTAAAATGCAGACAAGCTAATAGAGTACATTTGAGTGGGTCAAATTATTCAGTATTGACAGGCTGACACCCTCATATGCCTGGAACTCAGTTAATCACCACCCTTCCTGATTTCTTGTCACAATGGTCCTAGTAGTAACTCCCTTGATGATCAGACCCCACAGTAGTTTTGGGCATTACAGGGCTCTTTAGCTTAGGTAAAAGAAGTGTTGCTGCAGAGCAAATGGGGAGGTCAAGGGGAAGGAAGAGTAAATGAGATTCAGAGAGTATAGCAACCAGCTTGACCATAAAAGTTATTTATTGCCAAGTATATGAACTTATGATGATACCAGTAGTAATAGCCATACAAGAACAAACAAACAAAAGTTACAATATTATACCATTTCAGTTAGATATTTGGGGAAGTCTAGCTCAAGTTTGATAAGTAAAAGTCAGGGTTAGAAAGCTGTGTCTGGAGTAAGAGAGAGAAGGAGAGAGAGGGATTGAACCAAGTCAGATTTAGAAAGTGGGCTTAAACAAAAGAGGGAGAGAAAGAGAGAGAGAGAGAGAGAGAGTGTTGGGGCCTCACCATTTCAAGGCTTCCAAGTGTTTGTTGACAGGCAGAGTCCTTAAAACAGGAGTGGGCAATTATTCCAGGCAGAGGGCCACTTACTGAGGTTTGGCAAGCCTGGGCTCACCTGGGGCCTCAGTTGTGGGGGGACTGTCCCTGCCACTGCAACTGGTGCTTTCAGTGTTAGGTGTCCTTCGTCTACTGCACCTCCTCTACCCAGGCCTTGTGGAAGAGCTTTCCCCAGGCCTCACAGATGTTATACAGCACACAGGCTGCAATGATGACCTGGGGGATGTTCACCCCACAACCTTGAAGCAGGTGGTGTGGGTGCAGCAGCATCCCTTCAGATGGTCAAAAGCAAACTCCACCAGTGTGCAGGTCTAGCCTAGGCACCGATTAAAGTGGGCCTGGTGGTGGTCCAGCTGGCCAGCGTAGGGCTGTATAAGCCAAGGGAAGAGTGGATAGGCAGGGTCCCTGATGAGGAGGGGCAGGACTGCCACCTCAGCCAGCTGGGCATCCAGCTGGCATGAAGCACCCACTCTCCACCACGGGTGGCACGGCAGAGTTGCAGAAGACATGGGCATCATGGGTGCTGCCTGCCTAGCAGGCACTCATATTGGTGAAGGCACCGTGGTACTCGCTGACAGTCTGGAGAACAACGGAGTGAAATCCCTGCTGGCTGTAATAGGGGCAGTTGCCATACAGGGGGCAGGTCATGGGGATGTGGTTCCTATCCAGGGCCCTGATCCACTGGGGGAAACTAAGGAGTGTGAAACCTCATGGCCTCCAGGAGGTCTTGCTCCCAGAGCACAGTGTGCTCCACCATGTCCTGGAGGGTGCCACACATCTCCAGGATGGCCTCCCCAGCAGTCATCTTGCCCACACCAAGAATGTAGCTGACACAGCACAGGTTGACATGCATGGTCAGCTTGAGCAGGGTGATGGCCAGCCAGGTGTCTGAAGAGAGGGTCCACTGCAGAGTGGTGGCCTGCTGCTCTGGTTGTGGGTGGAACTAGGTGAGGACCTCCTGTAAGATGGCCTGGCTCATGTAAAAGAACTCCAGCTACTGCTCATCATCCAAGGTGCGCTGAACAATGTGCAACCACCAGTCCTGACTGGCTGGATTGGCCCACAGGTGGCAAGGGTGGAGCCCCAGGAGCTTATGAACAGCACTAGTGGTGGTGTCCAGGTGTGCATCAATCGGCATCCATACTGGGGTCCAGGTGGCAGCAGCATGGTGGCAGGAGGCCTATGACTTTATAGTGAGCCTGGCCATGTGGCCATGCCACAGGGTGGGGCAGGCAGGATGAGGACTGAGCTGAACCAGGCAGTAGTCACTGTGGCAACTAAGCACAGCAAGCAGGGTTTCCAGCAGGAGCCTGGGATACTGGACATCATTCCCAGGGAATGGGAACAGAGCAGACATGCAGTGGGCACAGGCTCTGTCAACAAAGTCATACAGGGCTGTGCTAGCATGCTGCAGCTGCTCCAGGCCAGGAACACAGGTGGCCAGGGAGCAGCATGTGGGGCTGGATTTTAAATATGGCATCTGGCCACAGACAGGTGTGGCCAGAGCCTCCAGCTGCCCACAACTGCTGCAGGGGTCTGGTGCAGGCTGGGAGCAGGCTATTGCCAACAGCAGCAAAACTGCTCCCAAATGGCTACATGTGTACATGCCTGCCCAGGGCATATTTAGCCAGTAGTAAATTAGTGCAGAATAAATCCATATAGCAGTATTTATACATGGAGATGCACCCACTGAGTGCACCTACATGTGTGCCCAACTGTGCAGTTGTTACAGCTGTACTTCCTAAAACAAATACTAAATGACTGTGCAGTAACCCCCCTTACTGTGCAGTCCCAGTGGCGCATGGGTCATTTCTGACCCTACTGTGTAGTAGCTCGTTGTTACTGCACAGTAGTGTTCGCATCACAGTCTGTGCCCACCAGATGAGCTATGTCACCATAGCTCATTGTTATGGAGATATAGTGTCTTGTGTACATGCGCCTACTGTGAAGGAATTGTGCTTGGTTATCACATCCTTTTCTTTCCCCAGTTCTCTCCCTGGACTTTTATATATTTATCCTGTCTCTCTCTCTCTTCCTAACTCCTTGTTCTTGGTTTTCTTTGAATTTTTTAATCATAAAGGTCTATTGGGGGTTATACTTAGGACAGTCAGAACATACACAAATGTTACATTTAGATTAACCTTGCAAATGTCTGCATATGTCTGCAGCACAGCCCCAGGGATGGGGAAGCCCACTCACTTACCGTAGTCATGGGGCTGTGCTATTTTTACCCCCCTAACCCTGACTGGGCTATTTTTAGCCCCCCAACTGCTCTCCCTCAGACTAGGCAACCTTCCCACAGACCTGCCAATCCTCCGTGGACTTGCCAACCCCTCGACTCCTTCTGCCCCTTCCCCCACTCCAAGTTACTTACTTCAGATGGTCTGCACCACTCCCAGTAGTGGCAAATGCCTTCATGTGCCAGTTCCAGTTAGGTTTAGGAGGCTTAAGTGTGGTCTGCTAAACTGAAACCAGGTGAAGCAAATGCTTGTTTACACCCTCAAAAAGTAACACTGAGGTGAGCATAAAAATTTCAGTCTGCTAGATTAGTTGTACCTGAGACACAAATAAGCAATATCACCTTTTGGGTTGTTATATCCTAGCTAGGGTGCAAGGTATATATATTTTGCTAATACTTCATAAGCAGCTACTCCCTTACCTAGGTCTAGTCACAAATCTTTGTTTCTTATTCCTATCTAGGGCCTTAGCAATCCTTCTTAGTTATCCTATTAGTCATTTTCATGATTTGCTGTACCTTTAAGCAAGACTGGATAAGGAGTGTGGAAACCTATACAAACCTCCATAGTGCTCTCCACCTCTCTGACCTGTCCCCTGAGTTATAAATTTAACTTGCTTTACTGTTCTTCACATACACAATCATGGCAGTCATGTCATTACTTCTGTTTAGTCAAACTAGGAACATTCCCTAATGGACCAACGTCATTGACTGACTTATTCCATGTATTACAAACTCATCTTACACATTTCTGTAAAACATGACTTAGTCAATGTGTCTTGCTGAAGTGTTCTTGGATCATCACATATAAATAGTAGTGTTACTGTACTATTATTCAGCAATGCCATTTGTCTATCATAGCTGTTAATCTCTCATTATTCATAGCAGCAGCGCCATCTCCCAGATATCTCCCAGTTCTGAAGCAAATGATTTTCATGTGTGCCCACTGGTTTATATATATTTTTTTTCACATTTTGCATTTTCTTCCTTTAAATCTATATTGTTGAGGTTGATTATGTTGATAATATTCTCACGTCTGAAAGAGAAACAACAACTGCCTTATTAAGCATGGACTCTAAGAAAGATGAAAGTCTGGGGCCTGAACATATTTACTTGAAAGTTAATGCAAAGTCTGTCACAGAGTTACATGTGAGAAGGATCAGGTACTGGACATGGGAAGTATTCCCATATCAAGTCTGCTGTGCATACATATTTAAATGAAATAAACAGTGGGATATGTTAATGCACAGTATTGCTCCAGTCTTCCTTTGTAATCCCTATTCAGCTATAGCAACAGAAAGAAGGATCAGTTTCTTCCCTGACCCAGAGAATAGTTATTTCATTAGAGTGGGCACTGTCCACAGAATCCTTTTTCATATCACTTTGCCCCCAGATGTGGGTGCAATATTTTGCAGGAGACTATTGAGTTAAAGGTTCCAGTTTTGAATTATATGCCAAGTGGAGCAGGTAACACAACACACATTGTTCCAAATTCACACGTTATCTCTCTCCCACACGCTGCCTTGGGACTCAGCACACATATTTGGCACAGATACAGTCTGCCACCAAAACCTGTGCCAGATCCTTAGCTGGCGTAAATTGATATAGTTCCTCTGACTTCAATGCCACTACGCTGAATTACAGTGAGGAGCACTCAGCTCCGACTTTTAGTTCTAATTTTTATCTACTTTTTTCCAAGCCAGTGGAAAAACAGATCAGCAGAGTTTTAAAGACTAATACCTACAATTTTGTATGTATGTGTTTTGCTTAGTAAATGAACTATTTTTAAAAAAAAGAACAATAGCAAAGAGTTATTTTTTAGGTACTAATTATTGACATGACTGATATTCTCTCAAGACTGACATTCTGTCCATGGTTTTGATTATCCCAGATAATCCATTTTTACTCTATATAAATACCATTAAGACATAAAGTACTACAGATATTTACAACTGCATTTTAAAATGGTGTTAAGTTCCAATTCAGCAGTCTATTGCTATTCATTAAGAATTTAAGCATGTTAACTTCTGAAACTCATGTGCTCAAGTGTACAATTATGTGAACAACTGTTTTTTGTGGGGGCAAGGGGACAGGAAGGATTGGTTTGCTGGCATCTTCAAAAAGCAGAAAAGTAATTATTTCAAGTTGTTTTAGATAAAAAGTTTTCCAACATTTGTAATGAACTGAAAAGTCAAGGAAAATGTATAACATAAAATGTAATCTTTATTCAATCATAGTGAAATACTTGAGCTAGGTTTGGATCCTTAATTTTTTTAAACAAAACTATAATACATATCCAAATGAAATATAGTTTTAAATCAAAGAATGTTTCATTTTGAAACTGTCAGAGTAAAATGTTTTAAATGTAATAACTAGTTTTTCCTTGTGAAAAAATTCAAAGTGAAATGTTTGGCTTCGTTTTGACTATTTTTAGCCTTTTCTCAATAGAAACAATTCTCCAAAAATCTGCTTGAATTCATAAAATGTTTCAGTCATCCCCCATCTGTATTTAACTAAACAAAATAAAAAGTTCTGCCTGAAAAATTCTATCACTCACTTTGTAGGTGCTTGGCTGCATAGGAATGAGTATAATTACAAAATTGCAGTCACTGCTGAATTTGGGCCATAGTAGGTCTAGCAACCTTGAGGATTGTGGGAAAAACAATATGGTTTTATAGTGAAATTACTGACTAGTGCCTTGGGTTGTACCCCTGACTGCTATTATTATTGGGTGATGCCTGAGTAAGTCACTGAATATCTCTATGACTCAGTTTCCTTAGTTCAGTGTCTCTCAACATTGTTAGACTTAAGGCACCTCTCATTAGACAACTTGGAGAATACCAACTTTCTTTGCAAAGAACTCAGAAAGCCTACAACAGGTCAAAATGATTTTGACACTTTTAAAACCTATTTGCAATCTTTAGATTTATCATGTGAATTATGGTAGGTGTTTGCACATCTAACATTGCTAATATTGCACTGAACACATGGCACCCTCATAAAGATCTGTGTTCCTGGAAAACTGATAGAAACAATAATAAAAAAATGATGTTCAGTACATGGTTGAACATGACTTGCTGGGGAGGAATCAACACAGCTTTGTCAAAGGGAAATGATGCCTCACTAACCTACTAAAGGTTTTTAAGGATGTCTGCGAACAGGTGGATCCAGTTGACATAGTATATTTGGACTTGTAAAAAGTCTTTGATATGGTCCTTCATCAGAAGATCTTAGCTAAGGTACTCACAGGGTTACAGGGAATGTCCACACATGGATTAGAAATTGGTTCAAAGACAGAAAACAAAGATTAACTATAAGTGGTCAGTTTTCAGGATGGAAAGAAGTAAACAGCAGAGTCTTCCTGCTGGTTGGGACCACTGTTGTTTAACATATTCATAAAAGATCTAAAAAAGGAGGTGAGTAGCGAGGTGGCCAAATTTGCTCATGACACAACATTTTTCATCATGGAAAAGACTCAAGGTGGACTGTGAGGAACTAAAGAAGGATCTGGCATGATTTAGCAAATGGGCAACAAAATGGCAGATGCAATTCAATGTAGATAAGTGTAAAGTGATGCACCTGGGCAAAAGTAACCTGAACTATATCTACCCTGTGACAGGTTCTATATTAGTTCTCACCACAAAGGAAAGAGAACTGGGAGTCATTGTGAACAGTTCACTAAAAAAATTGGCCCAGTGCTTAGCAGCCAACAAAGAGGCAAACAAAGTGTTAGGGATTATTAACAAGGGAATTGTAAACAAAAAACAGGAAGTGTCATCATCATGCCCTTTTATAAATCCATGGTGCATCCACACCTTGACTACTGTGCCCAGTTCTGGTCCCCACACCTCAAAAAGGAGACAGAAGAGCTAGAGCAGGTTCCGAGAAGAGCAACAAAGATAATTATTGGTATGGAGGGGCTTCCATATAGAGAGAGACTAAGGAGGCTAGGCCTGTTCAGTTTAGAAGAGGGATGCTTGATGAGGGACATTATAAGGCTTTACAAAATACTAAATAGAGAATAGAAATTAAATAGGGATTTATTTACTCTCTCACAGTACAAGAACAAAGAACCATAAAATGAAAATAGTAGGTAGGAAATTTAAGACTAACAAAAACAAGTTCTTTTTCACACCGCATGTTACTAACATGTGGAACTCATTGCTACCAGATGCTGTGGGAGCTGACAATTTAGCTAGGTTCAAAAAGAGACTGGACAAATTGTTGGAAGAAAGGGGCATTAATAGTTACTGAGTGTGGGAGTTAGGGATACAGCTGCTGGATTAGAACTTTTGAGACCTTAGGTTGCCTATAGATGTGGAGGGAGTTTTGCACTGTAATTACAGTGTGTCAGATCCGACACAATTTGCCTGCCTCCACAGCCTGTGGATCTTCAGAATTCAACGAGCTTTAACTAAAGTGCTCCCGCCACCATTCTGAAGTGCGGGGATGATCATACATGAGACGCTGTGGGCGCTTTAATTAGAGCGTCTCTTGGAGACACTCTAATTAAAGCACTTCCCCCCCCATCCCCTGCCCAGTCCCCGAAGAGCATGTAAAAATGCCGTTAGATGCTGGAGGCTGCAGGTGAAATAGGAATAGTTGTGGGGGTGGGGAACCTTGGTCATATCCAGTTCATTCTCCCTTTCAGCATTCACTTTCTGCCAAGGAATGACACAGGATACTAAGATAGACCTATTAGACTTGATCCACTAAATGACAATTCTGAGGTTCTTATGCTGTAGTACCCTGGTTGAGACTCATTGCTATAGCTACATAATAGGGAGCAGTAGCTCCATTTAGTGTTTTGTGAGCTGCTGATGAAAAATACTATATAAAAGTTAAATTATTATTTGTATGAAATATTTCCTTTCTAAATATTTCTACTTCTAAAATATTTTTTGTTGAGGAATATGATAACAAAACATGTTTCCCAGCTCAAAATCATTATCAATTTTAAAGAGAAATACTATGAAATAAAATGGGGAAGGGAAAAAACAAAATTCAAGCACTAAATTATGCTTATAATAAGGAAAAGATCAACTGAACTTGGAGCGTATTATTTGAAAGGCCTCTCTGTCACCCAGAATCATCTGTTAACATTTTGAGGACATCCCTAACAGACGTCTTAAAAGGAATTGAAATGGTGTGGAAGAAAGAAACGTTACCTGCCCTCTGCTTTTTGAATGATTTTGATCATTTGAAACATCTTTGCAGCACTGGAGAAAGTCAAGTGGGTATTATACAGGGATTCTTTAGACTATAGAAACAGAACAGCTGCAGGAAGGGGTCATTAACACTGTGACTCAGTTTAAGCACCACTCTGGTCTGAAAAATATAATTTGCTTCTTCAAGCATCACACATGCAATATACACTAGGCATTCAAAGTAACAATGGCAACATACATTTTGTGGGACAGATTCTCAGCTGACATAAGTTGCTGTAGCTTTCAATAGGATTACACCATTTTATGACATGAAGATCTCAACTGCAATGAATGGTGTTCCCTCTACGGGCTGTGATTCTGGTAGTAACTTACTTGTTCAGTAGTCTATCCATACAAATCAGCTCACAATGATGGAAAAATGAAAAAGAAAACTCATTTGGTTGCATGAGTCCTTTTTTGTGACAAATTTAATAGCTTCTATTTCCCAGAAGTGCCTAATGAATTATGAAGGTGTTTCTCTTGAGTACAATAAACAACATATTTTACTAAGGGAAACCTTATGTTCTCTACACACCGTAGGCATCAATTAAACCTCTGTGTTCTAGTCTGTTAAAAACTGCTGAAATTAAGAACTGAAGGTATGAAATATCAGGATAAACAGTGAACTCTCTTATTTAGGAATGACAGGTTTACTGGGTTCCAAAAGTCCATTGGTTTCTCCTAATATAGCTCATGGTATGACTGTCAACTTAAAGTATGATCAGCGCTTCCCCACAGTGCAACAAAAACCTTTGTACTGCTTTCTGCACTCTGAACAATGCATCTTTTGTTTGCTTAAGTAGTGGATCCCAACACTTCAGAGCTTTTTAACCTTTTTCATGCTTGTGATTACATTTGCAATTCATGCAGTGTAGATTATGGAGACTGTTTATAAATCCCTGGTGCCAGAAGAGAATAGTGGAGAAGGAAAAATAATTTTTTTTTAAATCTCTTTAATTCATCCTGAAAACATTAACTGTCCAGTTTGTTACATACCTAAAAGCTTTTAAAAATTATGTCTCTCACATTATGAGCTGTGAATGTTAGTGAGCAGAGCTGTTCTGAGAGTGTGTAACTGGATGGTGCAGCCCCAGAACAAAAAGGAAGTTCAGTTAATCTTCTACTATTTAGAACAGGGGACTGAGTGTTGGGATTTACATATTTGAATACATTTTTTGCAGATTCTTAATAAATGGTGAATATGAACTGGAACCCTCCTGTCTTCTATAATTTTTTTTTTTCCTAACAACTTTCACTGAGCAGGGATTCCTCATTGGAACTGAGGACATGTATCCCTTTCATTGAAAATTAAACTACCCAAATGCAAAAAACCTAGAAGGAAACAAAATTACATTGAAAAGAGAAAAAAAAAAGTGTTAATTGGTTAACAAATAACAAAAATCTCCCCAAAACCCAGATCTTATTTCCTGACTAATTCTCCCTCTCACCTTTGCACACAAAATAGGGACAGTTGTAGCAGAGATGTAAATGGATTGTTGTATGCCAGGAGTGGCAGCAGCACATGGGACAGACCAGGCAGCCCCAGGGAACGACAAACCAGTCAGCCTCACCTCAGTCCCCAGAAAAATCATGGAGCAAGTCCCAAAGGAATCCATTTCTAAGCACTTGGAGAAGGAAATGGTCAGGAAGTCAGCATGGATTCACCAAGGATAAGTCATGCTTGACTAACCTGATTTCCTTCTATGATAAAGGTGACTGGCTCTATGGATGCAGGGAAAGCAGTGGAAATGATGCATCTTGACTTTAGCAAGGCTTTTGATATGGTCTCTGATAGCATTCTTGCAGGCAAGCTGAGGAAATAGGGGTTAGATGAATGGACTGTAAGGTAGATAGAAAGCTGGATAGCTTGTCAGGCTCAATGGGGAGTGATCAATGGCTTGAGATGTAGTTGGCAGCCGGCATCAAGTGGAGTGTACCAGGAGTCAGTCCTGGGGCTGGTTTTGTTCAATATATTCATTAACAATCTGAAACAGGGGATGGGTTGTGCCCTAAGAAAGTTCACAGATGAAACCAAGCTGGGTGGTATAGGAGATATGCTGGAGAGTAGGGCTAGAATTCAGAGAGACTTCAACAAATTGAAGGATTGGGCCAAAAGAAATCTTATGAGATTCAACAAGGATAAATGCAAATTCCTGCACTTTGGACAGAAGAATGTCATGCACCGGTACAGGTTTGGAACTAACTGGCAGCAGCTCTGCAGAAAAGGACCTGGGGGTAACAGTGGAAAATAAGCTGGATATGAGTCAATAGTGTGCCCTTGTTGCCAAGAAGGCTAACAGCATACTGGGCTGCAGTAGCAGAAGTGTTTCCAGCAGATTGAGGGAAGTGATTATTCTGCTGTATTCTGCACTGGTGAGGCTACACCTGGAGTACTGTGTCTAGTTTTAGGCCCTGCAGTATAGAAAGGATGTGGACAAGTTGGACAGAGACCAGCACAGGGCAACAAAAATGGTTAGGGGGCTGTGGCACATTACTTAGGAGGAGAGATTGAGGGAACTGGGCTTATTTAGTCTGCAGAAGAGAAGACTGAGGGGAGTGTTAACTACCTGAAAGGTGGCTCCAAAGAGGATGGAGCTAGACTGTTCTCAGTGGTGACAGATGACAGAACAAGGAGCAATGGTTTCACGTTGCACCAAGGGAGGCTTAGGTTGGATATTAGGAAAAACCTTCTTACTAGGAGAGTGGTAAAGCACTGGAACAGCTTACTTGGGTGGTAGAATCTCCATCCTTGGAGGTTTTTAAGGCCCAGTCAACAAAGCCCTGGCTGGGATGATCTGGTTGGTGGTGGTCCTACTTTGAGCAGGGAGTTGGACTAGATGACCTCTGAGGTTCCAGCCAACCCTAATTTTCTATGACAGCAAAGATGAGACTAGACAGACCAGCAGCATAGCAGCTGCTAATTTTGTATCCCCAATTTAAGTCAGTGTCTAGGGCTGATGCCCTACTTGCCCCGCCCCCCCCCCCCCCCACCGCATCTTTAGTTACACTGCTGAGTTGCAGTCCTGGATCTGCAGAACACAAGCACTGGACTTTTCCTCTCTAGCAAAAGAAAAAAAAGACAGAAAACTCCAGGACCCTACCTCATCTTCAACACCAATAGCAGGGTTATCTGGATTTACAAGGTGAACATACCACTCTCTTGAAGAATACTAAAGCCAGCATACTGGTCTGGTTTGCCCCTGAAACTAACAGACTGATTGCATCTTTGCAGCCTGTCCCTTTGTTCCCACGGTTGAAGCACAGAGAAGGCCACAAAGGCGACCCTTGCTTTCTGTAACCCTCCTATACCTTTGTATAGGAACCAATCATTGGTTCAGCCCTGAGGCACAATCCCTCTGGAGCGACGTGACCATAAATTTTTATAGGAGCCAAAACTATCAATGCTTCTGTACAAGGCAACAGTATTAAAATCGCATGATATTCTTGCTGGTACAGTGGCAAAATAGACAGGCATGTGTATTAGTCTAATTTTGTCTTTTTTCATCTCACAAGATTGAAACATAATCAAGAAAGAGGCTGTCTCTTCTCCTTGGGGAGAATTCCCAGCTGACAACAAACCAAAAGGAAAGAGGCTGCCTTAAACCAAATCCATTGAGATCTAAAGATAAGATGCTCTTACATTTCACTGAAGCCTGTACCACAAAATGTAATATTAAAGGTTATGTTTCATTCTGCTATAGTGGTATTTCTTAACTTTGGAGAACATGAGTAAAGACAGCCTGTTGAGATTTGACATGACAACCATTGTCATCTTGTTGAGGTACAGCCTAGACTACGGATGTCCATTTATAGTGTATTTGAAAATCTTTAATACACTTTGAAGCTTTTTTAAAGTGCATTTCTCAAGGGAGGCCTTTCAGAGACAAAATGCTTCTGTTCTGACCATATTTTATGTCTGCAGCTATAACTACACAATGCCCTCTTTCCTGCATCTGGAGTGATCATTCTGTGGGAAGTCACAAATGAGTTGTATTATCATTTCCCTAAAGTTAATGGGACTACAAGCAAATCCCAGGCATCTTGCTTTTATAATAATGTTTGTGCATTTCATACAAAATAATAATTAGCACCAAAAAAGAGAGAACTAGATGTTAGGAATAATCTAAGGAGTTTTTCTTCATAAAAAATATTAGTTTCATGATTATTTAAAGGAAAAATGTACCATTTTTTGAATGAGTATTAAATTCATACATGTACATATGTGTGTAACCTGTTCTGCTGAGCAAAACATCCATATAATATGACTATTCATATTCACTGTAGATATTCAAACAAACTAATACCTCCTATTGGGTATTTAACAGAATAATATAGCTATGGATTCATTTAATCTTCCATGAATCCTGGTTCATTCATTTTTTCTCCATGATCTATCTACCTCAGATATACAATTCAAAATTCTCAGTTGTTAAGGGTATTGAATAATATGAAATCACAGTGTCTGGGGCATGGAAAATGTCTCTCTCTCTCCATTTTTTTTTACATTAATCAATTGAGAAGTAAAGTCTGGTAGACTTGGCTTCTATTCATTTCTGCTCAGGAAAGTCTTTAATGATGTGATCTAATCTCATTGACATCAATGTGCCATAAGCATGTATATTTAAGTGCTTTAGGGATTCATGACCTAAACTATAACTTCTGAGAAAGATACAGTGTATGGTTTCCACTTTACTCTCCTACTCCCATGCTTTTCATATTGCAGTAAGAATGTGATTCTCACCACATTTGGTGAGCCACTATTTTTCAAGACTGATGGCTTAACATGATACACGGTGGGCATGTCCACAGGAGATGCCATAATGTGCAATAGCCTATTCTACTGTACATTACGCATCACCTCAAAAACCGTGCTAACACACTAATGTGCAGCAGAATTAGTCTAGTGCCCATTGCTGCAGCAGTGAGGGGGGAGTGCCTGGCAGACATGGTTCCGGTCCCTGCTGGTGGGATATAGATGGAAAAATTAAATCCCTATCTGGCCAGTTCAGCCTGGACTGGCCATGCTTTGCCCCCCACTGCCGCACAGCTTCCTTGCAGCTGAAGACCCGCTCCAGCGCCCCCTGGCACCTGGCCTGAGCAACTGCAGGCATGTGCCTGCTCTGCCTCAGTCCAGAGTGAATGTTTGTCCTGTTACAAACCAGTTCAGCCTAGGCAGGTTAGACTAATCTGCAAAGGTTGAATCAATTCAGGCTTCAGCTTTTTGAATGCCTGCTCCTAGCCTCTAAGTTTAACAGTCCACAGACTTAGTATGGTCTAGGTGTAATGTGTGAGGCGATAGCAGAAGTGCTTATGGTGTGGCCCTGTCAGAGTCCAACAAATCTGTGAATTCTGCTAAATACTTTGTCACAATGATGTGAGAAGGAAGGCAGGAGTGTAACATGTAATTTCACCTTCAATACAAAGCTGGGTTCATGGCAATAGAATCTCTCATTCATACTTAGTGGCATTCGCCCAGAAGCACGTGAAGGTGAACACATTACATCTCTTTCTGCACGTAGGTGGAGTACCATCCTTCACTCAACCACTCCTTAGGGAACTGTGGCATTCCCTCAGTGTAAAAAACAAGTTATACATTTAAAAATTACCTGGTTAAATCCATTTAAAACTCAGACACTCATTTACCCATTACATTTGCTGCATAGACCCCTGACTATGGGCTTTCACGGTTGGGCTATTAGTAATTATATCTTCCTCTGCAATTAAAGCAATTTTCTAAAATACTAGGTTTTTTTAAGGAATACATATAAAATTTCAGGCAGATAACAGGGCAGGATGGCATCTTAAAGACTTTTTTGAATTAGTCTTGAAGGACCCTGGCAGATGTGCAATAAAGGTGTGATGGGATATGATGCATGGTCCTCACAATCACACTTACTGCCAAGCCATATGTGCAAGGTAAGAGGCAGAATTGTGGGATCAAGCATCAGATTTCTGGCACGGGCTCCTCTTGAACCAATATGTAGCAAAGATGGTATGCCTCTCTAGCTGGGAGCCCAGATCAGTTGAGAGAGCTCCTAGCTGCAGGGGCACAGTGGAGCCCTTGACTCTTACTGTGACCTGAAGGCTGGGACGCTCATCTGCTGCTTCTCCCAGGTGAGGGGCTGTAACGAGTCTTACTCCCCAGTGCCATTTTCCTAGTCATCCTCACCTTATGTGGGGTGCCGTTGGAATCCTTGTGTCCCACTTTAATCTCGTCTGCCACATCTTGTTGGAATTTATTATGAGAGCAGGAGACTGCCTATTCTATTGGGTATGTTGGGGTCTCTCCTAGAATGGCCTGACCCCTTTTATTCTAGCTAGGCCTCCTCATCCAAACCCACCACACAGGGTTTGATCCCAAGGCTCTAGCTTTTCCTTCAAGTGCCTGGAAGCTCGTGGCTCCCTTTTCTGTTCCCTTTGGACACAAGGCCCCCCTGGCCCACAGGTGCAGGCACCAGCCCCACAGCAAAGGGGCCACAAGTTCAAAACCAGGGCAGCCTGCCAGTACCAGCAACAGCACAAAAAAAACCTCTCTCTCTCTCTATATATATATATATATATCCTTGCACACTCCCACACTAGGCATCCCTGGACTTTTTAAGCTCATCCTTCCAGTGCTGGGGTTAGTCTCGTCCCAAAAGCTGCGCCCTCACTGGTGCCAGGGGCTGCGTCCCCCCCAAAAATGAGGCCTCCTCCGTCCCCTAATAGCCTTATCCAAACCTCCGGTTGTAAACAGCAAACATAAAACTCAAGCCCCTAGGCTATAACATAAATCTCTGCCAATCAGCAATAACATCATTCTTCCTGCCACACCAGGGTTGTTCTATCTTTCCCCAACCTCGGGCCATACCTGCAGTCTGGCAGAGCTCCTTCCCCTCTGGCCGCCTGCGGCAAACTGCCTCCCTGGACTTAGCCCTGGGGCTTAAATGGGAGCCAGGCCCTGCCCCTTCCGGTCAACTGACCACTGACAGCTATGAGTCACTGGCTCCCTCTGGTTGCCCTAGCAACCAGCACCTGGGCTCCTTCCTCATTGCTCCCAAAAGTAGCAGGCACCTTAGCACCCTGCTACACACCTCCCCGCTTAAGATTCCAGCTCACCAGGCTGGGTCACAATTCTTGTCCACCGCGCATCCTTTGCCTTAGTCCTTTTAGGTTCTTGCTCTTGTTCTCCAACAATTCAGGTATGCAGAGGCGGAGGTTTTCAGGTGCCTCCTACTCACCTTTTCCCCAAGGTGCACCACGTGGGATTTTGTGGGAGTTGATCTGCCACGGGCATTCCCGCCACACTAGCCAACCTTGGTAAACTACTCTCCCCATTGGTTGAGCTCCTGGTCTACTTTTTGGGGTTTTTCCTCCCTCTCACCTCTGACTCATCCTTGTTCGTCCCAATATACCCTGGCCTTCTTCCTAGGGCCGATCGTGGGGTTTCTCTCTTTGCTATGTCTCCCTGGAGATCCTGAAGCCTTTGTCCTTCCTCACCAGCCCTCTGTGCCCAGAAGGTTCTGGACTTAAAGGAGCGCACCTGCTTTCTTGTGACAGGGTTAGGGTTCCCTGTCACGCCCCCCTCTTCTCTCTTTTCTGGGGTCCTCCTTCTTCCCCTGAACCCTTTTCCTCTTCATATTTTCTAGATCAAAAATCCGCGCTCACATTTTTAGTCCCTGGACGATGCTCTACCTTGAAGCAATACGGTTGGAGACTGAGGGCCCATCTCATCAGCCTGGAGTTATCCGTCTTCATACTCTGCAGCCATCTCAGTGGGGCATGATCTGTAATCAATGTAAAATTCTGCCCTAACAGGTAATATCACAGTGTTTCTATAGCCCGTTTGATTGCTAAACATTCTTTCTCTACCGTTGCATAATTCTTTTCTGGGGAATGTAATTTTCTACTAATATATGCTATTGGATGTTCCTCTCCTTCCTCCATTTGGACCAACACTGCCCCAATAGCCCAGTTGGAAGCATCTGTTAGTACCATGAATGGTTTGTTGAAGTCTGGCATATACAGTAAGGGCTGTGTACACAGTGCCTCCCTCGCCACTGTGAATGCTGTTTCTGCTTCTGGTGTCAATCTCACTTTGTTTGGGGCCACTGCCTTTACCATCTTGGTTAACAGCACCACTAAATCTGCAAAATGGGGAATGAACTTCCTGTAATAATTTGCCATTCCCCAAAAGGCCCTCACTTGTCTCTTTGTCCGCGGAGTTTGATATTTCTTTATTGCCTCTACCTTGTCCAGCAGTGGTCGCACTTTTCCACTTCCTACCTGGAACCCAAAGTACTGGGTATCTTCTTTACCAATCATACATTTCCTGGGATTAGCAGTTAATCCCGCCTTCCTTAAATCCTGCAATACTGCCCATAGGGCTGTTAAGTGTCCTGGCCAATTGTTTGTATACACAATAATGACGTCTGTATATGCTGCTGCATACCCCCCACGTGGCGCCAGGACTCTGTCCATTAGCCGTTGGAACATTGCCACCACTCTGTGCAATCCAAATGGCATGCATCGGAATTGAAATAGTCCCCAAGGGGTGGCAAAGGCTGTTTTTTCTTGGTCTTCAGGAGCTAATGCGACCTGCCAGTAGCCTTTCATCAGATCTAACGTAGATATACAGCTAGCTTGTCCTATATTCTCCACCATTTCGTTCACCCTCGGCATGGGATAAGCATCAAACTTGGCCACCACATTCACCTTTTGGAAATCAATACAGAGTCTAATTTTTCCATCAGGTTTCAGCACAGCCACAATGGGACTGCGCCACTTGCTTTGGGACTCTTGTATTATCCCTTTTTCTAACATCATCCCCAGCTCTTCTTTTATCTGGCCCTGGAGTTGTTGTGGGATTCGCCTTCAGTTCTTGCGTATCACCTGGCCTGGAGGGGTCCTTATTTGATGCACCACACCCCGTGCCTCCCCGGGGACCTCTTGGAACGTGTCTTGATATTCCCTCACTAGTTCTCTTGCCTGCTGTCTCTGTTCTTCTGAGAGTCAGGGGGGCACCTCCACTTCACTACCTGCTTTGCTCTCCCTCAAGGACAGTCCTAGTTTGGGTTCATCTGGGTGAGTGGCCAAGTACAGGCACTCCTGTTCTTGCCACGGCTTCAGCATATTGATGTGATATATCTGTCTCTTCTTTTGTTTGTCTGGTTGGTATACTTCGTAATCTACAGGCCCTATATGCCGGGTTATTTCATAAGGGCCTTGCCATCGTGCTAGCAGTTTACTTTCTTGATCCGGTAAAAACACCAGTACGCGGTCCCCTACTTCAAACTTCATCTCTTGAGCCCCTCGATTGTAGTGGGTTGCTTGCCACTCTTGCGCTTCTCTCAGATTTCCTAAAGCCTCCTTCCGTATTGCGTCCAGGTGCTCCCTCAGTTGTATCATGTACTGAACTATGTTCTCATCTTTATTTTGTTGCTCTTCCCAGCTCTCCTTAACCAAATCAAGGACTCCTCTTAGCTGTTGTCCGTATAACTGTTCAAAGGGGCAAAAACCTGTTGGGGCCTGCAATGCCTCTCTTATTGCGAACAACAAGGGCGGTAGCATCTGGTCCCACTTCTGGGGACTCTCTACTACAAATTAATGGGAGCCAGGCCTTGCCCCTTCTGGTCAGCTGACCCCTGACAGCTATGAGTCACTGGCTCCCTCCAGTTGCCCTAGCAACCAGCACCTGGGCTCCTTCCTCATTGCTCCCAAAAGTAGCAGGCACCTTAGTGCCCTGCTACAGGGGCATATTGGAGCCAAGGGCTCTGATACAATACTGTAACTGGGAATGGCAGCTTATCACAGCTCCCAGCCTCAAGGGCACATCAGACACCTTGACTCTGATGGACCCCTGAGGCTGGGAGCAGCAATCAGCTGACTGGCACTCTCAACCTCAGAAGTACATGAGAGTCGAGGGTTCCCATGAGCTCTGGAGGCTGGGAGCCCCAATCAGCCTAGCCACACATTCAACTAATGATGTGATAGGAACCAGCCACAAAATTATTCCACATTTTTACAATTAATTACAAAGTCCTTACATGTTATTCCTTATTTTATCACACCATTAATTGCATCAATGGGTAGCTGGGTAACTCTTTATGGGTGTTTGTAGATGACACTTTAAAGCAGGTTTAAAGCAGGTTAAATGCCTTTTGCATGACTTCAATCGCATTGCTGTTTGTACTTTCGGTGGCGTATTCCATGTTAATTCAAGCTGCTGTAGCACACTTGGTGGCATAATATGCCTTAAATGACTTCGGGATGCAGCAGATGACTTTGAAGCACTGCAAACTAAATCACCTCTGAGAAGTTTTAGTTTCCTACCCTACATCCCCGGAGGGAAGCACCAGGCTCTGTGCGGCTCAGGGGCTGTGCAGGTAGACCATGCAGGCAGTCTGGCAGGAGCTGGGGAAGGCAGGGTCCACAGAAGGAAAAAAAAAGCAGTGACCCTGATCTTTTTTTTTAATCCCAGAGCCTGCCTGCCTGCCTGAGCTGCATGGGGGCCTGGTGGCTGCAGTACTCCCCAAGACTGCCTGAGCCAGGTGCTTGTGGGCAGCTTAGCGGAGGAAGCGCTGCTGCCGCAGAGGGAAACACCAGCCCTCCCTCCCTCCACAGCTCAGGGGCCATTCTGCCTGCCAGCAGCTCTCTCTCCCCTGCTTACTGCTGGAGAGACGGGTAAGGATCAGGTGGACGCAGATGTACATGACACGGGGGTTTACTTCACTTTCAACTGAAGTGGTGTTTTTAAAAAACAAGGGATTAGCTTCCCAACCGAGGGCTGCTCTGAATGGTCTCCATGTGCTGCAGGGGGGCTCGCAGGGGCACAAGGTGCCACAGTGTGGGGTTCACCAGCAAGCAGCCCCTGCCCTTAGGCAAACTACACCCCAGCCAGCCATGGAGTGGCACGTGGAGGTAGGGGAGAAACCAGCTCTGGGCTGGCTGCTCCCCTCTCTCAGTGTGGCTCAGTGTGGGTGCTCCACAGTACACAGAGATGGGGGAGCAGCAAGGTAGTACTCAGATTTTACAAGACTACCCTGCTGTACAGTTAATTAGTTTTGTGTGCCCTTATATGGGCTCATGTGTAGACACCGCAATGTTTACAGTAAAGGTCTCGTGTAGACACGCCCACTGTTATTAATAGGGCTGGTTTCCAGAAAGAGTATGTGAAATTCTGAGTGTCTGAACAAATCATATCCAGAGCACTGTACAGATGTCATCTAGAAATTGATCCTATCAATAATAAAATTCCTTACAACATTAGACATAATCCTTAACTAAAATACATATAGCCAATAGTGTTGTGATCAAATGTTGCCCAACAGTTAAAGCTAAGCCAATACTATTATCTTTCGTGCAAAGAAACAAAGCAGAGACTCCATATGCCTGAAGAAGGGTGCTTATGTCCAAAAGCTTGCAAAGAACTTTTTCCCAACTACTCAGCTGGTCTAATAAAACATATCACATCTACTCAAAGAAGCTTGCTTGTCTTTGTGCAAAGAATCACACTTGAAAAGACAAATAAAATAAACTGGTACATTAAAAATACTAATACATGTTTTTAATACCATTGTTCAGGGGGAGATACTGGAAACCAAAAGAGTCATTTGAAAGTCAAGACCCTGCACCATTGTCATTTACTTAAATGGAAGCAAAATCTGGCTTTAAATGACTTATCTAAGGCCAGGTAGGAAGCTAATGCTGGGGACAGTTTTATGTCTCCTCATTTTAGAGTGTCTCACTTTAGCCACATATTCAAGCCTTTACAATTCCCTTAGAGATTCATTAGAAACAGAAATTTACAAAATAAAAACCGCTTCCCATTTCTTTAAGAAGAGGCTTGCTGGTTCCCAAGAGGCAGGAGTATCCTTAGTGATAGTGGTTGTGAAACTAACTTTTTCATGATTAAGAAAGAAAACAGGCTTATAATATCCACTTCCACTGCCAATGATCAACATTATGGATGCGTTAGGGCTGAAGCAATTTAAAAAAACACTTCTTTTAAAATAAAAAAAAGTCAAACTCTTTTAGAATTCATATTCAGATATTGTGTATGTGTTTAAACACCTCTTTAAGGCTATGTACAGACATTCAAGAAGCCCAAGCCCAAGATCTAAGTTATGCATTTTTTTTTATAAGCAGTGGAGATTAGATCAGTATAAACAACACACATATTTGTCCTTTTGGTGTGTGAGGGGGGAAATCTTAGACCAAGCGCCACCATTTTTAAACCAGTCTGTGTGCACCAAACTTCTGTTCTTTTACAGGTATAGACCAGTTTATGATCACTTATACTGCTAAAAGTGTAATGTCTGTATTTGACCTAGGTGTTTAATCATCCCATTACTACTAAATAGCATATTCATAATAAGTACTATTTTTTCCTGTGTTCTTGAGACAAGGTACTGAGCAGAATTTGTAGATTTGTTGAAATCTGACATGGTCACACCGTGAGTGCTTCTGCTATGGCCTTAAACTTGCAAACTCTGGGCTATCAACAATGTGCCTTAGTACCTGCATCACCCCAGCCCCATAACTATTATTGTATATCATATATCTAGTAAAAGAGATTAAATTTATTCCATGTGCCTTATTGGCTATCTTTTATAAAAGGCTGAGTACCCACACGCAGGATCAAATTTTCTAAATAACTTAACATGCTGGTTATAAGCTGCGTGAGGGAATCTCTTAAAAAATTGACCATAAGTGCCCTTAAAGATCTGTTGGGGTTTAGTCACTTAAAACAGCAGTTTCCAAATGCTGACAGATTGTGTACCATCAGTTTTAAAAAAATACAACCTTAAGTACCACCGGCAAATTTTTGTCATATAAAGGAATTATAATCAATCTGTTAATGTGTACCACTAACAGGTTGTCTGTGTACCACTGGTGGTACGCTTAGCACATATTGGGAATGGCTGATTTAAAATATTTGGCCTTTATTTGACAGCTATAATCTTTTAAAAAAATGAACCCAGATTGTGAGACTCACCACTTGGTAAAATATAGTCCTGAGGTCTTGAATATCCGACATTACATAATATTGCGTACATCTAGATGTGCACTTTATTGCACATTAAACTAACCTAACGTACAGCAAAGCATCACCATGTACATATGCTCAGCAATTACTGCAAAACATTCATGTAAAGAGCTGTTTGCTAGTACTGGCAGATACAGGTACTAGCCAACAGTGTTTTACATTAATGCGCCTGAGTTCACATATAGATGCTGACCCAGAAGCAAATTGCTCTTGGTCAGTCCAGGCAGCAGGGGGACAAAACCGCTGCTCAGCTTGGCCCTGTGCTCTGGGTGGCAAGGAGCTGTCCCCAGCTCTGGGGGAAGCTCTGAGAGGCAGGGAGCTTAGGGCCGGGCAGGCAAGGCAGTGAAAGCCGGTGTCCACTCCATAACTTTGGGGGGCTTGCCCTCATGCTGACCTGGGTGCCTTAGAGAATCACGGCAAGGATAAGGGGTGTTGGCAGGGAATGGGTTGCAGGTGGCCAGTTAAAAGGGAAGTCAAATTTTGCCTGGCTTTCCTTGCTTGATCCCTAGAAGCAGGGGGATCAAGTGATGAAAGGCAGGAAAACTTCACCCTCCCTTTGCACTGGGCACCTGTAACAGACTCCCTGCCACCATCCCCTTTACCTGCCATGATGCTTCAAGGCATCTGGGGCAGTACAAGGGTAAATCTTCCAGAGCCACAGACCAGGGGGCATGGTTCCCCACCACCAACCTGGGACATTGGGCTATCATTGCCTGCCCTGCCTGCCCGGCCCCATGCTCCCCACCACACAGAGCTTCTTCTAGAGCCAGGGACAGCTCCTCACCCACACTCTGGATCTCAGGACTGGTCCCCCATATCCCCTGCCAGCTGAGGGCTGCTCCCAGTGCCCCCTGCTAGCCCAGAGCTGGCACTCAGAGAGACTAGAATTCCCCCTGGTTACTGCAGCAGAGCAGAGCAGGGCAGGATCAGCCCTGGAATAACCTGCTCTTGTCAGGCTCAAAAGCTCTTGACCCAGGTACATATGTAGTTGCATGCCTGGGTGCAGTTTAATGCACCTGAATTTTCTGAGCAGACACATTAATTGCATGTGTAGACATGCCCACTGGAGATATACAGCAGTAGTATTTTTCCTTATCGTATCTAGAATTAGAGCAATAATTCTTGTTCATTATAGTGAAGTACCTTAGAATGCTAAAAGTTTACTAAATCATCATTAATAGACAAAATGATTAAATTTGGGTGGAAAAATTACTTCCTGTCAAACATGAAAGTCTTTGAATATTTAAAATAAATTATTATTAAACACAGGAGAAAATCAAGATTTTTTAAAAGTAACCTTCCCCCTCCCCTCCCCCAAATGAAGAAGAACCAGCCAAATCCTGGCACTTATAAGATACAAATCCAGGACATCAATAAGCAAATCTCTGGCTAAAATCAGGAGATATGGGGATAGTGCTCAAACTACCAGACTATTGACTATTATTGGATGGACATGGCTTTTCTTCTGACCAGAAATTCCATCCTTAATCTAAAAATAGCTTACCTAAAAGAAATTCCTTCAAAGAGTTCAGTTTTAGCAAACAGTATAATTTTGGATGTAATGACAGTTTCTGACAAAAAATATCATCTATAAAAACACACATACACAACATACACCACAAAGAAATAATGAACCATTCACAGAAGCATGTTTGTTATTCTGACATTTTCACCATTCATTATTTAGGAGATAATGGCATACATCTTCACTGCAATTTTAAGCAAGTCTTTTGCCATTATTTGTATCTGTGGAATGTTGTACCAACATTGGTTTTATTGTATTTTCCATTTAATTTATTTTAGCATCTCAAATAAACAACTACATATGCCAAGAATTCAGGACATGCTTCATTATTTTCAAATATACATTTGTTGCACTAAACAAGATTATTAAATTCTTACAATCACAAAAAATAACATCAGCAGGATTCACTTAATCACTTTCATTTTCTGAGAATGGGCAGACGTGATAAATCAGAAGAGGACCACAAGTGAGCTGGGACCACTAATCTACCACAACATTTTTTCCTAACAGGAAAATAAAATTAGTAAGATTTCAGTATTATAAGTTGAATACAGGTACATGCATATCCTTAGTAACAAATATTTAATTAAATATTATTTTTGATTCAATTAAAATATATGACATTCTTTCAGACTTGAAGCTTTGCAACCTGTGATAATTTATTTTTCTTAGAATATGTAAGGTATGATTGTAGTTAGGTACACCACAATAAATCAAGAGCAACTTCACTCCACAGATCAAGATGGGATCAGAAGGGGGACAGATTGAGGTACTGTGAGTCAGAATACAAAAGGGTCAGGGGAGAGACTCAGTAGTGGGGGTCTATTATAGACTGCCACACCAAAAGGAAGAGATAGACCTAGAATTTTCAAGGCAACTCTCAGAGGCAGTACGCTCAAGGGACATGGTTGTCATTGGTGACCTAAACTACCCTGACATCTGCTGGGAGGAGCAATCAGCTAGATCTGATCATTCACATAGGTTCTTAACCTGCATACAGAACCTTTACCAAATGCAGGAGGTATACAGTCCCACTAGGGTAGATGCCTTACTAGATTTGTTTTTTGCTACAGGGGATGATCTATTGGGCAATCTGCAGATAGAGGGTAACCTAAGGGATAGTGACCACCAGTTGTTAGAATTCACTATCCAGCAAAAAGTGGGAAAGATAACCAGCAGGGCAGAAGTGCTAGATTTCAGAAAGGCCAATTTCAATGAGCTCAGGAGATTAGTAAGTGAGGTACTGAGGAATAGGGGCATTGGTAAGATGGGAGTAAAGGAATGGTGGTCATTTCTCAAGGGAATTATCCTTAAGGCACAGAAGAGGATTATGCCACTTCACATCAAGGTGAGTAAGGGGTCAAGAAACCCTCTTGGCTGTACAGGGAAATCCAAGAAAGCCTAGGGGTGAAAAAGAGGCATACAAACTATGGAAGTAGGGGGAAGCCACCAAAGAGGAATATACCTACTTGGCTCATACTTGCAGGGAGTCAGAAAGGCCAAAGCAACAATGGAAGTTAGGCTGGCAACAAAAATTAAAGACATCAAAAAGTCCTTCTTTAGGTATATAGGGAGCAAAAAGAAGGTTCATGGCAACATAGGACCCTTACAGGACAGACTAGGGCAATTGGTGACAAATAGGAGGAACAAAGCTGAGTTCTTCAATGAACTTTTTGCATCTGTATTCCTGAGCATGGATAAGGACATATCTCCCATTTGGACTACAGGCAGGCACAAGAGGGACATCAGCCCACCAACAGTTAGTGCTGACCTAGTGAAGGGGCACTCGAAGGGGCTGGACGTGTTCAGATCAGCAGGCCCAGATGATTGCCATCCAAGGGTGCTGAAGGAATTGGCAAGTGTCATCGCTGAATCACTGGCATTACTGTTTGAGCACTCATGGCACACAGGACAGGTCCCAGAGGATTTGAAAAGGGCCGATGTGGTTCCTATTTTCAAGAAGGGGAGAAAAGAGGATCTAGGTAACTATAGGCCAGTTAGCCTTACCTCTATTCTCAGGAAAACCTTTCAAAAAATTATTAAGGGCCATATTTGTGGGAGTCCAGGGGGAAAAATAATGCTGAAGGGCAACCAGCATGGATTCACAGCAGGTAGATTGTGCCTTACTAACCTTGTTTCTCTTTATGATCAGGTCACCAAATGTTTAGATGAAGGAATCTAAGTCAATGTCATTTACTTGGATTTCAAAAAGGCCTTTGATACGGTGTCTTATCCCATAAATAAACTAAGCGGCTGTGTCATAGATGATTACATGGTCAAGTGGGTAGCAAATTGGCTTATGGGACGCACCCAGAGAGTGGTGGTGGATAGTTCAGTATCGACTTGGAAAGATGTGGGCAGTGGAGTCCCCCAAGGTTCAGTCCTTGTACCAGCGCTGTTCAGTATCTTCATCCATGATTTGGATGAGGATGTGAAGAGTACTCTGTCCAAATTCATGGACGACACCTAATTATGGGGCAAAGTAAGCACCCTGGGGGGCAGTGAATGGATTCAGGTGGATTTGGACAGGTTGGAAAGTGGTCAGAAAAGAATAGGATGAAGTTTAATAAAGATAAGTGCAAAGTGCTGCACCTAGGGAGAAAGAATCAAGAACACACTTACAGACTGGGGTATGACTTCTTAAGCAGCACAGCAGCAGAAAGGGATCTTGGAGTCATAGTCAACTCCAAGATGAACATGAGTCATCAATTTAATGAAGTGATAGGTAAAGCTAATCACACTCTGTCACGCATTAGCAGGTGCATCATGAGCAGATCTAAGGAGGTGATACTTCCCCTCTATGCAGCACTGGTGAGGACACAGCTGGAGTACTGCGTCCAGTTTTGGGTGCCGCATTTCAAGAGGGATGTGCATAACCTTGAGAGGGTCCAGAGGAGGGCCACTCATATGGTTAAGGGCCTGCAAGTAAAGTCCTACGAGGAGAGATTGAGGGAGCTGGACCTCTTCAGCCTCTACAAGAGAAGGCTGAGAGGTGATCCTCTGGCTGTCTATAAATTCATCAGAGGGGGGAGGGATGCAGCAAGGAATAGGAGATACTCTGTTTACCCCTTGGGGTAACTAAAAACAACAGAAACAAACTGAAAGACAGCAGATCTAGATTAGATATCAGGAAAAACTTCTTTATGGTAAGCCTGACCAGAATCTGGAATGGGCTTCCAAAGGAGGGGGGTGCTCTCTCCTACCTTGGAGGTCCTCTTGTCCAGTCTCCTCTTAAAGAACACTCAGATAGGGCCTCTTTCTCTGCCAGTTGTTGTTTCCCAGTGGGGACTTCCAGGCTATAGAATCTGGGCTGTGTTTCTTGCAGCTCCACATTTAGAGCTCCAGCAGAACCGTCACAGTCAACCTTATAATTCCATTCCATTCCATTCACAGTAGGCAAGTGGCACTGGGGATAAGGGCTAATTTGTGTCATGCCTGCCAAAAAAGAAGTCATCCCAGCTGCCCCCCCCCATATGGCAAGAAAGGGTCTCCTTCCTTTTTTTATTTTACCATAGGAAGGTATGAGAAATATGTATTACATAAGTGACTTTGGGATCATCCAATCATTTTTGGAACAGAAAAAGAACAGAAGAGCA
>NW_017729004.1:62677519-62693911 GCF_001723915.1 Gavialis gangeticus | reverse complement strand
ATATATAATTTAGATATATATAAAATGCAGATTATAAATGCAGATTGTATTTTATATACATGATTTGTGGGCAATATACAGAAACAGTGAATTACCCACTGACACAATTCATATGAAATATTCTGTAAAGCTGATATTTCTTCTAGGTTTTCATGCTTTGGACCTGTAACAAAAATGTTCTTGAATTTATTTTCAAATTCCCTCAGAGGACTTTCAAAACACTCTATGCATGGTAGGCTTGTTCTTTCTCTTTGTATTTTCTTTCTTTCTTTCTTTCTTGTTTTCAGTCTCATAAAGACTCTGCTTTTCCACACATTCTTTCATTAATTAGCTGGCTGATGGGCTATGGCCAGCTCCACAGCTCACTGAGCAGCCTAATATTAATATCTTGTAGCTTTCTTTTACGCAAATGCCATATACCTTTTCAGTGTATAAGCAAACAGCAGCTTGGTAATGAGAAACTGGCCTCCAGCTTTTTCTTTTCTATGTTATCTAAAGAGAGGGCAAAATGAATAAATAAATAAAGATTTTTTAAAAATATATTCAACCATAGACCCATGATATTCAAATAGTATTACTGGTCTGGCAGACAAGCCATTCTATCTTACTTTAAATTGAAAAAGAACTTGGAGAGAATTTTAAGTAAAATATTTGATTGGGATAAAAAATTCTGCATGAAATCTGAACAATACCATAAGTACAGGGTTTGGGATTTATTTCTTTGAGTTTATCATAGTCTTGTTTTAAAGGAGAACATCTAAATGAAGCTATAGTCACACTTGATACAAGTTAGAAAAACGAAAAGAAAACTTAAATTTCCAGTTCTCCTGCAATTGGCAGGTATGCATCTTTTATGAAATCCACTATCTATTTCATGAATACCATCCAGTTCGAATGTAACATTTAGCATGGCTTTGAACATTCATTTCATAGAAAGAATGTAATCTCTTTTGGACAGATAATGTCTGAGAAACTGTGACAGAGCAATCCAGAGAAATCAACATAGAATAAGTCTATTATAGTGAAATTGTGGTTTGTGGTTTGCTGTTTGCCATGCCATGCTGGGATAGTTAACTAATATGTAGCATGTACACAGATAACTGCATAGGCATATACATAATAAGCACTTTTTCTCACAAAATTTATAGTGCGACTCAGAGTGTGATACAATCTGCTGCAGTGCCCTGGCACATTTTTGCTGCACGCTGTTCCAAAAGACCTATACCTTCCCTCACCCTGGTGCTCAAAATACTACCTATTTACAGCTAAGACCTCAGGAGAGTTAAGCAATAACTTGCACCTAGCAAATATGCTTTTAAAATGTATGTGAAGTGCTTTCTCAAGCAACCATGCTTCCTCTACCTATACTCTAGTTCACTTTATGGGAGTTCCTTGGGCAGTCATGCATTGCCAGTGCAAGCTGTGTGTCCAGCCTGTGTAACACAAGACATTTTGCTGTGAAGTAGCAGTTTATTGAACAGCAAGCCTGACCATCCACATGTGCACACACTTACTGAGCAATAAGCTTTGCTAATTGTAAGTAAGTTTGAAGTTTGAGCAAGGCGGGCACTCTAATATATATATATAAATGGGGTTGTTTGGCCAAATGCAGGAGGGTGGGTATGACCAGTTGGTGCAGCAGTGCCGCATAAAGGTCAAGGTTATGCGGGCACAGTGAGTCACCATCACTGATCATAACTGTTGGACAGGGAGTGCCCAGTAGTCCATGCCCTTTATGCGGCAACTGGATGCCATCCTTATGCCCTGGGCCCCAGGCTGCAGCCGTACTGTGTACAGCAGCACAGGCAGCCTGCCTGAGCCCGTTACAGGTTGGCATCCACAGCGATGTAACACTAGGGGAGGGCCCCTCATGCCACCAGCAACCTGTCCCACTGAGCTCCCTGCCTCTGCATCCTACAGCAGTTAAGAGAGCCCAGGCCAGTGCATGCCCTGACAGCTCCATGACCTCAGCCCCAGCCATGAGGCACACCTGGCTGTGTCACTGGCAGTCACCAGCAGCACCATCCCCTTCCTAGGGGCGGGGAGGAGGTGCTTCAGTCTGGGCATCTATATGCTGCACCTCTGACTGTTGAGTCCATCAGGAGCCTCACATCATTGCTGACAGTTGGGACAAACACAAGCCACCAAGCACACGAGCCCCACCCATATAGTAAGCCCCACGCTGATGGAAGGCTCTCTCTGCCCCAGGCCTGGCCCCTGCCCCCCTGCATGCCCCTGGCCCCAGGTTCCCACCCCCCCTCCGCACAAAACACCCAGCATGCAGGGAGGCAGGAGGCAGTGTAAAACTTTACTGAGCACCCTGTTACTCTGCAGCTAGGAATGCATTGATGCTGGCAGTGATGTCATCCTCAGCTGCAGGGGGCAGTGACATGTAGTGCAGCCACAATTAACCCTCCAGACAGCAATGGAGGTTGCAGGGCAGTGCAGGCTTCTTGCCTGCCACACTGTCAAAGCTCAGGGTCCCATGCCAGGTGCACAGGGTTAGTGTACCTTCGTTCTGCACACTCAGCTCCTTTTGCTGTGCCTGGGACACACGCAGCAGGGGCAAACTCAGGATGCAGAGCAGCCATGGCGGGGGGGCTGGCCCCAGGGTGCCTCACCAAAGATACCCCCTGTGGGGAGGGCGGGGCAGCCTGCAGCTCCACCCAAGCCTGGGCTCCATGACCTTGGTGACAGTACAGGAGACATGCTGGCCTGCAGGAGGAAAAGTTGGGGAGTGGCTCTGGAGCCATGGCAACTGGTACTGCCAGAAGCCTGGCCTGTCCTGGTCTGGGAACAGGGCAGGTAGGCTGCCTGTGGCCAGCACCCAGCAACCCACCAGCACCTGGGGAGCAAGTGGGGACAGGGGGCTCAGTTGGTGGCTGCTTGAACCTGCCCAGCTGACTTTCCACGGTCTGTGGGCACCCACGCACACACAACCCCCAGTCTGAGGCCTTGGCAAGGTGTGTGGAGGAAATTACCTGCCAAGACAGGTGGCAGGCAGAGGCCATCACCCACCAGGATGCATGGGACTGGTGCAAGGAGATGTGGTACCAGTGCAAGGAGGCATGGAACTAGGCAGACCAGGAGTACAGGATGCAGCTCCTGGTCCTAGAGAAGTGGTGCATGGTGGCCCTGGACAAGCAGGCTGCACTCATGACCAGGGCAGTGGAGGCCATAGAGAAAGAATGCCAGACTTTTGTGCCACTTGCTGCCCTGTCTCTGAACATAGCCCAGCCTGGCCCATGGCAGTCAGCCACCACCCAGCATCAGCCCCCCCACCCTGTGGGCCTGGACAGAGGTCCAGAGCTGCCTCCACCAGCCAGGAGCCCAGGCCCTAGCTCCCATCCCGGGTCCGCTGCCTGGTCCTAGCCCCACTGCTCACCCTGGCGCTAAGTGGGCTCAGAGCAGGAGCTGCCTGCAGTGAGGCTAGGACTGTGCACTGGCCCTGTTGGCCCTGGCCACTGGCTGCTGGAGTGGGAGCCGCCTGCACTGGGGAAGAGTGGCTGCCATCACCCCTGGGTGAGCCCCCCACTCTCCAGGCTTGCCATAGCATACATACCCACAGGGGCACAATCAAAGTACAGGGTGCTGGCCACCTGTCCCTGGGATCTGCCCACTAGGTGCCCCCACCCCATGTCCCCCCACCCTGGTATGGTACACACACAACCACAGCACTTCACTTATTGTAAATAATTCACACAGGGAAGAGGTTGTTTTATTGGTGGTGGGTAGGGTAGGGTGGGTGGTGCAGAGGCTCTGTTGGGGAAGGTAGGGGCAAATAAGTGTTCATCTGGTGGGGGTTCAGCTGGCCAGTATAAAGCTGTATGAGCCATAGGAGGAGTGGGTAGGCAGGGTCTCCAGTGAGGAAGGGTGGGACCATCTCAGCACCCAGCTGGAGGCTGGCAGGGCAGAGTTCTTGAAGACATGGGCATCATGGACGCTGCCCACGCAGTTGGCACTCACGTTGGTGAAGGCATCGTAGTGCCAACTGCTGGCAGGATTCGGACAGCCATGGGCCAGACTGTGGTCAGCACAATGTGCCAGCAGAGCCAGCACAGTGACCAGCAGGAGCCTGGGGTGCTGGGTGTCACTGCCAAGGGCAGGGGCAGGGGCAGGGGCAGGGGCACAGGCTGGAGCAGCCATGGCATGGGGAGGAAGAGGCTCCAGCGAGAGAGCTGTTGCATGCTTCTCCCACACTGTGCATGCTGCTCCTGGCCAGAAACACAGCTGGCCAGGGAGCAGGAAGCAGGGCTGCCTCCTATAGATGTCCTCTAGCTGCAGGCAGCTACAGCTGGAGCCTCTAGCTCCCCTTGGTGGCAGCTCAGGTCCATTGCAGGGTCCCAGGAAGCAGGAGCAGTTTGCATGTGTAGACGTCTGCCTGGGAGTATTTACTCATGAGTCAACTGCTCCTGCATCAAATGCACGTGTAGACAGACTCAGCAAGTAGCAAATGCTTCTCCTATGTTACTTCATCTGCAAATGTGGGTCTGTGTTTCAAGAATATCAGCAATTCCCACAACATGAATGCAAACCAAAACTGTTCATGTTAATGTTCATAAATAAAGACTCATCATGAATATCACTGAATTGAACACCTATTCTGAACCTGAATAAATTTTTGTAACACTGTTTTTACAGATACAATAATAGAAAATAATTTATAAATACATATTTTAGACTGTCATCACTTGATAATAAACAACCTAGAGAGTAAAATATAAATATAATTAAAATACAATAATTATATACCCCATGCCTTGAAATTGGTACAGAATTATTCTGTTTTTAAAAGGTGTTTTTCCCCCTTTTTTTCCTCCCTGATAAAATTTACAAGATCAGGATGATTTCTTGTATGTTCATTACCCTATTCCTTGTTGGAAGAAAATATTTTTAACAGAGAAATTGTGCCAGTGATTTAAAAAGTTTCACTTGAAAATTTAAAAAAATTGAAGAAGTTCACAGGAAGGGGAGATGTGCCTATTTCTTTAATAGCATATCTTTTAGCTGAATGACTGAATGTAAAGCATGTGAGAATTGCAGTTGCTATGGTAACTTTGATTGTTTTTAATAGCAGGGAACTAAAAGACATAAAACATGCCTTGATTGACAGCTGCCCTAGGGCTGCATCAACTTGTATAACTTTATTAAAATGGATTTTTGTATATTACTAAAAAGAAACAAGCCAACTTTTGTTATTCCCTGCCTGCTATAAATTTTCAGACTACTGTAAATGTTTTCTAATGAGTACTGTAAACATGAACTGGCCAGTCACACCTAGAGAAAGGGCATATCATGGGTAACAGTAAGAAGAAATATTACCACAAGATTCTCTAGACTTCAATTTAATTGGACCTACAAGGATCTGATTTTTGTATATACTAAGGAATAACAATAACTTTCATTCATTCTTTGGTTACTCCCATCTCTCCTCTTGGTTAATCTGTCTAACCAGCTGACAGAGTTGGTTACTCTGTCTTTTCTGTTTGATCTATTTTCATCTGGCTTCATCTGAATGGAATAACTTCTCTAGGAACATACATACAGAAGGCAAATCCAATTTTTTTAATAATGTAATAATGCACTCCTGCATCGCTCAATGCTCTGTTTAATAGATGGGGTATTAAGCACCAAGATATATTAAAAATGTGCTATATACACCCATAAACAATATTAGGGATAGCATTTATGGACACCTCTCTGAAAATTGTGTGTGTGATGCAAGACCTGTGCTTCCACACAACTAACTTTAAGATAATTCTGTTTTTATTTGTATCGCATCTGTATTTCTTGCTTCCAGAAATAGGATTCTTAAAATAATACCAGCAAAGCCACTGTCACAGAACAATGTGTTCCATATTTGTGTACGTCTTGCAATGTAGTACTACAAAAAAAGACATTGACAAATCAACCTTTACTGACCTTTACCAGGTTTACTAAAGTGATTATATATACCTTCTATTTGAGTCATCACTCAACACTGACAATCCCATGCAGCTGAGGATGATTGTCTTTCATGATTGTCTTATTGATGAAACTGAAGATAGCTGACAAGGCCTATCTGGGATTAACAGACTCTGTTGCAGCTCAGACACATTTCCAGCAAGCTGGGCAGCTCTGGGTTCTTGTTTGCTCCATAACACACTCTTTCTGCCACTCCCATTTTTCTGTCTCTATTGTCATTGTAAGGTTTCAAAGTGCTGAGATCTTTGCAGCAGACTCTTCCTCCATTTGGGGTGGTCCTGGGCAATAGTTTCCCATGAGTTGATATCAAGCTTGCATTTGTTTAAGTTGCCTTGAGGACATCCTTGAAGTGCTTTCTCTGCCCTCCTCTTGAGCATATGCTTTGACTGAGTTGGAAGAATAAAACCTGCTTCAGAAGTCTGGAGACATCTGGATAACATGGCCAGCCAGCACCATTGAAGTCTGATGATCATCACCTCGATGTGCATGGTGTTTGCTTGTGAGAGGACACTAATGTTGGTGCATCTGCCTACACATTGGATTCAAAGAATCTTCTACAGGCACTGCTGATGGTACTTCTTCAGTGACTTCAGGTGTCTCCTGTATGTTGTCCACATTTTAGCTCTGTACTGTAAAGTGGGGATCATGACTGCTTGAAAAGCCATGGTTTCTGAGATATGGGATATACTCAAAGTTATATCCCATATCTCAGGGATGAATCTGAATTACTGGAGCTGGGGGCTGCTCATTAAGAGCTTGCTGATGGAGAGCCTTAGTCTTCTGAACGTTAGGTGTCAGTCCCATTTTCTTGCATGCCTCAGTAAAGGTGTGAATGATTGCCTGAAGGTCTGCTTCCAAATGATCACACACTACTGCATCATCAGCATTCTGGAGCTCAATGATTGAGGTCAGGATGGTCTTGGTTTCAGCTCAGAGTCAGCTGGTAGGCTCAGGGTCAGTTGGGATCAAACAGTTTACCATCCATTCAGTAGTTTAGCTCCACTCCAACTGGAAGCTTGTTGGTGGGCAGATGTAGCATCTTGTTTTATCCCTTGTTTTATGACACCATTAACATGTGGCTGGGTTACAACTTAAGAGGTGATTAACTGGCTAATTGCATCTTAACTATAATGTATGGCAGGGGCATCTGATATACAAACTAAAATTGTGCCTTTAGACATGCTTTTGTTAACCTCAGGTAAAATTTAGGTACCTAAATCCAAGCGAGCAATCCACAAAAAACACTTTAACAACTTAGGCATATGACAGACGGTGGGCATCTAACTTTTTGCCAATGAAGTTATCTGTGTGCCAGGATTTCTCCTGCTGTGACTGCTCAAAAATGTACCACCTTGCCTGAGCTAAGCGTACTGGTGTTCTGAGGGGTCAGGTCCATAGGCGTGCTCATAGTATTCCATATATGCCTCATCAGCTTTGAGGGCACACCTTGAAACACACCCACCACAGTCACTCTCATTGAAAAATATTGTGGTGTTCTCACACATCTTTTATATAGTAGCATAGTGGTTAAAAAATGCACATATCATGGGAGACCTGGGTTCTGTCCAGTACCTCCAAAACTGGAACAGATTCACATCCACATCTCCCGAGAGAATTCCTCAGGCATCCTTCACCTTTCTGGTGTATCTGAACCAGTGTGTAGAAAGAAATGACTGTCATGGGACCAGAAAATAGAATTCTATAGCCAAGTAACGAGCCAGTTTCCTGCAACAGAGAAGGTACAGGTTCTGGTATTGATATTGTATTGTATATTGTATGTTACTGCATAAAAGGTTGGTAATATTATCATTTTCTGTCTTATCCATGCCAGCTATAATAATAACACACCTTCATTTTGCAGTTTAGATATATGACTGCCTTTTTCTTTTCTTCCTGCTCTGGACATGCCTTTTTTACTTTGTATCTTCCAGGGGAAAATGAGGGCTTGGGGACAGTTGTAAACACTAGGACAATTTAGGCTACATTATATCTATTTCACTGCATATATAGTAATCTGTAAGTTTTAGACCTAGTGATAAAGCCATTCTTCTACTCTATGTAGAAACCATCTCTAGCATTAGAGAGGCTGATTCATCCTTCATATTTCCAGATCAATATGTAATAATTAATTGCAGGCCCTCAAAATTAAAAAAAAAACAACCCATGAGATACTTATTAATAATGTTTACTCTAGTGGTTCTTGTTTTCTAATTTTCCTCTCCAACTCTTTAAGCTAAACACTCATTTACTTAGAAAAACAAATCAAACCTGAAAGTCTGATATCATGACATGACTCTAGGATTGGGACTTTAAGAAAAAATTGCAAATATTGTAAGAATCATTATAAGATCCTGAGTTGTGGAAACACTGCAGTTCTTTCTTTATAGTGAAGAACACTGCCTGCTAAAATGTAGATGGCAACAACAACAAAAAAGCAATCGTCATGCAAGTAGCTTTATTTTCTGCAAACCTCCAGCAAGTGCTCAATGGACCATTCTTTGGTAATGCCTACTATATCTTGTATAGCTTTAAATTTTTATAAAATTACCTAGTCATGCTTAGTTGTTAATGCTTCCTGAGAGATTCAAAGCCCTTATGGTGTTTACGAGTCTGATTCTGCTTTATGAGAAGCACTTTGAGCTCACATTGAAACAACTAAAGTCAATGTGTATTGAGTTTGAACTTTCTAGGAATAATGTTTATCTAGGTGAAAGAACAAAAAAATTCAATGCAATTTACATGATCTGTCACAGATTGGTATGAAAAGATCACTCATGGTTTATGAAAAGATGAAAGGAATGTGAATGGAATATGTAATTGAGTCTTCAAGTAGGCGTGACACTAACATGTTGCTTGCATTAAGCCTTGAATAACTGGTCTCTATACATGAAACCCTTCTGCAACAAAAGTTTAGGGGACCAGGGGAAATATGTCCGGGGCCATTTTTTCCTAAAATAAATATAATGATGGTTGAAGGTAGACATATTCTATATCTACTTCCGGAAGATTAAACCCTGGTTTGCCCCACAAATGGTTTTCCTTTTGAAAGCCCTTAGGAATCCTTGGAACATGAAAATCCTGTATATACATATAAGATAATTAAAACTCCAGTGCAGTGCTTTAAGAGTTTTGTCAACCCCATTGTTCTAAATGATATTTTTGTGATTTATAGAGGTCTAGAACTCTTCGTTCTAGCATAAACTCAACTTATATACGCTCCAGCCTATCAATCCAAATAGATTTAAAGATAGTCAAAGGACATAAAAGAATAAACACTTCCCCTATTCCATTCCAGAGAAAACAATTCCACAAGGTTCACCTATGGTGTGCAGTTACTCAGTCCACTTATGTAGCCTCCGCCCTTTTTTTGCTAGTCTTCTGTCCTATTAAGTCAATTCTGTATTGTCCCTGGCTAGGGACAAAAGTACGTATAAACCAGTATAAGTGATCAGAAGCCAATTCAAGTCTGTAACACAGCAGAAGTTCAGTCCACATTAACCATTTTCAAAATGGCTAAAACCAGCTTAAGATAAATATGGATGGATGTAGTATGACACTTAACTTATTTAGGTTCAATCGGTTTATTGAACTTCTGCCCCAGATCCACTCCAGATTCAAGTTAACTCATAGTCCCCCAGTATCCCAAGATGCTTTGCACCTCCCCAAGCAGACCCCACTCTCAGGGTGGGCAGGCTAGCCTTAGCACAAGCTGTCTGCTTCAGCAGAGCAGGAAGGTGTGCTCTAGCACACCCCCCCACACACACACACACCAGCTTCTGGCCTAGGCAACTGCAGGCACATGGCTGCATTTCCAGAATCAAAAGTGAATGTCTGTTCATATGCTTATCAGTTCAATCTACGCAGCTTAGACTAACCTGTGAAGATTGAATCAATTCAACCTTGGGTTTTTTTACTATGTATATTTAGCCCTAAGCATTGGACTAAGTGACTTGGTCATCTCAAGCTCTGAATGCTTAGACATATTCCCTTCAGAATCCACCTGGTTATGGGAGTTCTTATTTTTCTACTTATACCCACCAAAATAATATGAGCTATTTTATGTATAAAATACATAAGGTGCCAGATGATTGGAAGGTAGCAAATGTGGTCCCCATCTTCAAGAAAGGGAAGAGGGAGGACCCGGGCAACTATAGGCCTGTCAGTCTTACCTCAATCCTGGGGAAACTCTTTGAGAAGATCATCAAGGAGCACATTTGTGATGGGCCGGCATCAGAAATGATGCTCAGGGGCAATCAGCATGGATTTATTAGGGGGAGATCATGTCAGACCAACCTGATTGCCTTCTACGATCAGGTCACAAAGGCCATGGATGCAGGTGTCGCGGTGGATGTAGTCTTTCTGGACTTCAGCAAGGCCTTTGACACCGTCTCTCACCCCATCCTAGTTAAAAAACTAGGCGACTGTGGCATAGATGCCTACACAGTCAGATGGATTGCAGATTGGCTGAGGGGTCGCACTCAGAGGGTGGTGGTGGATGGGTCATACTCGACCTGGGGGGAGGTGGGTAGCGGAGTCCCCCAGGGCTCGGTCCTGGGGCCTGCGCTGTTCAATTTCTTCATCAGCGATCTGGATGATGGGGTGGAAAGTAACCTGTTTAAATTCGCTGATGACACCAAAATTTGGGGGGAGGTGAGCACGCTAGCAGGGAGTGAGAGATTGCAGAGGGATCTGGATAGGTTACAGGGGTGGGCTAACAGGAACAGGATGCGTTTCAATACGGACAAGTGCAGGGTGCTGCACTTGGGCAGTAGGAACCAGCAGCACACTTACACAATGGGGAACTCCCTACTCGAGAGCACGGAGGCAGAAAGAGATCTTGGAGTCATTATTGACTCCAAGATGAACATGGGCCGACAATGCGAGGTCATGGTTGGCAGGGCTAACCGGACCTTGTCGTGCATCCACAGGTGCATCTCGAGTAGAGCCAAGGAGGTGATCCTCCCCCTCTACGCGACGCTGGTCAGGCCACAGCTGGAGTATTGTGTCCAGTTCTGTGCGCCCCATTTCAAGAGGGATGTGGACAACATGGAGAGGGTCCAGAGGAGGGCCACCCGCATGATCCGGGGACAACAGGGCAGACCCTACAGTGAGAGACTGCGGGACCTGAACCTATTCAGCCTCCACAAGAGAAGGCTGAGGGGGGACCTGGTGACCGTCTATAAACTCACTAGGGGGGACCAGAAGGGTTTGGGGGAGACGCTGTTTCCCCTAGCGCCCGCTGGCATAACAAGGAGTAATGGGCACAAGTTGATGGAGAGGAGGTATAGATTGGACATCCGCAAAAACTACTTCACAGTTAGGGTGGCTAGGAGCTGGAACCAACTTCCAAGGGAAGTGGTGCTGGCCCCTACCCTGGGGGTCTTTAAGAAGAGGCTGGATGCCTACCTGGCTGGACTCATTTGAGTCCCGTTTTTGTTTTGGGGTTTTGTTGTTCTCCCGCCCTGGTGGGGGGTTGGGCTAGAAGATCTACTAGGTCTCTTCCGACCCTAAATCTATGAAACTATGAAACTATGTATAATTGTGTCTGGATGATATTTTACTATAGATATAGATATAGATATAGATATACATATAGATATCTCTATATAGATCTATATCTAGAGAGACAGAGAGAGAGAGAGAGAGAGTAAAATCTATATATAATTGTGTGGAAGTGGGTGTGTATTATATGCACAAGTATCATCATGGTCTAAGATCACATAGTTGAGGATGGTAGCAGGCTATACATTTTATACACACACACACGTGTGTATGTGTGTGTGTGCGTGCATACGTGTCAGTCTGTTGAATAACTGTCAATGTGGTTAGCAGTGTGCGTGTGCAAGTGTACATTGACAATTATTCAACAGAATGAGTTGGATATATAATATATAGGCCATGCTACTATCCTCATATATAAAATGTATGTATGTATACACATGCGTGCACACACACATCTACATGTATAAATATTCCACTCATTCTGTTGAATAATTGTAAATGTATATACCTACACTTCTAACTGCATTTACAGTCATTCAACAGAATGAGCAACATAGCCAAAGTTTCAAAGATGTATAGCATCTAGTGCCACATGGACTGAGATGAGAACTGCAGGAATGAAGATATCTAGCCTCACAAATTAACAGTTACTCTGGAAGTCAACAGAAGAAACCCTGCTGATACCATTACAGGCATAAAAACATTTTGCCATGAACATACTTATATAAAGAGTCTTCCAAGATGGAGTCAGGTCTAAAATGATGGTTGGAGAATCTGACATGAAATTGATTTGCAGCAGTCAGGTCCACAGAAATTACTATTTTTCCGCTTTATGTTTGCTTTGCCAAACACAGTACTTGGGTTTTTTTCTTTAAGCATCCACAAAACTAAATCTCAGGTCTAAGAGACTCAAGAGACTAGCTGATTGTACAGTTATGTACTTAACAGTGGCTATGTCTACACAAGATGATGACTATGCAGTTGTTACTGTGCAGTCATTTAGTGCTTGCATACACAAGTACTAAATGACTGCATAGTAACCAGACTTACTGCGCAGGAGTATGCCCGAATGGCTTTAAAGTGACGGTGACTGTGCAGTAGCTCGTTACTCTTGTACAGTAGCATTGCGTCATGCTTCATGCAATAGTAACAAGCTACTGCACAGTCAATGCCTCCTTTAGACATGGCCAGTATTCATTATATATCTTGCTGGATCAGTCTGAGAGTGCTTGGCACCTGGCCAGATTAAGCCCCTAGATTCTTATGATCACAAGAGAAAAATAAAAGGATATGGTCATACATGTAGACTGAAATAGTAAAGGTAAGTGTGAAGTGGACAGGAAAATATAAAGGAGCAACACTATTGCAATGCATGGTGTTCACATTTCACATACTATTCACATGTATGTGAAACTGATCATACATTGTATCTCCCCACATTTTAATTTTCTGTCATTAAAACCATTGCATCTCCTTTCTTTTCATTATGTTGTTTTTCATACTGCTGCATACAGCTTGTACTGCGGGACATCATAATCATGCTAAATACACAACCATATATATTTCTGTGGAAATGGTATTTACTTACATTGCAATCCTGCATTTATTGTTGGCAATAGCTATTTATTGGATGTTGGCATTAAGGGGAAGCATAAAATGAATAATATTTGTAATTCTATTTGCGTTGACAGTTTTAGCACCTGTCTGTATTTGTATACCCTTCAACTGTAGTTGTGATAAATAACAATCAACTATAAATTCAAATTAACTCCCATAGTGTCATGGAATGAATTATCCTTTAGCAGAGCTATAAAATAGTGAGACTGACTGGCTTGTCTGCTTTATTCATTACAAAGAATTTTAGCCATCTCCATATGCTTAAAAAAAATGTGTTACATATTTTTTCCCTTTTAATATTGGAAATATTGAACAATATGCAGATTAGAAAGATTGGACAAAGCTCCTTCTTCCTTCACTACAAGAACATGTATTCACCTTTGAATTACCCTTGGTGTCAAGGTAAAATTCTATATAAGAACTACCTTCTATCATACTTAATACCTACTCCTTTGTTTCTGCAGATCTTACAAGGCATGGATGGCAAAAGACCTGACAGAGATGCTGGCTGCTGTGCAAAATACCAACACATTTTCCATTTTCTTGCCACAATCCAAAAAATCATAGACTATGAAATGTGCCAGTGAATCACATAGCATCTGGGATGAGGCAGCTGGAGTGATCCCTTCCTTCCAAAACTCATTATGCATTTTGTATGATAGCCACTGGAAAAACTACTTCCTCGTATGGTGTTCAGCCTCTTTGAAATTCCCTCTTAGTAAAAGGACTGGAATAGATTCCTAGACTACACCTATTGGAAAGACTTCTACTGGCAAATCTTAGTACCAAAGATGTAACAAGCAGAGGTGGCACCCTGGGCAAACCCTGTGGGAGAGGTTTCAAGAATGTAGGGGTGGGGACACACACAGTTTTCAAGACTGGGAGGGGAGGATGGACATGTAGGTTATGAGAACAGGAGGGATGGTGGATTGCACAGGTTTTGAAAATGGGGGGAGCTCATGGGTTCCAAGTATGAGAGGGAGCTCACAGTTCTGAGAGAAGGGCTGTGTGGGCAGGGGTGGTGCAGCACTCTTACCCATGCCAAGAACTTCTAAACAGATCTTGGCTGAACAGCTGCAGCCACAACTGTGCACTCTGGCCATTCCAGCTGTTGCTTTTAAAGCAGGAGCAGCAGCTGGAGACTGTTTTGGAGTTCCCAGCATGGGTAAGCTGTGGGGCTGCTCTTGCTGCCAGGACTCTGCAGGGGTGGGGGGCAATTTCAGCACTTTCTTGTAACTTGGCACCCAGGCAGATGCCCTTCTTGCCCACCTCTAGGTACGCCACTACTCATTACAGTTCTGCTCCATGTAGAAAAGGCCTCTTGGGCTAAGTACAGATGTTACAGACAATCTGGACTGGTACATACATTCAAAATTGCCAGAGGCAGAATCTAAGTTACACATTTTTCTGTAAGTGGTAAAGTTTAGATCACTATTGATCAGCACATAAAATTGCCCTCTGGTGGAGGGTGGGGGAAGCAAATCTTAAACCAGGTTCTGCCATTTTTAAATTAGTTTCTGTGTGCCATGCTTGTGTTCTGTTACAGGTATCAACCAGTTTCAGATCCCCTGCACTGGTAAAGGTATAATGTCTTTACCTGGTCCTGGGATACATGCCCAGAAATTGAACCAAGCTCATAACCCTACAGAAGTTTGGAGCACATAGACCAGACTAAAATGGTGGAACCCAGTCTAAGATAGTTTTGGATCGATGTGAACTCAAGCTTATGTGAATTAGGTTAGTCCAGTGCTTTGAACTTCCCTTACCAAATCAAGTTAAGCTGCTGTCTGCTGGCATCCCAGGCTTCTTTGTAGGCCCCCACTAACTACTCCTTACAAGGAAGCATGCTGGAACTCGGCCAGCACTTGGCTGTTCTGGCTGAATGCCTAGTGGGCCCACCCCCGCGCTGTTGCAGGGCCAAGTCATCCCCAACTCCTGCCTCTGGCTACCTGTCAGCCCTAGGCAGAACAGAGGTGTGTGGGGGGGAGTGGAGAGGGCTCACAAGCTGCCAGGGGGAGGCAGTGCCAGTAGCATACCCTGTTTTCCCAGCCCAGGTTGATGGGGCACAGAGTGTACCTTCCCTATCCCAGTTCAGTCCAAGCCCTGGAGCCCATGCACTGGATCAGCTCGGAGGATTTCTGCCTCTCCCCCTTCACCCCCTGCCCACAGAGCCAGCACCAAGTTCTTGGCTAAAGCCCCTCCCCCTGCAGCTACAGGGCTTCCATCCCTGAAGATGGCAGGGGATAAGTCATACCCTTGCAGCTGCAGTGCCTAGCAGGGGGTGATTATAGTGCTGAAATTGAGAGGAAGCAGTAGGTCCCTTTTCAGCAATGTGCAGGGCTGAGCTGGTAGCCTCCCCTCCCTCCTCACCCCTCTGGACAGTGGTGCTACAGACAGACATCACAGATGGGAGGGTTTGGGAATGGAGTGGGGTTGCCAGAAACAAAGGTGGATCTTCAGCTGTGCCTAGCTGGGTGAGTTTGGGGGGCAGAGCTGGCCTGCAGTGCCACAGGCTGGAAAAAGACCCTAGGAAAGACTCTGGCACATGCACACTCACCAACTCATTGCACACTTCCATATCAAGATGTTGGCTTAGGACTCTCCAGGCAGCCACCATACACTGCAGGACACTAGGAACCCCTGAGATGTGCCTGGTGGCTTCAGGAACAGGGCAGAGGGGAGCAGGTAACTTCCTGGAGCCTGTGGCTGGCAGGGAGAGGCACTTGCCTAGCCCCAGCTGGGTTTAGTCCTTTATTCCACTGACTCACTCCATTCCCAGGCACCACCAACTGCCATGGTCAGGGGAGGGGAGCTGGCAAGGCTGCTGATGAGATTATGCTGGAAACAGACCCACCTGAGCAGAGCCAGCCCAGCTGGCAGCAGTCAGTGCTTGAGCAGCAGGTGGGGCTGAGGAAAGCTTCACTTGGCTCCCTGGGCTGTAGTCCCTGTTCCTGCACTGGATCACCTGTGGCTTCCCCCAGGGACTGGAGCCCCACAGCTACAAGAGAAAGGGCTTCAACTGGGGGGTGCTGGCTCCGGAGGGCTGGGGGAGGAATGGGAATACTTCAAGCCTATCTGAAGGTGCTCCAGTGCATGGGTCGCAGGGCTTGGGTGGAACTGGGACGGGGGGGACACTCTGTGCCCCAATAACCTTGGCTGGGAATGTGGGATACACTGGTGGAACTGCCTGCCCCTCCCCCTCCCCAGGAGCTCACCAGCCTCCCTTCCCCCTGCTTCTGTCCTGCTTCAGGTGCCACCCCCCCCCCCATGCCCCAAACCCAGGTAAAGCCCAAGGACCCCCAGGCCCCC
>NW_017729004.1:62634993-62672519 GCF_001723915.1 Gavialis gangeticus | reverse complement strand
TTCAAGCCTATCTGAAGGTGCTCCAGTGCATGGGTCGCAGGGCTTGGGTGGAACTGGGACGGGGGGGACACTCTGTGCCCCAATAACCTTGGCTGGGAATGTGGGATACACTGGTGGAACTGCCTGCCCCTCCCCCTCCCCAGGAGCTCACCAGCCTCCCTTCCCCCTGCTTCTGTCCTGCTTCAGGTGCCACCCCCCCCCCCATGCCTCAAACCCAGGTAAAGCCCAAGGACCCCCATGCCACCATGAGTGTGGACATGCCCATGGAGCCAGAGACCAATAAGACTGCAAGGTGAGTATACTTCCCTCTACTGGTTGCCTGCAACTGACAGATGCATGCTTGCCAGGAAGCTAATCACAGGTAGTCTGGCCAGTCAGCTGTACTGCTCAGTGTCCATCAGCCTGGGGAGACTGCTGGGAGGCAGGAGGCAACCTGCTAGCTTCAGTCAGTCCAGGCAGCCTGCATGCCCCAACCACTAAAGGGTGAACGTGTGTTCCGTTTGCTCCCAATCTAACCTAGGGCCCTCAGAGCAAACCACATAATTTAGATCAAACCACATAATTTAAACCAAGTCAGCTTCAGGTCATCCTGAACGTCTGTACCTAGCCTCTGAAGACATTATCCAGAGTCTTTGGTGATGTATTTGGTACTAAAGCGGCCCTGGCTAAATTGCATAAAGAGCCTTGGTAGCAAGGGCCAGACTCAGAACTCCCTTTCTTCCAAGCCAGTGTACTCCTACTTGGGACACAGCTAGACTCCATCTTGTTCTTTTGTTTAGTCTCCTTCTGACACTTTCCCTCTTGGCATGCCATTAGGCCCATTTCAATAGCAGGTAAGGGTGAAATGTTCTTTCTGCCCCATAGCTTGTCACTATTCAGGGACATAGGACGTATGAGTTGAAATTCTTGGAGGCTGAGAGGAGACTTAGAGACCAGGGTGCGCATGCCCTGAACAAGTCCTTTAAATACTAGGGTATTCATGATGGAAGACATGTTTTAAGTTGTTTTCCACATAGTTGCCAATCTGCTCATAGCAGAATTTCTGCCAAGACATATATGCCATATGCAGTTATGGGGGTGGTAGAATTCCAAGCTGATAGAAACTTCTTAGCACAGGTTAAATTTTTCTGTTAAAATGGAAAAGATTTAAGAGCAAGGATTCATCATAAACCAGCGTTTTTCCATGCGTCTTTGGTAACTGAAGCTCTGTTTCTGGAGGAATCTAAGTACTACCCACTGCAATGAACGGGTGGAAAGAAGTGTGTGGCCTTACTAGGTGAAATAAACTTCATCTCCACTGGAGAAAAAGCTTTGTACTAGCTCCCCACTGGAAGTTGAGGAGAACCACTCATCCACTCAGGCAAAGTACACTGCCTTACTGATTCTGGTCATGTACATCTGGACTTTGCCAGCAACTACACATTAGACATTATGGGGCAGATGCTGCTCCACCTATTAAGCCATAAATAGAATAGGCACTTCAGTGTAATTCTGTTTCCCCCTGTTTGGGTCTCTGATAAAGGTACATTATATAATGTAATACAGTAAAGATTAATGCAAAAAAATAGGTGGGTTCTCTCACAGCTTTTTTTGTAACTCAAGCTTAAGAGTAAAATGATGGTGTGCTAAAAATGGATGAATAAATATTTTCAGGACTTGAATAAGGTAGAATAGAACTGCACTTAGGCATCTAAGTGTACTTAGATGCCTAATATGTAGAAACAGAATCTACCTTCTCCCCAGTTAGTGAAATGCACTTAGGCCTAAATTCTATGTATAGACTGCAAACTACATAGTAATGCAGAGATGCTACTACTAGCAAGGTTAAACATAGGGTAAGTACTAGTAACATTCTAATTATGGTAGGGTGAATTAGGCCATGCTGCCACAGATTTAGGAGTATAATTACCAATTATAACTGGTTTGCTGCTAAGTCAAGAATCTCTGCGCTGCACTGCAGTCAACAATGTAGATATATTCTAATGGAAATATGCAGAACAATCAGAAAATCTGGCCTAAATAAATTATTTCAATGGGCTTCTGAGCTGACACCAGAAATCCCTCCCCCCACCCCCATATCATTCTCATGATAAAGCTTCTTCAATACATTCATCATAATCCAATGTGTTTTCAAAACTGTATGGACACCTCTATACAAGATGCTAAAAGCAGAGTAGGTTAATTATACTGCACATTAGCCCATCACGGCATAAATTATGCTAATGAGCTAATGTGCAGTAGGATTTGTGTACTGAGCATTAGCATCACTTAAAAGACGTAAATTGGTGCTACTGCACACTAGCACCAATTACCAAGCATTAAGTAAACTTAATGTGCCATAATTAGTGCATTAGTGCATGAGTAGACGTGCCCTATATCACTCAGGTCATCATTTGCTATTGGATAACAGTGACACTAAGCAGTAAGGAACAAAACTATGCCTTTATAGGTGCCTATACATGAGCAGCGAGGCTGCTCTGATGCACTGCAATTACAAAGTCAAATGACTGCTGTAATTACAGTGTGTCAGAGCAGACTTGATTAATCGAGTCTGCTGGAGCATGGTAATTACCATGCTCCAGCAGATTCCAGTATCACATGTATCAGCAACCCTGAACTTAAAAATGGCAGTGGCAGTGCTTTAACTAAAGCTCATTCAGTGAGTTTTAGTTAAAGCACCCGTCATCATTTTAAAGCCTGGGGATGCTGATACACAAGACACTCCAGGCATCTCCCTCCTCCCTGCCACTCCCAGACCATATGTATGAACTCTCTATGTGCTGAGACCTTTTAAAATTAAACTTGATGTATTCACCCTATTTGGGCCACCTAGATATTTTTCCTTTGAAGTAAATTAATTAATAATATTATACAGGTTTGACAATAAACTTTATTATTCCTTCCTACTTCTCTTTCCTAAAAAGAACTTAGCTCCTGCTCTTTGGAATAGGTTATGTTAGGTATTTCCCACATTTGGAAATTCACATTCCATGTATTGCTTCAAACTATTATCATTTGATGAGTAATGTTTCTGTAATAACACTTCTATCATCACAGCTACCACAAGCTGCAACAGCCTTATAAGAAATATTACAGTTGATGCTCCCCTTTCTTTCATTTCCTTCCATTTCCTATCATTTCTATACCTTTCCTCTATTTTTCATGGAGCGTTCACAACTGCTGTTCACTTTCCCCCCTTTTGCTGGATCCGCTTCAGGAAAGTCAGAGCATATCAGAAAGAGATATCTTTTTTAACAGATTATACTTGAAGCAGGGTATCATTTTGGTACTCTAATTGACATCATGTTTATACTTGATGCAGACTACAGTATTTGTCAGTTTTTCATTTAATTCATGGAGTATCATCTGGGCCGTTATAATCATGGAAGGTCTCCATACTATATTAGCTCTTTCAAAGCTTTATTGCTAATTATATTGCATGATGTCCTGGATTAGTATGCTGACCAGAGATGTTTAGGGTTCTGCTACTAATTAGCATATTAGGTGAGGAGGACTTCTCTCCTTACAATACTTCCAGATTCACTTCCATCCTCTTTTTCCCTCTCCCTCACACACACGTGCTGATTTCTATACTTCTTTAATATACTGTTCTCGTTATGCTCTATAGCTTCTCCTGTAACATCACAGGGTTATTGTTTAAATGGGATCATCAAACAGGTATTTTCACAGGGATACCTTTTTTCCCTTTCATGACACCTTTTCCACAAGAGCAGTAGACTGCATTGCTGCTGCTGTTTGAATCTGGGAAATAATTTAACACTAAGGATTTCCTTTTTTTTTTTCTTTCCGTGCTGCTTGACAATGATGTATGAGGAAGCAACTCTGAGAAAGTGTCGCCCTCCTCCCTCTCCCTACTGACACAGCTATTATTTCTGATATTTTCATGGCATTCACAAGATGATATTGGACCTAAAGCTTTTGTATTAGTCATTGCTGTTTCTTTCCACTACTCCTGTTCCAAATGGGTTCACTGAAGTCTACTTCCCTTTTATAACATCTTTCTTCCCTTTTGTTTGTGTCTTAAATAACAAGCTCCAGAACCACTGGAGCTTTCAATTGAGTGACCATATGGATGAAGTCCAAATAAGGAGCAATGAAGATAAAATAAGGAAAGCAGAAAGATCACTAGAGAAAAGCCTGTTCTTCAAGGGTTTTTTTTCCCTATCTTGTAATGAGAAAGGTACTACTAAGAATTTTCTTCCAGTTAACTAATAAATCCATTTTCAGTTTATGAAAATAGTAATAATTCATCTGGGAGAATGTAAAAAGCTGCTTTAGTTTTTAAAACTGTTTATCATCTAAAGTTTATAAAAGGCATAAGGAATGATTCTCAATCCAAATGCTGTCAATAGACATTAGAAAAAGAGGAAGGGGAATAATTTACAAGGCTGAGAGTCTGCACACGTATGACCCTGGGCAAGTGTAATGCAACCTCTACCCCATTACTAAAGAAGAGAGAGGCAGAGATCAACTGGCTGGCTCCAGGGCTCTAGAGGGACTGTTAGGAGTAGAGAGGCCTTTAAGAAAAATGGCTGCTCACCCCAGGTGCAGAAAGCAGAATTAGGGCTGTGCCTAACAGGGCTGGTGGGTCAGATAATCCAGAGGGGCATGGCTAAAGGCTTCATAAGGCCAGAACCATCACTGAGGCCTCAGACTGGCTCTGATCTGCCACAGCAAAGGAGTTTCAGACCACAGGAGAGCCGAAGGAAGTTCAACAGCACCAGGCATCAACATTTAGTTATTTTTGTTATATGTGTATTCATTATCACTGTGGTGCGACACAAACCCAAACTGTATGTGAATTTTAGTTTGAAAGCTGCTAGCATATATCCATGCCTAAATTTACACCAGAGGACAGAGGTGGCTATAAGGGAAGGCTAGAAAGCTTCAGCAAGGGTGGCGGCAGCCAGAAGGAGCTGCCACTGCTGCCTGGGCTGCTTAGAAAGGTGTGGGACGGGATGGGAGCTGACCAGTTTGCGAAAAGTTCTTGTCTCTTCTGGGGGGTTCAGCCCCACCTAAGCTCCCCCATAATTCGAAACCCGGTTATGTTTCTAGTGTTTGATTCTTACCATGCTTGCAATGACATCACTGTTTGTAGAGGACAGGACTGTAAACTGGGGATCAGAACTTATAGTAAAAAAGACTGAGTAAGCAGGCCTGGACTCTTACAGGTCAAAGAGCCAAGGGGCCCAGAGCCCCAGAGAGCCAAGGAGCCTGGAGCCCAAGAGGGCAAGACCAGAGGGCCAAGGGACCTGGAGCTTGAAAGGGTGAGACCAAAGGGCCAAAGTCAGTGAAACTGGGATGAGGGGCCCAGCCACAATAAGAGGGCCAAGGGCACAAGGCCAAAGCCTGGACAAAGGTTTAATGCCAGAGAGGCCAAGCACTGCACTGGTGGCTGGGGAGCCACCTCCAAAGCTATACTGAGTGAGATCTTTGAGGCATGGGCATAGCTATAGGAGAGGATGGAGACCATGATCCTAGCCCTGAAGGCAATTAGGCCCATGGGCCTGGAGCCCTGGTGACAGAGGGCTCCTATACATGTGTAGCAAGGCTGCTCCAACATGCTGTAAATCCAGCACATCAGAGCAAGTTTGATTATTCAAGTCTGCTGGAGTGTGGAAATTAACACTCTCCAGCAGCCTCTAGTGTCACGTGCATCAGCGTTCCTGTGCTGAAAAACAGCAGTGGAGCATATTAAACTAAAGTTCATGCCATGAGCTTTAGTTCAAAGCACCCCACCACCATTTTTCAGCATGGGAACACTGATACATGTGACACTCAGGCACTTTAATTAGCACAGCTCACTCATTAAAGTGCCTCCCCCCACCCCCCTCCTGCAACCTCCCAGAGTACATCTATAAATGCCCAGAGAGACTGTATAGACAGGGTAGGAAGAGTGCCCTGAGCTCAGTGGTTTCTGATGGCTGCCTCCCTACTTTACTTCAACACTAAGGCATGGCAGAAGAGACAGCAGGGTGGACCCTGGAAGGCCAAATTAGGGCAGGATCAAGATGCCTACTAGGGGGCAACTCTCAACAGCTACCATCAGGGCCTGTCCTACTACAGCAATCAACAGCTATACCTGCTAACTAATATTTTTACTCAAAAAAGAGGCAGTGGGAATAAAGTTGGACCAAAAAGAAACAAATACAGACACCAAAATATACATCATGGTAGGGCTGGCTCAAAAAAATGCTTTCAACATTTTCCATTATTTTGCACTGGAAAACTAGATTTCACCTAAAAGTTTTTGTAGCATCGCTTGCATTCTACAGAAAACATTGCGCTTTTAAAAATTCAAACTGAAAAGTTCTCAGGGGGTTTTTTTGTTTTTTGTTTTTTTACAAAATTGCTTTTACACTGAAAAGTGGAAATATTTCACAGAAATAAACCTTATTTTCTCATAACCTGCAGTGATTTTTTTTTTATGGTTATGAATTTATCCTTTGCCACCTACTTATTAAGTATGTCAATAGAATTTGCTTTGTACATGGTTCTAATTCTTTCTAAAAGGGTAGACCAAAAAGAGAAATTTGCATCGTTATGGGGGTGTGCGTGTAATAGATTCTGAACTATTATTGCATGAAATCAGTAAGAAAGGAGATGACCCAAAAATATCTAGATGACACATTTATGGAGAGCAAAAGCAGCTACTATGGAGGATGGAGTACATAGGGTTTGATTTTATTCCTCTTTGCGTTCCTACCTGGCAATTTTCTAGTCACATAAGTGACATCTTTACCACTTACACAAGGGTTACAGTTCCATTTACAGTACAGACACATAGGCTGCATCCACATGAGTGTGGACGTTTGGCTCCCCGGGGACAACTAGCAGTGCCATACCTTGTGCCGCTACTAGCTGTCCCCAAGGAACGCCTGTACTACATGCCCTCTGGCATGTGGCAGGTTAGCCTGGGTGGAATAGGGGCAGCTGGGGCTAGCATGGGGTGGCCCCTGCAGCCTTATCTGAGGTCCTGGGGGACTCCTGGGGCTGCAGCAGTGGCAATCCTGCTGCTTGGAGACTGGCTGACAACCGGAGTGTGGCTCTGGCCAGCCAGGCCCTAGTTTTGAGTGACGCACGCTGCTCCCATGTAAGCTACTCCACTTTTATTGTTTTTTGTGGGGGGGTTTTAACTCTTGGATATCAAACCCTCCCTCCACCATGCTCTTCCCTTGCAGCATGGAAAACAGCTGAATGTGCAGTATGTGTGGTCACAGATGTGTCTGCAGTGCCACATACTGCATGGCTGGGCTCATCTGGACATGTCCATAAGCATGCAAGTGTAGACTGAGTAAGTGCAGTACACTTGGCAAGAGGTGAGAATGTGTGGGTTGTGGCTATAAGCACATGCTCAGTGGCTATGAGCTGCCCAGGTACATGTGCAGCTATGTAGGTACATATCTTAGTGTAAGTCCCAAAAGAAATGGGGGAAGAGAGGAAAGGAAAATACTCCCGTTTACAGACAAGAGATTAGGGCATTCAATGGTCCCTTTACCCAGAGGAGGAAGGATTTCTGACTCCACAGCACACTTCTCTAACCACCATGTTAAAGGTTAGTTATTATCCAAACCCTTTTTCAGTACTTCTTTTGAAGCTGAGCCATGAACTTTTGTCTTAGGTAAGCACTGAATAAAGTACATAGAGGGCAACACAGTAAGGACATTTCATAGTTTCATAGTTGGTAGTGTCGGAAGGAACCTGAGCAGTCCGACCCCCTGCCATGGCAGGAAAGTGTACTGTGGTCAAACGACCTTAGCAAGGTGTTCATCCAGCCTCCTTTTAAAGACCCCCAGGGTAGGAGCCAGCACCGCTTCTCTTGGAAGTTGGTTCCAGATCCTAGCCACCCTGACGGTGAAGTAGCACCTCCTGATGTCTAGCCTGAATCTACCCTCTGCCAGCTTGTGACCATTATTTCTAGTCTCTCCTCGTAGTGCTTGGGGGAACAGAGACTCCCACAATACCTGCTGGTCCCCCCTGACCAGTTTGTAAACGGCCACTAGATCCCCCCTCAGCCTTCTCTTGTGGAGGCTGAACAGGTTCAGGTCCCTTAGCCTCTCCTTGTAAGGCCTGCCCTGCTGACCCCTTATCATGCAGGTACAGACTAGAGCACAGGGCATGGTTCCTCCAGGGCTACCTTTCAACTCACTTAGCCACTTAATTTCTGATAGAGCATCTTCCTCTTGGTCCCACTTATCTCTCCTTCAGCTGCCCAGAGGGCCACCTTCAAAAGGAGCAATGGTGAGACTGATCATGCCCAACTTGTGCCTAACCTGTGGTTTGGAAATCAGAGACAGGTAGTTTCAGACACTCTTGGTACTTCTACATGAGACATTTACTGTGGACCTGCCTAATTAGTTCCATGGTAAAGGCTCAGCATCTACACGTGTAGCCCTTATTAGGTCACAGTAAACTAATAAACACAGCCATAGGATAGTACTTGTCAACACAAGTACTATCCTGTGGCAGTGTTATTTCTCCACTGCAATGCACATGTGGATGCTGACAGGGTTGGCTGAGGCACAAGGGTGCTTCAGTGCAGGGGCTGCCTGCCAGATGGCTTCACACTGGGTTCCTCTTATGCCCCAGACAGCCCCCTCCACAGCACACTGAGCCGAGTTGGAGTGGCCCTGGGCTGGCAGGGTTCCTCTTATGCCCCAGAAGCCCTGCCAGCCAGGACTGCTCTGACACAGCTCAATGTGCTGCAGTCCTGGGTGCACTTGTAAACATAGCACCTAGAAGCAATAACCTCTGGCATGACCTGTACTAGAGCTTTTTCAGTCAAATGCATAGCACGTGTAGATGCACCCTCTTTGGGTTAAAGGGACCTAGAACTCAGTTCTTTAGCTTGCTGGAAAGGTATGCTAAGTATTTCAACTGCTGTGGCTAAAATACGGAAAGCTCTCTTGCTCCTTAGTTTAACAAATTGATTTGCAGCATTTTCAGACTCAGAGCAACACTTGATAGACTGGCGGCACCTTTCAGAAAAATATCAAGTCTTAATTTTCACATATTTTTTTTACTACAAAAAGTAATGAGGCAATCCTTTTGGAGCAAAGAGCTCAGAAAGACCGCAACAGATCACTCTCATTTCCTATTTGAAATCCATGGGTTTATCTTATGAATCATGTTTGTTTACCTAACAGTGCTAACATTGTGCGTCACCCCTTGGCATCCTTAAAGGATCTCAAGGCACCCCATGGTAATTCAGCACCTCAGCTGAGAATCACTGGTCTAAAACTTGCTAGTAATCATTTCCTGGCCGGCTAAGTTTTTGTGACTTAGGCCCCCTTCATACATTGCATGTATTATGCAATGAACTGGTTATTTTCACAATTAATGTAGACTGGCTACACCTTCAAAGTAATTATCACACCATAAAAAGGTTCATCCAGCTATAAAGTTAAAGCTAGAAAATGTGCAATAATTTTATAGCTGGTTGATATCCAGCTTTAATTTGTACATGTAGCAGGATCACCCAGCCTGGTTGTGCCTGGTGCACCCCTGAGACTGGGAGCCCTCTCAGTTGATGGGGCTCCCAGCTTCAGGGGTGCACCATGCATAGCCAGACTTAAAGTCCTGCAGCTGAAGGAACTCTCAACCCTAGCTCTTCCCACAACTGTTAGGACCAAGAGTCCCCCAGCTAGCAGGACTCTTGGTCCTGGCAGCCATGGGACAATGCTGAGACCAAGAGTTCTGCCAGTTGTGGGACTCTCAGTCATAGCAGCTGCAGGGCACTGCCACAGCATAATAAGATCTGATGCTAGATGCCGTGCACATGGCAAGAGGCGTGATTGTGTGGGTTGCGCATTAGACCCTATCTTGCCTTTACCTGAATGTTGGAGGTGGGGGGAAAAATAGATATGTGTATAGCCTGTTACACATCCTCAGTCTACATGTGCATGCTCATGTATTCACACCACAAAGGAAGCAAACTGGTGATACATGGGGAAAATGGCATTTATGCGATTAGAAACTTGCTTTTCGATGCTTAAGGGGAAGTGGCCTTCTGCCTATAATGTCAGTTTCCCACAAGCAGGGCATGTCTATACCAGACATTTACTAGGCAGTTGCCTAATTAGCTATGCAATAAATATCTCAGTGTTTACACATGCACCTCTATTGGACTGAAATAAGCTAATTTACTCTGCATCAGCGCATGTGTAGATGCTGCCTGGCTGGCTGGGGCATGAGCATGCTTCAGTGCAGGGGCTGCCTGCTGGGTAGCCCCTCCACAGAACACCGAGGTGAGGGAAGCAGCTCTGGGATGGCTGGCTAAAACCTGGGGCCCTCTACCAGCCAAGGCTGTTTCACTCAGGCTCCATATGCTGTGTCTGAATAAACTGCAGAGCTTATTGCTCTGGAGTCAATTGCTCCTGGGTGCACATTCAAAATGGTGCACCTGGGAGCAATTAACTCCAAAGCAATAAGCTCCACCATTTATTCAGGCACTGTCATAGCATGTGTAGACAAGCCCACATACACATACCTACTTTGAACTCGGGAAATCCTTGTATGGCATCTAAGACTATAGAGTACAATCTTCACTGAAAATTACAATTTAAATTATCATCATACTATGTCATAACACAGTTATTCATACATCACTTGTTTTGTGAAAATGTTCACTATACTTCAATAAAAATATGCATCTCAAGGGTTTTGCATTGGACTCAATAGTCCACAAGGCCCCTTCCAGTCCCATTTTCCTATTATTATGATGACTTTTAGCTACCATTTCTTTGCAAAGGACCTCTTACCTATGGATGGATGGATGACTGATCATAAGTAATGTCAAACTCTCTAAGTTTCCTTTGAAAATCTTGCCTGTCAGTTAAACCCACACTAGGAAATCATAAGTATATTTGGTAAATATTAGGTAAATAGCTAGGAAGGTAGTTATTGTGCTACTATAGTTTACTTATCCTTTCCTTTGTTATTGCTGGTGATTGTATAAGAAAATAGAACACGTTAGGGAAACAAAAATACTCTACAGCTGGGTATCTCCAGGGATAAGAGAAACTACTTTTAATAGCATAATGTAGATCAAATAGTGTTTTTCATTGATATGGAAATGCTGTTTAATTTTTTCCTCTGCATTTGTTGAATCAGCAAACAAAAATAAATGAGTGGTTCTATGTCCCAGAGTAAATGTAAAATTCAAAAGAATTGCAAAATTCCTTTCTTTAACCTATCATTGCAAATATTAAAAAAAAAAAACAACCTTCCCCCCACAAAATAAGGGTAGTAGTTAGGTAAAATGGAGGGCCTGACAGAATCAGATGTGATGAATGAAAAGGGGACTAGAGCTTTCCCTCAGTCTTAATAGTTTGAAAGAGGGGGGAAAAAACCTACCAAATAAACAAAACAAAACAAAAAATAAAAGGACACTGGAACTGAAAGGGCAATTCCAGCGAAACATCTGGGACATCTTCCACAAGAGAATAAACTAATTTCATAGAGAAGAAAATCCTCCTCTATATGTGTGTGTGTGCGTGCGTGTATGTGTGCACATGTTGGACATGATCTGACCATTGAGAATTTTTTCATGTTTCTATACTCCCCAGAACACAAACATAAAAAGCCCAAGTAGCTTAGTTTTTTGTTGTGCTTTGTTTTGTTTTTATTTTTATTTTTTTGGGAGGGGGGTGGAAATAGGGCCACAGTTTTCACTAGCAATGAAGAGTTCAGATATACCCAACTGTAAAGATGTTGATGTGGGGATAAAGCAGGGATAGTCCCAGTGCTATTCCTGTCCTGCTCCACGTAGACTGAGTGGGAAGCTAGGTTCAGCCAGGGACAGTGGCAGTGGCAATAGTAGCACCTGGTGGGTTTCTACTCCTTAAGCCTGCACCTGAGCTGGTAGGGAACACCTTGAGGAGAACCATCAGAGAGGAGAAGAAACTCTCCTGTTGCTGCCATCACTGTTTTCCTCAGCTGAGCTCATCCTCCCCACTGCCTGACTTGAACACAGCAAAAGCATCTCTGGAGCTCCCCTTGCCTCTGGGGCAACAGAGCAGCAGGAACTGTGACAGCAGCAGGTAGGGGAGGGGTTATATTTACTTGCTTTGAGGACTCGATTGGTCCCCAACTGCTACTATATTGACAAGGTCCAAAAGGGGGTTGTAACCATGCCACTACACCCCATCTGGACCCTACAGAATAGTTAAGTAACTCAGAGTTAGTCTTAGGTCATACTTTGGTCTTCCATTAGGTGAAGCAGAATTCTACCATGGGAGTCTTCACTTCAGGACATTATTTTATTCATATATTTCTACTGTGGTCATAGTTAAATGTAAGACTATAAAAAGACCCTGAGCCAGCTTGGACTTAATCTATAAAAGGTGTACAAGTGGTACTTGAACAGCAGTCCTGTAGGGAAGATGAGATGGGAAAGTTATTCAAAAATGTAAGTGAATAGGTTTACTGTACCAATCAAGCATAATGGCAAAGAGGACCACCTGCCAGAATAATCTCTCTCTGAGACTCACTTAAGGAGCTAAATCACCTGCTTTAAGTTTTATTTAAGTTAAATGGCCCAGAAAAGAAAACACAGCATAGCTTATCAGAAGTTCCTTAAGGGAGGGGCTATTTCTGGCCTGCCCTCTGCCACAGGATGAGCTCCAAAAATGATTGGATTTTCTGTTGAAGGGGAAAATGGATAATCTTCTAAACAGGATGATGCAAGAGGACACTGTTTTTAGATCAAAAGGATCTTTAGTGAGGGAAACTAGATACAGCATGTCATATCCTCCCAGGCATCTAAAAGTATATATACTTTATTGCAGCAAGCTAAGCAGAAGTGTGCTATGTTCATGGTCATGCGCATGACCTTAACTCAGAATAAATTAGGTAAACTCTAGTAAATGTTAAACAGAATTATTTATGCAGTATAATTATTTATTACAGTAGTAACTAAAAGATGCTCTAACCAGAAAAAGTGGGGTTTAAGTGGTGGGTAAGGTCTTGCATACACCTGCTTATATTGAGGTTTAGTTCATCCTTTGGACCAAATTCTAATAGCCTGGCTCACACAGAATGATGCCATTAGTTTCAAGGCACATACGCGCATTCAGGTAATTGAGTAAAGATAGCATCCTCTAGCTCATGATATTTTGGGCTACAACAAATCTGAGCAAACTGAATACACAGAAGCATTTTTTGTATTTGTTTTGTTGTGGGTGGGGGGTTAAGTTTAAAAACTAACATTCAAATGCTTTCTCTTCGCAGAATTGAATCTAGCAACATAATAAAGAATCTTATCATAGGCAGCCCTGAAAGTACAGAAATTTAAGTACCAGATCATTCTTTGCTTTTGAAGAGAATTTACCAATGAACAAAAAATAAGAGCAGATTTAGGCCTTGATTCTGTAGATCTTGAATATTGCTTTTTCAGCACATCCAACCCCCATTTGGGACTACTGTAAACACATGAGACATGAAGGATCAGGCCCTAGGGACTAATTTTGTGGTTTAAAATTTGCAGCCTTCTAGGGCACAAAGGCAGGTAGAACAGTAGGAGATGTTTTCTTGAATCTGATTCTTAATAATATCAATGTTCTTTGGCCTTTTTTTAGCTTTTCTCTAAAAAAAAAAAAAGTCTTCCATTAAAATTGTATTTACTGATTGAACTAAGAATGACATTGTGATATAACATGTTTTTACAAAGATCTTATGGCAACAGCAGAAATGCAATATAACAGCCAATTAAAATTAAATGTTGTGTACCACTTACAAAAAATAAAAATAAGAGGTCAGACAATTAGATCTAACAAGATTCTTAGCATTGTAAGGCTAAATGGCTTGTATAAAAATAATGGTACAGTGTCAAACACATTTAGAATCACAGAATACATACAGCAGCCTTTTCTGACAAATTTTCAAGTTTTCAAGTGTAACTTCCATCATCTGTTGCTAACTTGAAGCTCACAGTTTATGACAGAAAGGCAGAACTCACTCTAGAATCAAATAAAAATGTATGCAATATACATATGTATGTGAATGTGTGCATATACATAACACCTAAGAGGAAATTAAAGGAGCTCCTCTAATGCTGAGTAAAACTGACAGTTTTGAACACTTTTTTCCCCCTGAAAAATCATGAGATGCAGTTTCAGCAGCTCTTAGAATAATGCAGTAAGCAATGATTTTAACACCAGGGATTTAAAAGAACAATTGGCAGAAAGAACTGACTGACTGTTAAAAAAAAATTCTGACTCATTGGGAAGTGTTCAGTTTCACTTAATGGACAACCAAAGCAGAGCTTGAGACTATGTCCCAGTTACCCAGTGTCTTCCTATTATCTTAATGGGGATGTTTGCACACCCTAAGTGGGGAACAGAATTGTTCCCATAGTCAGGTAATGGTGGCACCCTTAGTGCCTCCAATACTAAACTGTATGTGGATTGGTACGCATTTATTTCAATTTGTACATATGCTAAAAACGTTGAAGGAGAGGCTACTTCCCTGTAGTATATAGTTTCTTTTTGGTTTAGTTCTTAATTTTGTTCTTTAAAAAAATTAAAACAATTTATGTCACATCTGGTGAAAGAGGGATCTTTAGGATGGCAAAAAAGGAAGGTGGCATATTTTATATATATAAAATATATAAATAAAGCATGATGAAACAAGACAATTGATAATGGAGAATATACTCTATGAAATTTGTAGGGCCCCTAGATGGCAGTCATTAGAGGGATTAGAAATAACTTGTCCCTTCAGCTTCACATAATGAAGAGTAAGAATACCTCTTCAACTGCCTCTTGGGACAACATGCCAGGAGTTCTTTAATGCTATGCATTGAGGGTAATTTATTATGTTTGGCTTTTTTTTAATCCTTTTCTGAACACAGTTGAAGCTGCTGCCACAGCAATATCTCTATTAATATGTACATAAAAAATAAATGTATATATTGTGTGCCAGAAAATTTATTTGTAAACAAAGAAATTATGCCATAGAAAGTAAAGTGTGCAGTGGAATTTGCATTGTTATACTCAGGTCAAAGGGTTGATTACATTTGGCTTTTGACTGATAAAATACAACTTCACTGAGGCTGGGTACAGATGTTCAAAAAGTCTGAGGTGGATTTGCACCAACTTTCATAGCTTTTTCTAAGTGTCCTATATTAGTTCATGAGCAAAAAGAACTCATGTTTGCCCTTGGGTGTGGGGGGAGAAGGAGTGGTCACAGAGGCAGCCTGCACTGGCCAAGGCCAGTAGGCTGCAAGCCCTCTCACGTACCTCCCAGCAGACCGCTGGAGAATTCTGAGCCCAGATGAGCAGAGCAGCCAGCCACCCCTGATTGGCCAGTGTGGCCCCAGCCCCAGGCCCACCACCCCACAAGCTGTCAGCAGCTGTTGGGAGAGAGGGGGAAATGGAGCACGCCACTGTGCTGGCTCTCTCAGCTATACTGGCTTAGGTCTGGGGAGCTTGGGCGGGTAGGCTCTGCTTCCCTCCCAACCCCCAATTCCTGGCATGGCAGACAGGCACACAGCTGCAAGCCATGGCTCCTGCCTGCAGCAGTCAGGAGTTCAGACCAGGTTTCACCATTTTTAAACCAGTCTGTGTGTGTTGAACTTCTATTAGAGGTATAGACTGGTTTCTAACCCACTGATATCTGTTTATGTGTAATGTCTGTGCCAAACCCGATAAACCTTAGCATCTAAGAACATCTGGAGTTTACCATGGATTACAGAGCCACCAGACATGCCTATTTTAAGAAGTGTGTGGGGGGGCGTTTCTATGGCTGCAAGAATGGGATTAGTATAATATCTAGATTGAACAGTAGGGATGTGCAAAGCTTTGGTCCCTGATTTGATTCAGCAGAGATACGGCCCGATTCAGTGGCTGAATCTCCAAATCTGATTCGAATCAGAGGACCCTTTAATCTCTCTGAATCGAATCAGAACCCTCCAAATCAATTCAGAGAGATTCAGTGATTCAGACATAGACAGCTTTAAATGTTTTTTCTACTTACCTCTAGGTAGCAGGCAGCTCATGAGTGCTGTGATGCTGGGGTACATGAAGTGGGGGGTCCCCAGTGCACTCAGAAGCAGACCCAGAAGTGGACCAGAAGCACTTCCAGTTGACTTCTGGGTCCACTGGGAAGTGCACTGGGGGGCCCCTCCAGCTCAGCAACTGGAGCCTCCTGGGTCTCAGGGGCTAGGGGGAAAGACCCAGGGTCCTCCCATGGCTGATCGTCAAGCCAGGGGTATGCAGGGGGGGCCCCCAATGCGCACCCAGGCGGACCTGGGAGTGGACCAGAAGACCTTCCAGCCCACTTCCGGGTTTGCCGGTGAGCATGCAGGGGGTCCCTCCCGCACTCCCACGGGATGCTCCATCGACCCCAGCATCGCAGCCTTCACAAGCCACAATGGTACCTCAAGGTATGTAGAAAAAATACTTTTTAAGCTGTGTCTGTGTCCAAATTGCTGATTCTTTGAATCATCATTGAGTCTTCAGATTCAGATTTGGCCAAATCGAAACAGGGACAGTGATCCAAATCAATGAATCAAATCACTATCCCTGATTCAGGCCAAATCTGAATAAAATAGGGCCCACTTCGTACACCCCTATTGAACAGAGCCTGGTATTTGTAGACAGTGAGTGAAAACAAAGCCAGCTTGGGAACAAAATTCCATAAGATGGCGGGAAACTAAGAACCACGGACTGAAAACTGATATTGACTTTATGGTATACTGTAAAGTACCCGATTTCTGCAATTCTTCACGCTACAGATGATAAAAACCCTCCTCCTTTTTGACAGGTCTCAGTATTTCATTAATCAACTTATTTTCTTCTGTTAATTGTTTGCCTGCTGCTTTCGGGAATCTCTCTCTCCTCCAGTTTCACAGGCCTATACACTGTTTTAAATGATCTCTGTCCCTCTTCATCCCTCAGACCTGATGAAGAATTCCTTGCATTCAAAAGCTTGTCTAGCTTTCTCCCAACAATGAAGCTGGTTCAATAAAAGATATCACCCACAAAAATCCTTGCCTACCAGGACAGAATTTTGTTTCTGTGCCATACCATTCAAAATTACCAAGGTTCGAGGCCTATTACTCTGGTTTTGCATTGAGGTCAAGATTTCTCTCCTAAGGAAAGTGGATAATTTGAGCTCAGAGATAATTGTGTGTCTGAGATGAATATCAGCTTGTTGTGAACATAATATGCATAACTAAAAAGCATATTTATAGCCAAGGTATGGAGTTTTAGGGCACTAGAGAAGAAAAACAGAGTTCAATGATCTTACTTACTCATATTCATATAAATAAGGAATTTTTGTCCCATGAAAAAATATTTAACTAAGGCACTGGATATAAATTATTTAAGATTTTATGTGACACGAAGAGTATAAGACTACTGGAGCTGAGCATTCTACACATGTCTTCTTCATTAAATAAACTGCAAAGATCAATTTTTAATTCGGTTAAGCATAAAACATTGTTTGATATTTAAATTGGGTAACCATGCCCTGAATCTTACTGGAAAGCAAAGCTTTTGGAAATTCTTAATACCTCTGACAATTAGACTTTTATAAATTAATAGGTTTTATAGGAATATATAATCTAATTGAAAATGTAACCTGTCCACTTAATGCTTACTTGAAAAAAATTAGACTGATTTTTCATGCAAAAATACTGGTATATTGGGCTGACTGTCTTTGCCTTAGGTCTAACTAGTCTTAGATCAGATTCCAAGATCTTTACCAAAGACCTAGTTCTGATCTATTGAATCAACTAGAAGGATGCCAAATTAAGAGCTGAGGTTAAAAAAGGAAAGATTTAAAAAGTTGCTTTTAAACCTTCTTCAACGGAAATCAGTGGGAGATTTGTCATTAACTAAAACAAGAAAATAGTGGCTTTCTTAACTGCCATTAGTAAGTGTATGTCACCTGTCAATGGCAGAAAACAGAGTTTTACTCTAACAACAAGCTATGGGAATTAACAGCATTTTGATGAAAACTATTATTTCATTAATATATTTTGCTTGTTTTATTTACAGAAAAAAATATTTTTCAAAAAGGTTTTGTTTAAACAAACAAACAAAAAATCACCTTTTAAGCACTGTGAATCCTTAATATTTAGCTTTCACAACTGTAGTTTAAAGACAAGGATACTTCAAAAGGTTTCACCATAGCCGTCAGAAAAACAACGAAGCCCATACTTACCATTAAATGAGTGCTGTAAGTTTCCCATTGCATCATGATGCTTTCTAGAATCAGGGTCTATATCACTGAACATGATTTATTTTACATAAACTTCTACTGGCTTCATTCCTTGATTAGGTAAATAACTAATAAATGCAGGCAAGCAATATGTTTAACCTTATTAATTTGTTTTAAATGTTGATTTTGAATATAAAGCATACTGAGAATTAGATGTAGATCTAAGAAAGAGTGAAAATAATGTCCTTACATGGAAGTACCAGTTTGGCACCCGAGAGACCCATCTTAAATTTTAAGCACAGGCAGAAGTGCAGCTCCCTGTTGTAACTCATGGCACTTCATACGAAACATCATGAATTACAATAATTCCTCAGACCCAGCACAAGTATGCTGTTGACTCTGAGGGATAGGGGAATCCAGCTGCTGGCTGGCAGCCTGCTGCTGGTTTCCCTTAGCAATGTCCCTCCTCCCTCCCAGCCCCCACACTGTTTTCAGAATGGGGCGGGTTGGGGAAGAAGGGAGCGGAGGAGCTTCTTCTGGTGGTTCCCCCTATAAGTAGTTTCTTTGGTTCCCCTCCTTTCTGGTTCTGTTCTTGAACTATTAGGTCTGCATGCAGACCTGAGGGTCTCTATGCTTCCCCTTAAAGTAGCACCCTCACCCTTTGGTCTCAAAGGACTCATTGAAGCTTCAGCCATCCTTAGCCCCCTTTTCTCTGGCTGAGCCCTCACCCTGGTCCACTGTCTCAGACCTTGGCTCCTGGGCCATGGCCCTAACCCACCTCTCTTGGTTAATGCTCAAGTCTTGGCTCTCTCAACTATAGCCTGGCTCACTCCCCCTTCCCAGAGTGTCCCCAGGCACTCTGTTATGTAGACTCCAATCCACCCCTAAAGCCACAATTCAGTACTTGGGTGAAAGTACAAAACATCAACCTAACTGGTCCTAATTCAAATATAAACCCCTATGAGTCTCTGGGCCTCAAGCTCATCTATTTAGGCAGGCTTGCTTCTACCCCTTCAGCATACCACATAACTCTCCTAGGATTGCCTGAGTCCAAACTGGAGCTGGGAGACCCTTGCTCTACACTAGGTAGGGTCAGATTGCCCCTTCCATGACTAGAGGCTGGGTTGATATGTCCCAAACCCAGTCCCTCTCTGGTCATGTTGCCCAGTTCTCTGCTGATTCAGTCCTCAGCACTGGCTTTTTGCAGTCCATTGCTCAGTTCCTATGGACAGCTCATACCTGCTGTTCCTTTGCCCTCAGTCTCTCAGAAACCTGCCCGTGGCTACCCTCCCCTCCTCCTAGTAACAGGCACAGGGGTTCCTTGTTATATCAAGCAGTTGTAGAGCTGATGAAAACAGTTTTTAGGGAACAATGCAGTGAAATTTCCTTGTAATGTTCATAAAAATCAACATAGGAAAGTAGGGCTGCAAAGGACCTCACAAGATCAGTGAGCAGTCCAACTTAAGGAGGATCATCCCTCACTAAACCATCGTAGCTGAGCCTGTGTGTAACCTGCCCTTAAAACTTTCCTGGGATAGAATGTCTACAACTTCTCTAGGTAGACTGTTTCAATGCTTTACCACCTTCATAGTCAGAAAATTCTTCCTACTCTCGAACCTAAATTTTCTCTGCTAAGGCTTAAGGCAATTGCTCCTAGTCCTGCCTTCTGTGGCCACAAAAAATAGCTTATCTCAGTCCTCCATCACCCTTTGGGGGTTTGAAGACTGTTATCAAATCCTCCTCAGTCTTCCCTTTTCCAGATTAAATAACCCTAGTTCTTTATTGCTTCCCAGGCCTCTGATCATTTTTGTCACTCTCTACTGGACTCTTTCCACTTTGTCCACATCTTTCTTAAAGTGGGGGGCCCAAAACTGGATGCAGTACTCTGGGTAAGGCTTCACCAGTGCTGAATAGAGAGCGGAAGAATCACTGTCCCTTGATTTGCAAGAAACACTCCTGTAAATACAACCTAGTATGCTGTTGAGTCCCTCCCTGCCACTTTTTTTTTTTTTGGTAACAAGAGCACACCATTGACTCATAATCAACTTATGGACCACTGTTACCCCCAGGTATTTCTCAGCCTAGCCACTCATTCCCCACTCTATATTTGTGCATGTAATCATTCCATCCCAACTGCAGGGCTTTGCAGTTGTCCTTCTTGAATTTCATCTGATTGATCGCAGACCAATTCTTCAGTCTATCCAGGTCATTTTGGATCCTAGCCCTACCCACAAGTATGTCTGCAACTCCAGTTACTTGATGTCATCCACAAATTTGCTAAGCATGTACTCAATCCTGTTGTCCAATTAATTAATGATTTGGAGAACAGTGATTTAGGTCACTAATCCACAAATTTATGAAATGGGAACATCACTTTCAGTATTCATAAAAACGGAGCTAAAAAACTTTCACACAGAATCATTTAAGGCAGGACTGTAATATCTTTTATAAATTTATCAAGGTTCACACCGGTTAAAATCAGTTAAGTGTTTTTGCCTTTCCTACTTACATATATGTATAAGTGTATGTGTATATGAGTATATACATGTGTGTATATACACATACACACATACTATTCTTTTTTATTTCTTTATAGTTCATCATATTTTTAATGGAAAATGCTGTCCCACCATATTTGCATTTCTTTTTCTCTCTCTTCTGACCAGAACAAACCTTTTAATATCTGTTTTCTAGTCATGATTTTTATTTTGTCTATTTCTTATCCCTATAAAATGTAGCATCCTCTGTAATACCAATAGTTCTAGTTCCTTCATCTCCCACCTTCTCCCCTACCAAGACTTTGTATTAGAATAAATATACTGACCTCATCCAATTTCACAGTCAGATTAACTACAACCCTTCAATAACTGTATTGCCTATGACTAATATCATTAATGCTTATGTTTTCTTTTTTCTAGCTGCATATTCTTTGCCATTCCTCACTTATCTGCTTTTCTTCTTCTGATGTCCCAGATATTGAAATTATGTAAATCTCTTTCAGTGCTCCACACTGTCAGGAGTCAAGGCAGCAAACAGGCTAAGTGGGACCCAACCCTGACTCCCTACCTGAGTGGGTAGTGTCTGCCACCTAACTACCTCTACCTGGCCAAAGTTACCTGAATGCCCAGGACTTCCTGCATATAACCAGAAGCCCTTTCAGTAGTCAGGAGGCTATGCTTAAAGTAGCTTCTCTGAATTTAGCCATGCCCCAGTCTGGATCCCTGGAACCTGACCACTGGCTTCTTGCTCCTGACTCCAATCTAGATCCCCATCTCCTGGCCTTCACCCTAACTTCTCTCCTGTTCCTCATGATCTTGAGAAGGAATGTTATTTCATATCACTGAATCTCTGAGAAAAATCCATTATTACATGCCACACCCTTTGTATATGGAAAGAAGAAATATGATCACATCCTTTGTTTGCAGCAATTTCTTATCACCCAGGTCCAAAAAGGGAAATGGTTACCTATCATTAAGGATGACAACAACTCAGACCACATCAGAAATGGAAATCAGAATACAAGTTTTGGTAGACTACCAGACTCCTGATGGATTTGTAAGACAACTAAGGCTAGTGACTGATTAGAGAGTTGAAGTAAAGTCCATACATTATTTTGAGAGAAAGTAAAAATGTAAAATCAGAGGGTATCTTTATCCCAGATTATCTGAATTTGAAAGACTGATCTGGAGTATGGAAAGAAGGTTGGTGTGTGACTTAAAGGATTGAACTGGTTCTTATGGGGAAGGACGGTTGTTTTTTGGTTTTGTTTTTCTCCAAACCTATTTGCTCACCCCCTAGTTATTTTTAAAATTAGGTTCACTAAAGAAATGGTGCGCTCTTTAATTTTTTTTACCAGTCTAAAATAGGACACAATTGTAAACCAACCTTTAGTGAAGTCAATGAGATTTACCACTGGTGTCAAAGGAAGTGGATCAAGACCACAGACAGAAACAGATTCATTGAGTCTGAGGCAGATGGAAAGACTATAGATGGAACAGCCTAAAGCAAAACAAGGTAGAAAATCTTGGTGAGGGGAAAAAGTGAAAGTCTTGACTAGAGAAACAAACTGACCTGGTAAGACAGTTGTCGGTATCACACCAAAGGGTAGAAGTTGCAGAAGTTCTGATTGGCTAGCTGGGTGACAATTGTGTGTGGACAATTAGATTTACAAGTAGATAGCTCCTCAGTGAAAGTAGCCCAGAGTAAGACCGTTATACTTCTGCTTTCTGGAGCAGGCAGTAGTCTGAATTAATTAGTGCCAATTTATCTTTAATAAAGTGTTTCTGAGCCACATTTCTGTAATGAATGTTACAGAATGGAAAATAAAACACAGTCCTGTCTGATCTATGTGGAGGCTCAGCTGTACATATTTGACCCCTATTTTACACAGTTGCGGCTCATTGATTCTCTCTTTTAAACTCCTGGACTGAGCACTCAGCAATCACTGGACCACCCATACATCTTCTGCGCTGATTTAGTCTATGAACTGTAACCCTGCAACAGGGCTGTAATGTTTCTGGCACCTACAATTCTGGTTGCTTGTCATTATGACATATAACCTAGAAGATGTACTTAAGAACAAATAACCTCAGAAGTGTTAACATGCCATCAGTCTTTATAGCCACAAGCGCAGACAGGGCTCAGGATGTTTCAGAATTAATAAATGAGCAAATTCAGAGACCATCTGAACCCCAATAGTCACTAGATTCATATCTGGAACTAAGACGATCAGAAAGAGAGAGATGAGAGAAGGATTTCATGAAGTCCAAAACTACATGCACACCCCCATTGGAAGCTGTAAAACAACTTGAGTATTTTTTCCTAGTCATATCAGAGGTACGCTCTCAGTTTACATAAAGCAACAGAAATTGCTGTATGACTGAAGATGGGCAAGCTTCAGTTATAAATATTTTCTGCAGTCCTCTTAGAAATAGGAAACATATACAAGGAATAACTTAAATAAAGCATTCAACTTGGTGTAATAATGCTTTTTAAAAGGTCAAGCATTAAGTTCTACACTGCAAATTAAATTACAGATAACACTAGCACTGTTATTACTGTTTATCCCATTTCAGCTGAGTTTTTAATGAAATTTTATTGAATTCTGATGTTTCACAAAAAGAGTCAAGATGAAATGGTTCACAGACTATTCAATAAATCAACAATATAAAGCTGGGGCAGTTAAAAGCAAAACTAAACAAGGACGCAAAGTGAGAGAAATAACTAATCTGATTTCCATTAGTGCAATGAATGAATGATTTCTGTTACACTACTCATGTTCATTAAATATAAAAAATGGTCTATGTGAACCCAAAGTACCTACTCAGTCAAAATTACTTATCCTTATTGTCAATCAGTTGTTGATTATCAATAGTAAGTTTCTATATATTGCAGCCCTGCCTGCTCAGACATAGCATAGTTGGTAGAAAATTAGTAGGGAGATAACATGTGAACAAATGCCCTGAAAAGGAGAAACCGGTTTAAGTGATCAGAAAAGAGTTTCAACTTGTAACAAAACAGAAGTGCAGTGCATGTAAAATTGTTTTCAAAATGGCCAAAATTGGCTTAAGATAAACCTGGTTAGATGCAGTATCAGATTTAAATGATTTAGGTCAAACCAGTTTATGAAATTTTCTGTCCAAGACCCCTTCCCAGTTCAAGTTAACTCACAGTCCCCTAGAATCCCATGATGGTTTGCAGCCCTGGGCTGTTCATTCTGCTCCAAGAACAGGGTTTGCCCCAGACCTCTGCTCCCTAGCCAGAGCACTATCACTCCGGGTGGCTGAGAAGGGGGTGGGGAAACTCGCCCCCTCTGGCCCCAGACCAGTCCACCAGCAAGGTGCCATCATCCAGGGGAAGGGATGGGGAGTCTGCAGAGGGGACTTGACTCTGCTCCCTTCTCAGCCTCCCAGTTGGCGTGGGGTGCGGGGAACCCTGCACTGGGAGCCATGGAGCCATGCCCCTTCTCACCCTCTGGGCTGGGTGAGGGGCACGGGGGAGGAGGTAGAGCAGAATCCTGCACTGAGGTTTGGCTCCCCAGGAGCCATGCCTCTTTCTCAGCCTCCCAGCTGCCAGGAGGAGGAGGAATCCTGTACTGGGGCTTGCCTCCACCACCAGAGCCAGGATCAGGGCTGAAATACCCTGCCACATCCCCTTCTCACCCTCTGGGCTGGCTGAGGGCAGGGGCAGAAGCCTGCAGAGCTTGGCTCTGCTCCCCAGAGCTAGGAGTCATGCCCCCCGCCCCCAGCCAGCCCAGAGGGTGAGAAGGGGACATGACAGGGGACTCTAGCCCTGCTCCCAGCTCTGGGGATTGGAGCCAAGCCCCAGTACAGGCTTCTCCCTCCTCTCAGTCAGCCAGGATGCTGAGAAGGCGGGCTGGCTCCTGATGAGTCAAGCCCCAGTGCAGGCTTCTTCTCTCCCTCCTCCCCTCTCCCCTCAGCCAGCCCAGAGGCTGAGAAGGGGACATGGCTTCCAGCTCTGGGGGGGCAGAGCGAACCCCCCCCTTTCCACACCTCTCCCTTCAGCCTGCCCAGAGGCTGAGAAGGGAGCATGACTAAGGGACTCCAGCCCTGGTCCCAGCTCTGAGAGGAGATGGAGCCAAGTCCTGCTGTGGGCTCCCCCCCAACATCCAGCCTGGAGGTCGAGGAGTTGGTATGACTCCTAGCTTCCACCTCTGGGGGCAGAGTCAAGCCCTGGCTGTGGGCTTCCCTTCCCTGCTCCCCTCAGCCAGCTGGGAGGCTGAGAAGGGGCACATCTAGGATATTCCAGGCACACTTCCAGCTGGGGGGCAGGGAGCAGAGTAAAGCCCTTAGTTTCAGCTTCCCCTCTCCCCCCGCCACACTGTTCCCAGCTGGAGATCCTGTGCCAGACAGGACAGCTGGGTTTCCTGCCCTTCCACTCCTTGCTTGGCTGGCGGGGAAGCTGGGGAAGAGGCATGGCTTTGGGATGCTCCAGCTGTCTGCAGTGACCAGCATCTGGGAGGTGTGCTCTAGCTCCCCCTGCTATTAGTATAGGTTACTGCAGGGGTAACATGCACCCTTTCCTGTTTGAAAAGTGAACTTTAGCTCGCTTGCTTCTTGGTTCAATCTATGCAGTTGAAACAAACCTGCAAAGATTGAATTGATTCAGCCTCGGGCTTTTTGACAGTCTGTACTTAGCCTAGGAGTAAGTGGTGAGTAAGGTTTTGACAATCTGATTTTTACTTTGCTGCTTATCTAATAAATAATTTTCTTAGAGTAAGATTCCATCACCCCTCTATCAACTAATTACTCATAAAATCGCTGCTGTGCAGTGGCAAGGCATGGGGTGTACAGGGGTACACATGCACCCCCTGAGAGAACTGGTGCACCCCCTGACAGGCCATGTTCCCTCTTAGGTGACAGGCAGGGGGGTTAGGCAGGAGCACCAATGGCCCCCCTGTGAGTGCCGGCTGGGGAGTGGGAGTGCCAGATGAAGTGGCACAGCCACTTCCCGGTTGGCAAGATCAGCCGCAAGGGGACGCCCTGGTCATGTGCCCCCCTCTCACTATGGTGGCAACAGTTGCCCATGCTGCAGTGCAAGGCATATGGTCTGCTAATGTGAGAACCCACTAAGCTGCATAAGTTAGGGGCATGAACCATGATGCTGATGTTACTGCACAGTAGCAATGGACTATTATTACTGCGCATTTTGTGTAGATGCTCTCACTAAAGATTGATGGGGATCAGATACACACATGTAGTCCTATTGACTTTAATTGGGATACTTATGAGTCACTGCTGTAAACATAGTTTCATCACCTCGCCTTACTTAGGGGTAGTGTGGAAACTGAAAGCTACATTGTGGCTCTAGAGCATAATTAATAATATGAGGCGACATGTTGCTACTCTATCCCAGAACTACTTCTGAGAGTGAATTTTGCCTCAGTGAGTTATATTTCCCTTTCTGCTCTTCCTTTTTTTCCTAGACAATGAACATTCTCCACTCTCACTGGAAACGTGCCTAAAAATATTCTGTTACAGCATATGTCACATGGCTTTATGGTTCCTGCATAAGTTTTGTTTTAAAATGTAATGTTATTTTTACAATTTCTTATTTATTGCAACCTGAGAGACAGCATTCTATGTGAAATGATACCAGAGGAAAGATACTTGTGGTGATTAGGCTTACTAGACTACTGGAAACAGAAATTCTCTTTTTTATTCATAAGATGCATGTTGCACAGGTAGCCAAAAAATCTAATTTTCTTAATCCTAAGTCAAGTACCATTTTTCCTGACTTCAGCACCAGTTCAATTTTTATTATGTTAAACATATGCTACTGATTGATCGTCAGTTGTATTTAATTATGCTGAGTTACAGATGGCAATTTTGTGAAACTAACAGCTGCTCACTTGAGGCCGTTGCCACTGATGGCATGAACTCAATCTCTAAAGAGTCTTGGAATGTAAACTTCAAATCTCAGAGGTCTGTAGAGTTACTATTTTTACTATATAAACAAATTGTATTGATCTATACATCCAAAAAACAATATCACAATACTGATAGTAGCAGTGATTCTCAGTGAGGGTGCTATAGCACCTTTTAGTGCTTTCAGATTCTTTTAAGGGTGTCATGGATTGTAGCACTGTTAAGTGAGTGAACATCTATTCATGATTCACAAAATAAACCCAGAAATTTGGATTGGATTTGGATTCCTTGGTGTCAAAAAAGCCAGTGTGATCTTTCTGAGCTTTCTGGGAAAAAATAATCACTATATTATTTTTTTCTTGTATAAAACAAGTGAAAACTAAGAGCTAATATTTTTTATGAGGGGTACCCCGAGTCTAGAAAGGTTGAGAACTACTGTACTAAAGCATAGAAAAAGAAAGTTAGTAGAAGGCTCTCACGAAGCAAAGGGTTTAAACTGCAGCAGAGTGTATTGCAGTTAAATTTCAGAACCCTAACTGTATGAACAGTTGGGCAATGGAAATGTTGCCTAGGGAAGATGTGGAATCTCCTTTATCAGAGGTTTTTGAGAAGAGACTGGATAAGAATTTGGGTGGGTTGGGTGAGGAATAGTGCATCCTAGATCTGTACAGGAAATTGGGCTAGATAGCCTAGATGGCCCTCAGTCCCTTCCATCTCTATGATTACATGATCTTAAGATGTGCACCCACTACGATGAAATATAACATTATGTAGCCCATATAAATTAACCCAGTCTCTTCAGTGTGAGCACAAACAATGGCTGTGGTCCCCCCTGCCCATGGGAAATAGTTTCATTTAAAAGGTGCTTATTGACAATTACTAAGCAGATAATGCTATGTGAGAGTCATCAGACGCTGAATAACCCCATAAGAAATTTACTGACAAGGATTTACTGTTGGGTATCAACATTTTCCTTTATTCTACAATATCCAGTGCATTAAGTAACTGGTGAATCTATGGAGAGTGAAAACTGAGCTACCTGATCTCAACTCCAAAGGTTCACAAGCACAAGTGTACCCATTAGGGCTGTGCAAAATTTCAATGGGTGTTTTGTTTCAAAGTTGTTTCAACGTGTTTTGAACTTTAAACAGTGAAATCAAAATGAAACAAGAGGCTTCAAAACAAAAGAAGGGCTCTCTAAATTTTTCAAAAGTTTCAGAATGTTTTAAGTTTCAAAACTGGGCTTGCTGCAGCTAAACAGAAACTAAGGAGAGGGAAGGGAAATGGCGGTGGGCAGGGAAGGACTGCTCTGATATTGACATTTAGCTCCTTATTCAATTCCCCAGCTCTCTAATCATTTCCCCAGTTCTTCCCCAGGGGGCACAGGCCCCCAATCTGCACATGGGGTTTAAGCAGGCTGCTGCTGAAACTGCAGCAGCAGCCTGATGAAACCCAGAGCACAGATCTGGGGAAAAAAAGAACAATCTTTATATTGCAGCAATCTTCTTTTCTTTTGCTTTTAACTGATACCTGTAGTTGCTTGCCTGTGGCATGCCACATAAAAGGACATGTCTCTTCCTCATTACACTGGAAAAAAAATACAGGCAAATGGATGTACTTAAATATTTTAATAAGTAATGCCATTATGAATAAGTACTCTGGTCTGAAATATGGAACAGCACTGGCTTTTTTTTGTTTTAGTTTTGCTTTCAAGTAGGGAAGTTTTAGTCAATTGCATTACTAGCTAAGAGATGCTTCTTATAGACTAGCACATTTTACAACACATTTTTTTCTCATCCATTATTCTTTAGTTCTTAAAACTTTCCTTCAGTTATGATCTCAACAACAGGGATGATTGCCTCCTTTTCCATTAAATTTCCATTTTAATCCCCTTGGGCCATTCCTGTCACTCATTAGAGCCCCAGGGTGTAGCAGAGGGCAACATTTGGTAAACAAAGTACTATGGGTCAGATGCTTTGTTACCAGTTAGGAAAGCATACAGACAGCAGAAAACCAGAGAGCTACTCTGCAGAGTGCAGAATACTTTCTTTTTTTTTTTAATCCCTTCAAAGTCAGGAGTTAAAAACAAGGTATTCAGCATTTCCTCCCCGCTCCCCCCCTTATTTATTTGTGATGCTCACCACAGGGACACGCAGAGAGAGAAAGTGAGAGAGAATGTACTGGTATTATTTTTTCACGTGTTGCTTTCTCTAAAGAGCTCTTATGGTTTCAGTACACCTGATAGTGCAGTCCCCAGCAGAAAGCACCTAACAAATCACAGAAAATGTCTGCACCTTGCTATGTATCAAAGTCCCTTAATGCACCAACAAAGTTCTCCAAGGTCAGAAAAGCAGTTTATCAACCTCTTATATCTCTTACAGCAGACAATAAATTTATTCTAGTGTTGGAATCTATGAATATTTCAGATGCTCTACGAGATAAACACTATTGCTTGGGATGCTCTGTGTGTCATTGTCGACAGCGCCAAACACTGTCATTGTTTCACATATACCATATTTTTATATTGCTCTGAGCACGGTAAAATGTAACACTGCATAGTTTGCATTTCTCTTAAGATGCCTCTTTACTGCTTTACTTATAAGTTTGTTATCCTGCAAGCAGGTCATCCACTAATCAACTTTTTATCAACCAATTGACTGAAACTATTCATGTCTTGATCAATTGTTCAGGCCCTGCTTCTTTAATTACTAATCAAGCTAAACGGTAAGTTTAGAAAAGTACAAAATTGTTATATCTTGTGTAAATCCCACAGTGCCTCCTTCTTTTAGGTGAAAAAATCTTCTTCCCTAATGTTTTTTAACATAATTGGTAAAAATCCTGTATATTACCTGTCTTTAGGTTAACCTCCATGTTAGTCAGGAGAGGAAAAGGTAGGGCAGGATGGCATGTTAAAGAGTAGTTCAGAGAGGTATGAGCTTTTACAGGCAGCAGCCTACTTTATTAGACTATATGAATGGACATATACATAACTCTAGCTATGTACTTTAGTTCCATTTTAACTAATCTCTTTAACTCACTGTTTAGTTTGCCCCTATGCTTGAGCAAGGCTTGCTGGAAAGAAAGACTAACAACACTTTTGGCAGAAATGAATTTCAGAAATATGTTTGAACTTGTATTTTGGGTACTTTAGGAGTAAAACACAAGCAATGCATCTTCTATCCATAATATGCTGGCCAAAACTGCCTCTATCCTAAGTCTTCAGGCTATGACCTTGGGTGAACTGTGTTCTATATCGTTTTCCCCTTGGAAAATGTGAATATGTCTAGTATCAAAACATGCATAATGTCTCTAGATAACATGTTGATGTGTGCCCTCAATTTTTATATCGCATATAAATAGAATTTTATAGATAGGTGTATGTATATTTCTCACTTATAAATAAGATTCCTTTTAGGACAATAAGATATTTTCTTTGGAAAAAGGCAATGATGGTACCTTCTATGCATGTAGTAAAGATTTTAGAGAAGCAAAATCTACAGAATAATAGAGAATGTGCTTGTTGGTCTGAAGAGGGAGTTAATAAGAAGAGAAACATTACTTTTTCCTATAATTCTGTAATCAATGACTGACTTCTTTATGTCACAGCCCTTAATAGATCATTTTCATCTGTAGTGGACTTAGTCGATCTTCATTAGTTCATGAACTATAAAAGTCGTAAAGACAGTTTTTAAGAAAGTGGATTTTATAGCCCCTCTGATGAATCTGTCTCTTCAAAAAAGCCCAAAAGGATATTTATTGGTTAGATTCTTCCTTTTTCAGACTTACAAAAAATAACTATTCACTGATGTATAATAAAAGTGAATCACATATTTTAAAAGATTATTTTCATTGACTATTCTCTTGATGGAACATACATATTAAGATAAATGTTTTGCCAAGCTTTCCAATAGTTTCTATAATTCACAGTATAAAGTAAGTTTGTAAAGGAAAATAAACTAGTGTGCTTGACGACTTCTTTCTTTGCTCCTAAAATAAAATCTAGTGTACCTGAAAAAAATCCTGAGCAAATAGGATTTGCATGGAGGGTTTGAGAAGCAGAGCTGAACAAATAATTCATTTTCAATTCTTGGAGAAATTTAGCACTGTTTTTTAAGATGTTTCACTTCTTCAACAAAAATGAAGACATAGTACAAACTGTTTTAGATTGAACAAAATTATTTTTGGTGGATTCTCAGAGAAATCAGGTAAAGAAATGTAGGAAGAGGTGGACAGACGCAGAAACACCTGTGAGCATGAGGCACTTATCAACAGAATGCACAAAGAGACCTCAAACATAATGGACTGGGGCCAGCTAGAGAAGGCTTTGGAAAGCACAGAAGTGACAAGGTAGTTTGGAAGGGAACCTGGCAGCTTGTCACCTCTGGCAACAGGTGGCAATCCTCTTCCTCACCTGCAGTTGTCAACGTGGAGAACAGGTATAAAGCCCTGACACTGGATGAGAAGGAGCCCACTCCAGTGGCAGGAGAGGCCATGATCTGCATTTCCCCAGGGAGGAAGGATTGAGATCACTGTTACCAAGAGAAAGCAACAGGTGACAGTGGTTGGCGGCTCCTTCCTCCAAGGCATAAAGGTATCCATCTGCTGACCTGATCTGTTGGACTGAGAGGTCTGCTGTATGCCAGAAGCCTGCATCCAAGACATGGAAAGGATGCCAAAGCTTACCCAGTTCTCTGACTACCATATCACACTGCTCGTCCATGTGGACATTAATTATACTGATAGGAGCAACCTTGACCAGATCAAAAGGGATTATATGTCTCTGGGTGCATCTACACATGAAATTAATGCAATGCAATAAATGCCAGAGCAGTTTGCACTGGAGTTTGCACCCCCTTCTAAGAGGTAGAAGATGGGGAAATGGTGGGGCTGAGTTGATCCCTGCCTGGCTTGCTGGGTTTCATATCTGCAACAAATCCATTCCATTCAAATCAATTTAGTGGAACATGGTAAAGTGATCAATATAATCAATGCACTATTAACCACCATGAGACATCATAATAAAAGGGCTGGAACTGTTGGCACAGAAAGTTATTTTTAAATATAATTTGGCCCTTCATAGATTTATTTGGAGCTATTTCTTATTTTTATATCCCTTATTCAGTACAAAATCCTCAATGTTTATTTTAAATGCTATCTTTTAAAAACAGAATAAAACAGTGTCTGTTTAAAGACAATGGATCTTCCATATCATTAAGGGTCTTCCTGTAAACCATTCCCTTTCTCAAGTGTAAATTGTAAACAATATCTACATATTTTTCTTTAATGCTGTTATAAAGTAATGGCTCTTTTATACAAGCCTCATCTTCCAGCTATAAATTTAATAGTTACTGCAGACTATACCATTGATGTTATTTTTAATGATGTGAAACTCGATAACTCCTAAAGAGTTTAAGGTTTATGCAAAAGAACTTAACTTTGTGAGTCATGACATGTTTTTATTAGCAATTCAAAAGTTTGATTTAGATTAGGAGCTGGAGAGATCATTATTTGGCCAGAGCAGAAAAAGCTATCAGTTTTATTGTATTATTAATAAGTAATAGCTGTTTGACTCTAATTTCTGGATTCAATGAAGATTCATCGAGTTATTTGGATACAGACAGAGTCAAATTCACATAAGGTGCAAAGGGCTGTAAAAGTTCCATTTTAGTCCTCAACACAGGTTTGTGTCAGCTGCGTCTACAGGGATGTGTTTTAAAAAGACAAACTAGCCTTAAGTACACCAGAGACAGAAAGTGTGTGAGAGAACCAGTGACTCTGCTAGTTGCAGAGGGAGAGTAAAGTGAGTTTTTATAGATAAGTGTAGAGAAGCACAAATGATTTCATTTGTATGTGTCTTTACCACAAAGATTTGGGGATTTGGGAATTTGTCTTTTTACATGCTCTCTTTCAGGTAATAAGAATGAGGCATCATCCCAGATTGAAGTATAAAAGGAAAAGGTGCTTGAATAAATGGTATCCCTGAATAAATTGTATTTGAAAACAGCAGAGCTACTGACTAAATATGTAATTTCATTTAACTCAACTATTATATTGTATTGCTGCAAGTCAATAACTACTTTACTGATCCTTAAAGCAAGTGATAGCCATGATTTTCGGCATTTCAGACCAGTGAAATTTACCCAAATACCAGAAAATTCTTTTTTTCATGTTTGTACTGACTTGTAATCAAAATGAGATTAAAGGGGCAAACCAATACAGTTTCTGTAAACAAACCAAAAAAATCATACCTACCTGATCTGCTAGAATTATCTGATCATCCAAGTGAAAGACTTTGTACAATTGAACTGACTGAGGTGATTAATTTAGACTTTCAGTTCCGGTCGTACTTTCAAAAAACAGGAAGAGAAAAGATATGGAGAGGTGTGATCTAAATTATTATAGGTGCAGGTAGATTATAGACCCAGAAGATTTTCATATGAAGAGACTGAAAGGGCTAGGAGTGTAGTCGGGTGGAGAGGAAACAAAGAAGAAGGAAGACTTTCAAGCTATAACAAATAATTAATGATACAGAGAAGATAAATGACTGTTCCTATTTATCCCTCTTCATAATACAGAGGCAAAAGACCTTTCAAAACTAATTGAAAGTCTACCAAATTAGAACTGATAATACTTTCATAGTACAATTAATACTTTTTATACAGTACATAATTAACTTCACGACTGATTTGCCAAAAGATTAGGACACTGAGCCTAAGGGCTAGATCCTGTTTTACTGCTCAGACATCAAAGTGGCAGTTACACAATTCAGTATTGGGTATCTAAGTCACTGTACACAATTCTAATTCACTCCAGGTGACGGCCTAAATTCCACTAAGTCCTTCCCTTCTCTCCACTGTCTTCCTATGCATCTAAACTTGTGCAGCTGCACCTACTCAGAAGTTACTCAAGATAGCCACCTAGACCTCTAACTCCATTTTTGCTCTATTGTGATCCAAATGCATTATGGAAGCACAATAATTGCATGAAACTTCCTGAAACTGTACGTAGGTTAAAAAACATGACTAACAAATGTTTGGGAAAGATTATAGGTACCCACAACACCCCCAGTAATCTACTAATTAAAACACCTTGGATATGGTTCCTCCCTCTTGAGAATATATAACCCCAGCCTTCCCACATAGCAGGACAGTGCCACAGCATAGACAGGGCCGAGGCCATCTTCTGCCTAACCCACTGAACCTATGTCCATTGTGTAACCAACAGGGAAAGGTACCCGAGTGTGACCAAAGAAAAGGGGACCTGTCTTTGATGCTGCTGAAAGAGAGAGGCCTTACTCCTGCTACTGGTTAAGCATTTTATGTTAAATAGTCAATGGAAAAGTTATGTACACAATATTGGGAACAGGTTTCAAAATACAGGAGTCCCTTTTTCTCAATCTAAAGGCTACCTCAGTGGGACACGAAGTTAGGTTCCAGCTGAAAGGATTCAAACCACTAATGGAGTTGTTTAACTACCAAGCTATTGGAAATACAAAGAGAGAAGGGCTTTCTGCCTCTCCTGCTGGAACTGTGCTAATGAACCAAAAAGAATGCAAAGTTCAAGAGGCCAAAAGGCAAGAACACAGAAAGGTACCTTACTCTGTAACCAAATATCCTAGGTGTCAGGGACTTGGAAGCAGGCAGGCCAGCAAGCCAAGTACTGCAGCAGCCACACCTGCAGCAAGCCCCAACTAATGAACTCTGTCCCAGTTTAGAAGCAGCAAGTCTCCTGACTGCCTGCTGGAAGCACCACCTATCCATCTATGAGAATCAGCTGAGCCATGGGTCTGTAGGCCAGTCAACGGTTCTGCTGCAGCAAGCCTCGGTTCCTGCACTGTTTCTCCTTGGTCCTGACCCTAGTTTCCAGCTTAGTTTTGGATTTTGCCTTTGGATTTCTCTGCACTTCTATTCCCTGGGTTCTGACTCTTGCTACAGAGTATTAGGCACCAGGATATAGTGTGAGACAGGCTCTTGTTTTTGCTCTGTAACTCAGATCTTTCATTCTATTCTGCACACTGGGAGAGCCATGGCGGCTGTCTCTACTCAGCCATATGGGTAGCCTGGGATTTAGGGCACATTGGTGGGGGTTGGAAAAATATGGCTTTGAATCTTTTCAGGCTGTGGAGGTCCTTGAAAGCATATCTCTCACACCAAATATTATTATAATATAGTATTAACTTATTAATTTTACCTGGTGGGTATTTCAAATACATTTGATGTATACTTTCTTGTATGATCTTAGTATGAGTGTTTCAGGCTTTAGAGAGAATGTAAAAAGTGATAGTTTGATGGTTACTGAGAGGTTGTGTTTTGTCTTTAGCTTAGTTTGGCTAGGACTTCCAAGTGTGAACAATAAGGAAAAGAACTGGTGATCCATGTATCCCCTTCATAATTAGATATTTTGCATTAGGGTGTAATAAGTATGTCTTACTTAATATTCTGTTCTCTCTCTCATCCTTTTCTTTTCCTTTTTAACTTTGCCTAAACACAAACATAAACAAATTGTTTGCTTTGTCACCCAGTTATAGCATTGCTTGTAAATAAAGTTTATTCAAAGAAATAAAGATCTTGTTTTAAAGACATAGTTCATAAAAAGTGAGGCATTTTCTAGTAAAAATGGCATCCATTTTTGCTTTAAAAAGACCTAGGTAACTTTTAACATGGAAGAGGTCAGAGAGAAATAGAAGTGGATCATAACTGATTTCTTCACAGTTTGTGTTCTCTTCTTAGAAGCTAAACACAATTTCTCTCTCAAAATGAATCTGGAGACCAGAGAAGTTCTAAGACTTTTATTTGATTATGCAGTCTTCACCTGGCACACAAGCAGAGGGTGCCACTTTCTTTCTTTATTGCCTTAGTTTTTCTCTAATTTTTTCTCCCTTCAAACCCTTAGACATAGACATATTTTATATGTTGCCACGTGTTTCTATGTTGCTTTCTAATGCATGCCAATCATGCTTTCTCTGGTTCGTACTGCTTTTTATCACTCAAAAAAGTGAATACATAGTTTAAAATTCAGAGAAACAGACCTGAGTCTTTATGGAGAGGTAACATATGAAGTAAACGGAACCGTCCACAATTGCCTAATATAGACAGATTCAGTACTTGGCATCAGTGATAGTAATTACTGTGAACAGGATCCCTTTGGTCTACTTTCCTGGCATACATAGGCACAGCCTTAAAGATTTTTACCTTGAAATCAGCTTTTTTTTCAATGCAAATTAGAAAATTGTTAGAAGGAAAAGCAAAAATTATTTCTAATCTTGTCTTTGGTACTTTTTGCTTGCCTCATGCAAAGATAAACAAACAGCTGAATGTTAGAACTACAACATTTAGTAAACAGCACTTAATTTAGACTATTTTGCTATATTGAGATTAGAAATTAAGTATCTGACTCTGCATCTGTGCACTAGCAGAGTTTGGATCAGATCCTAGTATAACTACATGGTGTAAAACAAAACTAAATGCATGTACCTTCCTCAAAGTTTTTTTATGTCTTTTTGTCTCAGACCAACATGGCTACCAAGTACACCCCTGTACCTTCCTCTAACACAGCTACATTTTATTTTACACTTCTGCTGTGGTCACATCAGATTTCAGAAGAACAAAGTTGGTTAAAATATCCAAGCTTTATAAAAGCAAGAACACAAACATATATCTTATCTATCCTAAGAAAGAGAGAGAAATTGAAAATTCAGTAGCCAAAGCTTAAAAAAAGTTTTGAAAGATTGAATTTAAAGGTTTAGCTATAAAGAAGTACACAGTATTGAAGAAAAGAAACACAAAGCAATATACTATGAGCCCAAATCTTATATTATATGTTTGAGCCCTTCTTGCTCAGGAAGTATGCTATGAAGCTTAAAGGATCAGGGCTGAATGATCATACTGTACATGGACATAAATAAAAGTGTTTCAAGACCAATGAAGTATTGAGCTGTCTAGCACATCCAACACTTGCTGTGAAAATGTTGGTGTTTCCTAGCAGATACCAGACAGGTATTTCATATGCTAAAAACAGCAAAAAACAATGTCTCTCTGCTGCCAATATATGGCAATTTATAAGCAGTACTGGCTGTTCAATGTGAATCACTGTGTACGATGTTATGAATAGACCATATGGTCCCATAAATTGAAGATACTCCTTCCATATAACTTCTTTGGATTTCTTTTCTGTCTGCCTCAGGAGAATAGTCAGGGAAGCACTGAGGTCCCAGAGGGAAGAGGAGCCAGGTGTCCAAGGAGAGTGGTCACTCCTTAAGGAGACAATACTCCAAGCCCAAAGGGAGGTAATCCCAACAAGGATCAAAGGGAGCAGGAGGGCACACAAGCCCCCATGGCTCACCAGAAGCATCCAGGAATGTCTCCTTGCTAAAAGGGAGGCATACACACAATGGAAGGGAGGGGACATCACCAGAGATGACTATACTGCAGTTGCTCGGGGATGTAGGGGGGCAGTCAGGAAGGCCAAGGCAGAGATGGAACTGGGACTAGCTTCACGGATTAAGTACAATAAGAAGTCCTTCTTTAAATACATAGGGGTAAAAAGAAGGTTCCGGGTAATGTGGGACCCCTTCAGGACACGTTAGGAAATTTGGTCGTCACACCAGATGACAAAGCCAACATGTTTAACGATTTCTTTGCCTCCATCTTCCTAAGCAGGGACTGGAACAGCCATCCCCCTGCTGGGCCCCCCTCAGGCCCCAGGGGAAGCACACCTAGGCCAAGGGTTAGTGAGGAACTAGTTAGGGAGCTTCTGGAGGGACTGGACATATTCAAGTCAGCCGGTCCAGACAATCTCCACCCTAGAGTACTAAAGGAATTGGCTGAGGTCATTGCAGGACCCCTGGCACGGCTTTACGAGCACTCGTGGTGCTCTGGTGTGGTGCCAGAGGACTGGAAGAGGGCCAACGTGGTTCCCATCTTCAAAAAGGGTAAGAAGGAGGACCCGGGAAAC
>NW_017729004.1:62634323-62634607 GCF_001723915.1 Gavialis gangeticus | reverse complement strand
GTCTCTCACCCCGTTCTCATTAAGAAACTGGGGGACTGTGATGTTGACACCCACACAGGCAATGGGGTCGCCAACTGGCTGGAGGGTCGCACCCAGAGGGTGGTGGTGGATGGGTCATTTTCAGCCTGGAGCAATGTGGGCAGTGGGGTTCTGCAGGGCTCGGTCCTCAGGCCTGCACTGTTCAACGTCTTCATCAGTGACTTGGATGAGGGGGTAAAAAGCCCCCTGTTCAAATTTGCTGATGACACTAAGATGTGGGGGGATGTGGGCACGCTAGAAGGGAG
>NW_017729004.1:62627683-62634093 GCF_001723915.1 Gavialis gangeticus | reverse complement strand
CTGTTCCCCCGAGCACTGCCAGGAGTGACCAGGAATAACGGCCACAAGCTGGCAGATGGTAGATTTAGGCTAGATATCAGGAGGCGCTACTTCACAGTCAGGGTGGCTAGGATCTGGAACCAACTTCCAAGAGAAGTGGTGCTGGCTCCTACCCTGGGGGTCTTTAAGAGGAGGCTAGATGTACACCTTGCTGGGGTCATTTGACCCCAGTAATCTTTCCTGCCATGGCAAGGGGTCAGACTAGATGATCTACTCAGGTCCCTTCTGACCCTAGAAACTATGAAACTATGAAACTACCTCAGTCTCACCAGTGTCTAAGTGCTATTTCTTTTTTTAAACAGTAAAGGTCATACAGTGCTTGTAAGCACTATCTAAGACTAATATATATAAATATACAGATTTACTTTAGCAAGCCCATTAGTTCTGTATCCCAGGTTACTCTCTAAAGCAGTGGTTCTCAACTTCTTCAGATCTAAGGCGTGCATTGATAAACTTGAGGCACCTCTGGATAGAATTAAGGCATTCCTTGGAAAATGCCAACTCTTCGTTTTTACTTTTTTATTTTGCCTACAGAAAAATAAAAGAGCATTACAAAGAATTCAGAAGGACCACAACTATAGATTTTTGATTGAAATCTCTGGGTTTATCTTGTGAATCATATTTGTAAACCTAATTGTGCTAGTATTGTGTGGCACTGCTTGAAAGGATCTCAAGGCACCCCAGGGTGCAAGTTGTACTTTGGTTGAGAATCACTTCTCTAAAGTATACAATCATTCAAGAGAAACCCCATGAAGGTGAATACTGTATTATAAGCTGGGCAGAAGTTATTAGCAAGCTGCTGGTGTTGCAGATAGTAGTGCTGTGTCCTCTGTTACTTTTATTCATACAAATGAATCAGATAATGCTTTTGAAAGCAGGATTTCCAGGTGATTCAAAATTAGGAATAGCAGTAAATAATGAGGAACAATGCAGTCAATAACAGGACTAATAAATGACAAATGCAGTTCAATGTAGCTTAATGCAGAGTAATGAATATAGGAGAAAAAATAAAAAGAAAGAACACATTATCTACAAACTCCTCCACAAAAGCAAAAAAGTATTTTCGAGGTACGTGAGTTGAAAATGTATTCCCTGCAAACCTCACTCCAAAGACAACCTGCAGTTAAATAAAACAAGCTCAATGTAAGGATGAATTGTTGAAAAATACAGAAAAAGAGATAATGATTGTCACTTTGTAACAGAAAATTGTGGGGTTTTACAGTGTATAGGTTTGTTTATGGCTTTAGAGTTGAATCTGGGTCTTACACGTTCTGCCAGAGGTCAAACATGCACGGTGTTGGTTGAGCGGAGGTACTAGCTATGACTGGCATGTAGGTAGTCAGCACTTTATCTTTCAGTCATATAGACTATCATTTTCAAACAGCTTCACTCTTTTGCTGCTTACCTCAAATTAGCTTGATCACCATAGTTTTCAAGCTGTTTTTGTCAATATACTGCAACTGTAAGGTTTTTTTAGTGGGTGTATTTTTCTTACACTTTTCATACCTCTTATCTGGTTTCTCTCAGTCAGTTCACCAACAATCAACTGATTTGGTATACAGTGGCTGTGTCTACATGAGATGCTGATTGCACAGTTGTTACTTCACAGTCATTTAGTACTTGTAAAAACAAGGAGCATGCCAAGGAAGGCAGTTGCGTTAAGGAATGACTTTTATATGATGTTGACTGTGAAGTAGCTCATGACTACTGCACAATAGCATCGCATCACACTTCCTGCCATGTGACACTACTGTGCAGTAGTCACAGGCTACTGTACAGGCAGCATTTTGTGCAGACGTGGCCCCTTCTATTCACATAAACAGCTCGTTTACATTAAGCGGTGTTTTCCAATACTTTGTCATTGGTTATTTTATTTTACCATTTTTCACTTATAAGTGAAAGCTTCCTAGAACACTGACAAAACAGTATAGGGAAATGTTTTCCTCAAAACCAGAAAAGAGATATACCCTCTCTGGAAAATACAATCTTTGTACAAAACCAAATACCACATTGCTAACATAGATGTTCAAAGTTCCAGTCCAACACATCTCAGCAAGCATTTGGGTAATCCTTTGAAATTACATCAACATTTCTTTTCTTCATAACATATTTTCCTGTTTTTCAAGTCTCCATCCATCCATTTTGGGGAAATATTTTCTTTCCCCAAAATTCTTTATTTTTGTTTTCTTTGTTTTTATGTATGTCTTCATTTAAATGACTGGTAAATCTGAGGTGTAGTGAGATCACTGAGTGCCGAGGGAGAGGGGAGGGGCAAGGCAAAGGTATGTCAACAACTGTAGATGAGAGGGGGGGAAGGGGAGGGAAGGGACTGGACTTATAAAGGACTTTTTCTTTCCTCCTCTCCCCTACACCTCACCTAACCAGAACTAAGCAGAAGAAAAGTGTAATAGGTATCTCAGGCCATACATTCCCTGGTCCCAGTATTGGAGACCTATTTAAACTTGATTGACTACAACTCAGTTGTCGGGTTAGGGAAGAGATCGAGTCAGAGTGGGTATGGGCGACATCTGAACAATGGTTAAGGGTTCATCACAACATCCAGCCTGTTGGAGCCCTGACCACAAATGCTGCCATACTTTTCCCAGGATGACTGATGGAAGTACTCCCCACAAAGTTTATGAACACTCCAAGTAATCCCCTTAAGTATGTTCCAGGTGCCCTTGGGATTTCCTGTTTTAGAAAACAGACCAAATCAAGGCACCAGTAAAATATTACAGTAAGATCTGAAAGTCATGCTAAGCTGAGGCTTATTCACAACAGGTGAAATACAAAACACTGATGCTGACTTTACAGTGCAAGCATAGCTAGGCCACCTGAGAAGAAATAATGTGATATCCCTTCCAGTTTATCTTCTATATTCATAATAATTTCAAGCCAGCTCCTAGGTGTCTGGTTACTCCTCAAAACTTTATGTTTTTCCTGGTTGTTAATCAGTTTCTTGAGATGTTCCAAACCAGATAACCCCTTGTCACTGAAAAAGGTAATTCATGTAAATTGAAAACGCTTATATAACAGGATTTTCTGTGTCAATTATAGCTTGGGACCCTCTTGATTTACACAATTAATATAATGCTTTGAAGAGGCTGGGCTAAGGGTATAAGCAATCTGTAAAGCAGCAAACTGTGTGTTTCAAGAGGGAGAAATCTCTCTGACACCATTCGTTGTTGTTCTCAAGAAGCTGAGAGAAACAGTCTCTTTCTGTCACCTGTTTAACCTTCAACGATCATGCTAGGAACTTTGCCTGTCAGCAAAACACCCAAGTGCCTTGGATCGGTGAGATCCCAGCTCTTGCTCTTGCTCTCTCACTCTCTCTCTCTTTCTCTTTTTCTCTCTAGGCATAGCTTTCTGAACCTGAATTTTATTAGTCAAGTTTGATCTAGGTTTCCCCAAATACTCAATTGAACCAGAGTGATGTTGTAACTGCTTTTGTTTGTTTTTCCTTGCATGGTTATTACTACTAGTACCATCATAAATTTCATATACTTAGTGTTAAATAACTTTTATAGTCAAACTGGGGGTAACTGGGTGTATTTTTTCTTCTCTACTCCCCCTTTCCCCTTGCTCTGCAGCAACGCTTCTTTTACTTAAGCCAAAATTTCCTGTAAAGCCCAAAAATACCGTGAGATCTGCTCATCAAGAGGCTACCACTACTAGGACAGTTAGGGCAAAAGATTGGGATGTGCTGAGTTTGAGACGCATAAGGAGATCAGCCTATATAGGCTGACTGACCAAGTTTGGTTCAGATGTGCCCTAATGAACTGAATGTTGGCCCATGAGGGTGTCAGCTGGACACCCAGCCTGATCCAGAGGTCTTTTGTTCACCTATGTGCTTGTGTCTGATTGTATTTTATTGTTGCCCCGATGAACTAATTCCTGGCATATGAGGGTGTCAGCCTGTATATGCTGATCAACCTGGCTGGGTCAGGCGTGTCACATTAATCTTTGTGTGTGTAGGTATTCGACTGATTTGGTGGCTGTAGGAACCCAGCCCCATGGAAACTAAGTTCTGCAGGATAGTTCCATTGGGAGTGAGGACTTGCAGAAGGGACAGATACAGCTCTATACAGAAACACAAGTAACACAAGCAGCACATTGATAGAATTACAGAGACCCCAGAAATGTACCCCTAATAAATGAGCGCACCCCAAAGTGACAAGCAAATCTGGTAACAGAGAAGAGTAACCTACTCAGGTTATTGCTGCCACTGATACTGCACTGATGCGCCCTGGGAGCCACTTGCTACAACACCCTGGGAGCCAGTCATGGTGCCCTGTTCAGTCTACCCTCCCCCAGACACATAAATATTGGGTGCAGGGCCGTGTCTGCAAAAAATACATTATGACTTTAAACAACTTACTGTGTTAAAAATAATTTGTTTCTCTTCTATTTTCCTTGTGAAAATATATCTTCTCTATGAATTTCAGAACCATTGGCTTCTAAATCTAGTGCAATATTTCATGTATCTTGCAAAATTTAGCTTGCTTTGACTGACAATATATTCCTTCCAAATATGAGGTACTGAAGATCAAATGTTCAAGGCCAACAGGAATAATGTTTTGGTCAGATGGGAAGGGAAATTGGCTTGACTGTGTTCCAGCAGGCAATTAAGAAATGATAAATTGGAGTGCCTGTAAAGCTGGAACCCATTACTCTCAAACATGTCATGCACTCTGAAGTGTAAAATACCTGATGATAATCATAAATAAAATTACTAATTGTAAAACACTGCAAACAAACATACATATCTAAGAGTGAAGTGAATTTTATAAAAATTCAAGTATATTTTGGTAATTGCTTCACAATACTGTAGAGCTGATTATCAGGGGATCTTGTTTTGTTAGTCCTATTAGTGTTTGAGGCATTTTCCCTTACAGAATAACTTCTGGAATTTTTTTTTTTTTTGATACAAGGAATGGATATTAGTTCTATAGATTAATATAAAGTATTTCATTGGTAATTTAAAGTCAGCTTCTGTTCCCTGGAGCACTCAATGGGAAAATTCACATTTTAGCAGAACTGTATTTAAAGTGAATAAATAATATGTCAAATTGGATGAAACTAGTTTTAAGCTGTGCCAGAAACAAAGAGAGAATGTGTGTTGGCAATTCCAAGGAATTGGGATTTGGGAGATTGGAATTCAATTCCTGTTGTTGCTACAGATCTTGGACAAATTATTTGTTTTTTCTGTGCCTCGCTACCTCTTCTATAAACTACAGATAATATCTCCTTACCTCCTAGAGACGCTGTTAGGATAAATTTATCAATGTTTATGAGATGGTTAGATACTACATTATTTAGAGCTACATGGAATGTGCAACTTTACTTAGTATTTCCAACCGATGGTTAGGGTTAACTTTAGTATCATCCCCAGTGCCTATCTGCCAGCTTCTTTACTTTGTCCCCACTAGCAACCCTCGAAGCTTTGCCGAACTTCTAGATATGAAACTAATCTTTACCACCTCTTTCCCCTTTCTGCTATGTATTTGAAACATACCCACACACAGTGACAGGAAATGTCTTCAGGGACAGGAAATGTTCCATCAATCCCACAATCCCCTGTTTCTGAATCCCTACATCTCTGTGCCCCATTTCATCTATCTAAAAGGCAAGAAGTAGAGACAAGACCAAGTTGTCACAGGTTCCCTACTTGTTCTCTACTTACAAATTATCTCAATATGCCAATATGGCATGTGGAGTTTCGATCTGCTTTCTTACCACAGTTTTTGTAATGCTGTCAAACATACGGGTGCTCATTGGATCTTTATTATCGCAGTAATATTTCCTTATCACAATGCAAGATATTTAAAAGGAGTTCTCTCTGGATTGGGAAATTTTAAGGGCAATGCATATTTCTTCCCAATCCTATGCCACAATGTAGTATAATATTAACACAACAAAGATCAGAACCTTGCAGTGGATCACAATGTCCCTTATCTAATACATGAGTAAAACAAATCCACATTGCTATAGAAAGAATAAAGGCATGTGATAACTTTGTAACAAATATTTCTGTCATCTAGATTGAAGACTTCTAAAATGGATTATCAGCTACCAAGAAATTGTAACAATAAAATGAGCCAGAGGGATCCTGTTTGTCTGGAAATAGATGTGTAGCCCAGGTGTACATGGGTTTGTACTTCCTTCTCCAATTGAGGGAATTGTTGGCAGGGCAGTGTGCTGCGGAGGGACACAACATCCCAGTGGTCACCTCCATCCTCTATAGAGTCAGACCCAGTCAATCAATTACTTAATTATATACAAATTTATTATTACAACAAAAACATTAAAGAGTAAGGACATAAATTATATATATACACACACACACACACACACACACACACACACACACA
>NW_017729004.1:62611668-62627426 GCF_001723915.1 Gavialis gangeticus | reverse complement strand
ATATATATACACACACACACACACACACACACACACAACCAATTATTATTTAAAAATACAGATGAACCATAGAGCAGCCCAGAACAGAGGATATTGATTGGGCAACCTTATAACTCTATTAATATACAAACTATTGCTTCAGCTTATTCACATAATCTATAAAGCAACATCTACAAATATAACCAGAAATTGTTAGACTACCTGGGTGCCTTCCAGGGCAGAGGCCCCACTCCCAAGGTACCACTACAGGAAAGGAGGTGGGAGAAAGAAAAGGAGAGGGAGACCCCAAAGACTCCTAAGCTCCCCCCTTTATCACCCAGGAGTGGCCCATGTGGTGCCCCTTTGCAACCCTGGGGGGGTCCCTCCTCTGTTGGGACCCTCTCTCCAGGGTTACTTACTACTCCACAGTCCTGGAGGGTTGCCTCCCATTCTCCAGGTCAAGCTCTGTTCCCCACTGGGCTTTCCTGCCACCTGACTCTGCTGCCACTGGCCTGGCTTAGGGCCACATGCACCACTGTGTGTAGTGGGTGCTTCACCTTGTGCTAGCAGACAGCCTTATGCAGCACTGGGGCTTGGTCTGCTCCTGGACCCTCTGGGCAGCGTCATCTGCATTGAGCTGCTGTCCTGAGCCACCTCAAGCAGCTCCCAGGGTCTCTTACCCTCCATGCAGTGCCTTCTGCACCGAGCTTCCAGTCTCGTGCTGAGGGTTGTGGAGCTGAGCCGCCCAAAGGGGTCCAAAGATCCTGCTCCATGCATCGGGCTGTGCACTGTGTCTCTGGCCACACGCCAGAGGTTGTAGACGTGAGCCACCTCATGCAGCTCCTAGGGTCTGGATGCTGTGCACCATGCTGCACACCAAGAGCCTAACCGCTGGAGCCATCCACCACTTCCTGTTGATAGAAATCTTCAGGGGATCTTCCTGGGCTACTGTGTTGCCCTGATAAGCAACTCTCCTCAGCTCTTCTAAGCCACAGTCTTCTCTCTTCTCTGTCCCTGGTGCATCTCCCTCGTGCTGGGCTTACAGCTCCTTTTATACACTCCAGGGCTCTGCCCCTGAAGTCTTCCAGACCTAAGTCTTCCAGATAGTTTGCAGTCTGGACCTAAGTCTTCTGGACAGTTTCCACCCCTGAAGTCTTCCGGGCAGTTTTCAGTCTTCAGTCAGGTCTGGGGCAGCACTTCTCTCCCTCCTCTCAGGAAAGGGGCATGACTTTATTACTCTTGCTGCCTCCTGATTGGTGGATGGGCTTCACCAATCAAAACAGCAGGATCTCAAGCCTGGGACTCAACCCACGTCCTGAAAGGTAAGCCTGCTACAGACATAAGAGATAAATACAGACAAAACCTAAACCTTACAGCTTAACTTGGTGGAATTTGTAGTTCAAAAAGGAGTAATAAAGGTTGTCAAGCTCTTTTTACTCTCTCTCAATATCTCTGTGCCACAAAATGTCGAAACTAGTGACTGTAAGTATTTTGATTTCTTTTTCTGAACTGTCCAAATTATCTGTCTGGTGACATCCCCATGACACTGAAAACAGGATAAAGCATCAGTCACAGACAGCCCATATCACAAGTGACTGATAGTCAATAATATCTGAAGAATACCATATTTTCTTGCATTAAAAAAAATCTTCCCAAAATTCAGCTGCTGGAAATGGTGGTCTGTATCATAAACAAGGAATTCTGGTAAGAGTAGTGTTCTGCCTGAGGAAGGTGAAAGTAATGCTGCAGTGCTGCACATGGGGGCCTGTAGCTGCTGACTATGGACACTTTCTCTTCTAATCCTTCCCTGTCTTTTCCCCCACCCCTTCCCAAACAAGGGCTCCTCCTACAGAAACTGATACTTAGTTACTAATTGCTACTGACAAGTATTTTCAAGGAAGAATCTTTATCCTTCATTCTACCTTACAAAAAGGAAGTGTGTATCAACGCATCTTATATGCAACAAAATAGAGTATTTTAAAAATGATTTAGGAAGTTCAGTTAAAGTGCTAGTGACTGAGTAACCTCATTGTAAATTCTACTGTGTCCATGAACATTAATTACCTTCTTTGCTGATAGAAAATAGGCCAATGACTGAATGTTCCTGTAAACTATTTTATCCTATAGATTGTTCCATCTAGATAAACTGTAATATGGAACATAAAAAGTGTAGGTTGGAGACGCTTAAACATTCAGTGTGTGTGCTTCAATTCTTCTGTGGCTAAATATAAGAGAGTAGAGTTGTGAGGCTGATCTCTTATGCACCACTGATGACAATTAATACTAAAGTATCTGCTAGTAGGTGGGTGCCTGCAATTTTAAGTTTTCTCAGCATTGTACTCTATAGAAATGTATATCTGTTTTGCAACTATTATCACAAAGGCTATTGTCACAGAAGTCATGCCTAAGGATATTGAACCAGATAATTTCACTATGTGAATACCGTTAAACATTGTTCACTATAGACACTTCTAGAATCTAATTCAATTATTGTGATTACTTATTTGAGCTACCTTCTTAAATAGCTGAATAATGAATGTTTCTTACCTGTAAGATTATCTGGAATTGTACATTTACTTTAACTTTTTTTGACTGAGAGTTCAAAATGAAATGCATACTATTTTTTGGAGAATGTGGATTTTCCTTTTCTTAAGGCTTTTTCCATGTAAGCTATCTCCCTTACTCTTGTGGGGGGGCGGGGAGGGACGGGTCCATTCTACACTTCCACTTTGATCTGGTGGTTAAAAAGGACATGCCAAGTTATATTAAATGCTATAAATAAAAATTATAATATAATTTTAATACTAAGTAATCTTCTAATCTATGCTTAAAGAAAAGACTCACATTTTGTAAGGTTTTGCAAATCTTCTAGAAAATAGTTTAAACTGTTTAAGATTTCTGTTCCCAGCAATTAACATTTTGAGGAGAATGAAAACACACAACTGTAAGCTACTGTCAGATTTTTTAAGAAAAAGGTACAACAATGTCATTTAGACTGAAAGTTCACCTTCATTAACTATTTTACAGAAGAATACTGAATGCTACTTTAATTAAGCTCATATAAAATGAGTTTAAGGAAAAGCAATCACTAAATCAATCAGTCCAAGAATAAAACAGTATAAATTTTTGTAAACTGACATTTAAGTATTTCCTAATTAACTCAATTAGAGAGATCTCCTACTATTTTCTAGACCTCTTAGAAATAGAGGCCACCTGTTTGTTAATCACAGTTATAAGAATACAAAATTTGTCTTCAGGCCTATTTGAAGAATGGTTACTAATAGCTTTTTTATGGTTGTGAACCAAAATTAACCAAGTATATGAGGAGGAAACTCATTACTCTTCAGTACATGTACTAACAAGAGAACCCTATTTCTCTCTACTGTTCTGGAAGGAAGTAATTCTGGGGTGGAGCTTTACTTCCCCTGGGGCAGAAACATTTCCACTGCTCTCTATCCATTTTTTCTAGAGAATCCTAGATGTAAGATGAAGCAACTCAACTTCAAAAGGAGTGCTAGAGAGGGGATTGGAAAGTGCTTAACCTGTGGTCCAGTGATTAGAGCTATAGAACTTTATGTTAAGTCTGAATCATTTCACCTTCCATTATAGTAGTTTTAGTAGAATTTAGGCTTTGTTAATTTTAAGTTAGGCAGAACTAAATAAGAGTAAGAGACGTTCCATATTTACTCAAATATAAATATTTTTATATATTCCCCCCCCTCCCATCCTATATTCACATACAAGGAAACCTCATTAAATAAGTCGTCAATCAGTAAACTGCTGCTAAAAGCATTATGCACTCTGTAATAGAAACCAACTCTAACGCTGATTAAATGCAGCCAATACTGAACATGAATATAAAATACAAGGCCTATATTGGGCAAGCATACTGAAGAGAACCTATCACAAGGACAGATTAGTGCAAATCATCTAAATAAGATGGATGGCAGTGCCCATTGTGCACAGTCCCCCCTCAACACTTATTTTTTCAAGTCATGGTGAACCATCATATTGAACACATTTCAAATTCATCTTCACTGGAACAACTGAGCTGATGCTTCCTTTCCCATTTCCAGTGATTTCTGTTTCTTCATCAACCGTCAATGACTGTCAAACATCACCAAATGGGACCCCAAACATTTCATCCCGAATCCGTCTGTTGCCCCCTGCCCAGCCTGTCACATATGATTAGTGTGGCCCTACCCTTCAGACTAAGTGGAGCCAGACTACGTTGCCCTGCACCTCATCTGCATATAGATTTTTGGAAGATCTCAGGACTTATGACAAGAATGTGCAGTTCCAATCGTGAGTGGGGGTGGACTAATTAGCACAAGCTATGAGCTCACCATGGCTAGAAATGCCATTGACTTTGCTGGGGCCCAGCCTAATGAACTACATGATAAATCATGAACCCTTTGTCTTTCGACGATTATACATTGTGGGCACATCTACAGATACACTTTACTGTGGAATGACTAATTAGCTTCACAGTAAAGCATCAGATTGGACAAGTACACCAGTATTAGGGTGTAGTAAACTAATTAACTCCATTGTAGAATAGTTCTGTTGGGGATAGTACTATCTTACAGTGAAGTATTTTACTATGCCAAAATGCATGTGTAGATGCTAAGAACAGGCATACACTGCACCCAGTCAGCCTGGCCAGTCAGAAGCCCGATCTGGTGTGATTCAAATTGCTACTGACCCAGGCACACATGTAGATGCTGTGCCCAAGAGCAGTTGAGTCTGGCTCAAACTGCTCTAGAGTATCTTATGTTGCATGAATTGCATGTGTGGATTCACCAAGTTTGTACTATATGTAAACGTACCTTTTAATCAGGTAAAAAAGTGCTGATTGAAATTGTGTTTCTGGATGAACTAAGTCTATGGGTACCCATAATAATTTTACCTATATGAAAGTTTCTACAGGCATGTTTATTTCAACATCAGTGTTTTTAAATTTGCCCCTCACTTCCATGTGATCAGGGACAGCAGGGTCTGAGAGGAAAGGGAAAGGGGAGCAGAAGGGTGCTACAGGGGCAAGTAGTTGTGGGGGCAGAAAGCAAGGGGGCCACCTGACCCCTTCCAGATTTCTTTTCCTTGCTATGCCAGTGGGAGAGAGACAAGTTCAAGGCAACCCTCCAATAATTAGATTCTCTACCTGGAAAATTGTAACAAATTTATAATCTTTCCATATAGAAAATCTAATTATTGGGGGTTGCCTTATATTCAGGATCATCTTATATTTTAATAAATATGGTAGTATAAAGGGAACTGAGCTTCAGGTGAGAGAATGTTCTAAGAAAGTTTAGCTCAGTCAGAACTTAATTATAGGAGATTCCAGCCTGAGTGTAATATGACATAAGAGTAACGCCTTTCTGACCATACTTGTCTTTCTTTGGTCAAGTGATGTTGTAAGCCCTTGTTTGCAGAGGCAGAAAAAAATATGCTCGGTGCTCTTGAATTTTTTTCTGAGGTTTCTACCTGCAAATGTAATGAAGATCCAGTGTTTTTTAGAACTTACTCTCTGAACTTGGATAAAATCTCCCTAACAGACAGGCTACCTGTTAGGAATTTTTAATCAGGTAAAAAAGTGTTTTTTAAGATGCAGTGACTCAAAATTGTAAAACTGCATATTTCTGTTTGTAAATATATATCTATCTAACAATATTCCTCTTTGGAGAATTTTAATTAAGTTTCCTTTTTCACATATGCCATCAGTGAACTCATTTTGCTGAGAACAGGGGTTAAAGCAACCCCTTACACCGTCTCCTGGGGTCAACAGAGTTCAGTACTGGCCAATCATAGAGGTTCTGGGTGAGTGGAAGGAATCTTCAGTTTTCCACTTTGGACTACATCATAGGAGGGTCCACCTCTTGTTAGTTTTTGCCATGCTTATGCCCAGGTACATATACACTGAAATAGGATTCTGCCCTAAATCTGAAATTCTGTATAGGGGTCTGATAACATTAGAAATAATGAGGAGCAATGGTTTGGGCAGCTAAAATGCTAAACCATGTTAAAAGAGGGAATTTATCCCTTGGGAATTCATCAACTGAACTGATATAACTATTTTATCTGTCCACTACTATGAGCATTGAAGTGCCCAGTATTGTGGCACTTCAGTTCTGTCATTTTAAACCAGAATGAAGTAGCTTTAATGTTAGAGGGGTTTAGTTTCTACTTAGAACAGAATAGGGTAGCAAGATGAAACATTTAGAGAGGATCCTCTGTCCTGCTTTATCATTTTAAATCATTTTAATAGGTCATCTGTCCAGACCCTTTAAGCAGTTAGAGTACTCACCTTTTCTACAATAGTCTAGTGATTACAGCACTCTTTCAGGAAGTAAAATTCTAAGCCTCAGGCAGTCTAACAGGATTCTACTTTTCAGAGAGTGCCCTAACCATCACTATAGAATAGGCTATCTTGGAACATCCTGTTGAAGAAGCTGAGCCAACACTGTTTAGGTAGTAGTTCAAGAGTCCAGGGTCTAGGAGGAGAGTTAGCTTAGTGATTAGAAGTGGGCAGGGCTTTGGCTTCTGTTCCCAACTGTATGCAATGTGTGTGTAATGTAAAATCCATAAACAGTCCAGGATACAGATAAGAAAACAGATCTCCCTCTTGATTTCTTCATTCATTGGGTATAATATCCAGGAGGGATGACCTGATCATTAGGGCTGTGTGAAGCTTTGGTCCCTGATTTGGGGGCCGAATCTCCAAATCTGAATTGATTCAGAGGACCCTTTAATCTCTTCAAATCGAACCAGAACCCTCTGAATTGTTTTGGAGAAATTTGGAAAGATTCAGTGATTCGAACATAGACACAGCTTTAAATGTTTTTTCTACATACCTCTACATAGCAGGTGGCTGGTGAATGCTGCAATGCTGGGGTTCATGGAGAATCCCACAGGAGCATGGGAGGGCTCCCCAGCACATTTGGCAGCAGACCCGGAAGTGGGCCAGAAGCACTTCCGGTCCACTTCTGGGTCCACCGAGGAGTGTGCAGGGGGGCCACCACACCCACCAGGCTCAGTGACTGGTGCCTCCTGGGTCTGAGGTGGGGCACCCAGGGTCCCCCTATGGCTGATTGCTGAGCCATGGAGGCAGGGAGGGGGGGGCCTGAACACTCCCCCATGGACCCAGAAGTGGACCAGAAGTACTTGTGGTCCACTTCCAGGTTTGCCATTGAGCACATGGAGGGTCCCTCTGCACTCCTGTGGGATGCTCCATCTGTCCCAGCAAAGCAGCATTCACAAGCCACGCTGGTACCTTGAGGTATGTAGAAAAAACTTTTAAAGCTGTGTCTATGTCCGAATCACTGATTCTCTGAATCAGCATCGAATCTGTAGATTCAGATTTAGCTGAATCGAATCAAGGACAGTGATCTGAATCAACAGATTGAATCAATGTCTCTGATTTGGACTGAATTCAAATGCAAATCAAATAGGACCTACTTCACACACTGCTACTTAACATGCCCCACCCATCTACTGCCCCACCCCACATTCTAAGCCTGGAAATGTGAAGCCTCCAGCTTCTCTCAAGCCTTCTGGGGATTGAATGTTCAAAAACAGCCATGGAAAGGTTTACCCATAGTGGCTTTGCTGCTGTATTTTCAAGTTTGGAGAGTGAGAAAGGAGATGTCCCACCTGGGGGACAAACTAAGGATGTGGTTTGCATATACCACCCGCCCCCATGAGGCTCCCTTTTTCTTGCTCCCTTTCTGACCACATGAGTCTTGCCAGCCAGTTGCCTCCAACTTAAACTGAAGGAGTAGAGTAGAGAGTTCTCTCAAGCACCTTGTTTGGTAGATATATGATTAGGGCAAGGAAAATATAAAAATATGAATCCTCAGGATCCCTCAGGTTGAGGAAGGTGTATAACCTATTTCTCACACTTTCTGGACAAATGCGCATATGCTAGTGACTGTAACTGTTGCATGTTTTACTGAATTAGCTCTTCAGTAAACATCCCGTATCTACACCAGGCATGGCTGGTGAACTCAGACTGGTGGGGCAGTGGAGCGTCCCTTGGGAGCGGGGTGGGGAGAGGTCTGCAGCCAGCCAGGAGCGGTGGGGGGGTTGCAGCCTCCCTGCTACCAGCTGGAGTACCTGGCAGCTGGAAATCCTCACCTCCCCCACTCCCAACTGGTTGCAAACCACACCCCATCCCCAGCTGGCTGCAAATCCCCCGCCACACCAGTCAGTTCACCAGCCGCATCTGGTCTACACATGTGGTCCTATTAGGCCACAGGAAACTAATTAACTCCACAGCAGGGTAGTACTTGTAAACATACCCAGAGTGGCTTTGCTGCTGTATTTTGAGATTTGGAGAGTAAGAAAGAAGATTTCCCACCTGAGACACAAACTAAGGATGTGATATGCATAAGCCCCCCCTCCCATGAAGCTCTCTCATATAAGTACTACCTTGCTGCAGAGTTTTTACTCTGCAACACTGTACTCATAGATTCTGACATGGCTTACTGGGGCAAGAGGGTGCATTAGTGCTGGGACTGCTAGCCCCACACTGTAGCACTCTCATGTCCCAGCCAGGCCCTCCATAGCACATTGAATCAGGTTGGAACCTCCCTAGGCTGGCAGGCTAACCTCCCAGGGCCCCCTATTAGCTGGGGCATCTCCAACGCAGCTCAACATGCTGTGGTCCTGGGTGCATGTGCAAATGTGGCACCTAGGAGCAATAACCTCTAGCATGATACACACCAGAATGTATTGCTGCATGGTAATAGCACATGTATATGCTTCCAGTTGCTCCAACTGGACAACTTATATGCACATCCAGACACTTAAGAAGAAGTACTTTCAGGTTTAGGTGGCAGTTCAAGTGGGGGGGAAAGAAGTTAAACTTTTGGAACATCCAACCTGCCTAAATTTCTTTCTCCCTGCGTACATCTACACAAGATGTTTTACTGCACAGTAGCATAGTTTATTGCACAGTAAGCATTTACATCTACATGTGTACAAATTTACATCTATGTGGGTACAAATTTACTCACAAGTAGTTACTGCACAGTAACACACATGTAGATGGCAACTGGGAGAAAATGTGTTCCCAGTCAGCACTGCCACTAGGGGGTCAGCCTCAGGCTAGTCCCAGAGCTCCAGGGCTAGGAGCTCCCACCCCAGCACTGGACCAGCTATATGCCTGCCCCAGCCCAAGCCCTTAAAAGCCTGCAGGAACAGTGAACCATGGAGCACATGCAGGCAGCCTGAGGAGCTGCTCCAGGAGTTTCAGGAACGTGGCCCAGGTCATCCTGAATGCCTCCAGCCATATCTGCTGGATGACGTGCAGCCACCAGTCATGGCTGGTTTGGTGGGCTCAGAGGCAGCGGGGCTGGAGGCCCAGGAGGACATGGATGGCCCCAGCGGTGGCATGCAGCAGCACATTGGAGCTGTCCCTGACAAAGTCTGCCTAGCAGCATGAGGTTCAGGTGACAGTTGCAAGGTGGCAGAGACCTGGGACAGCACAGTGCAGCTGGGTAAGTGGTCACTGAATGTAGGGGGAGTCAGTAGGGTCCATACAACCATGGGTGAGCCAGCAGTCAGCATGGTAGGCCAGAAGAGTCAGTGTGAACATGATGGCCAGCAGGAACCAAGGGTACTGGGCATCACTGACAGGGGTAGGAGCTAGAGCAGCTGTGGCACAGGGAGGTAGAGACAGTGATGAGACAGCTGCCATGTGCTGCCCCTGCACTGTTCACACTGCTCCTGGCCAGGGAAGTGGCTGGCCAGTGAAAGGCAATGGAGCTGCCTTTTCAAAATGGTCTTCAGCCACACACAGCTGTAATCAGAGCCTCCAGCTCCCCCTAGTGGCAGTAGGGACCTATTGGAGGGCTCCAGGAAATGGGAGCAATTTGCTGCTAGGAGCAGCAAATCTGCTTCCACATCCCTGCATGTGTAGACATCAGCATTTACTTGTGAGTAATTTACTTGCAAGTAAACTAGTCCCAGATCAAATGCATGTGTAGACACACTCCCTTAAGAAGAGTGGCAGCAGTCACCTTTCTTTACCTCCTAAGAATCAGGATTAGCAACAGGAGACCTACAATTACTAAATAAAAGGTATTTGCTTTCGGTGAGTAAGCTGGGACAGCTCACTTCTTCAGTCAGAAGAAGGCCCTGTCTTCATTATATACTAATAATGCCTGGGGCAGAGAGCATGCTGTGCCGCTTCTGCTCCTTGTGAGTTGCCATGACTACACTGCTTCTGGTTCAGGAGACAGTGTACCCAAAGCAGTAGTGTGTAGATACAGCCACCACATACTATTCTGAGGTAATGCTGGTATTGTTCCCATGGAGGAACAGGGGTGGAGTTTTCCCCTATTACCACCACCATTGGCATACATGTGTCAGTTTCTGGTTCTATTGTTTTAAGCCATCTGAAAATGAAGCTTAGCACTAGGTACATTTGTTCTACATTGTTACAAATAAAAGCTAGAAAAAAGGGTAATAATTAGTTTTATTTTATTTTATTTTATTTTATTTTATTTTACTGGAAAGACAAAATTCTTATATAATCACAAAATGTCAGTACTGAGGACCTAGGCACAACATTACAGTAACTATATAATTTAGTCATCAGTGACAAAAATATTTGTCTTGCAACCTTCATTCTTACAATTCCCGAGTTGTGTGTGTTCAAAATCTATACTTAAATCATAAACTAAAATGTTACAAGTATCCCCTAGCTTTATACACAACACTATAAAAGCAGGGACATTAGAAATCATAAATATAGATCTGAATTTTTACAGCTTGATCCCAACTCTCTCTCTCTCTCTCTCTTTCTATATATATTATAGAAATTGCTTAAACAATTATCCTCAGAAATATTGTACATACAAAAATATGATGGGAAAGTGGCTGCATTTCCACGTTCTTGTCAAAATAAGATACAGAAACTGAATCCTAATCTAATCTGTTGTAGAGAGAGATCCTGTGACTGTCCCCAGAGCTTGCCCTATAAGACCAATGCCATTTCAGCAAGTCAGTAATTCAGGAATTACCTTTTTCCAGGCTAGCAAATGCTGACTCTGGGACTTGTCTTCCCATTAATCTTTTGTCTACTGAAAGGCACATGTAAAGAGTTATATGATAGTGGTCACTACGCAAGTAGAAAAAACCCCCAACTATATACCATTTTTTATTGTTAAAAATTTATAACTACTGTAATTTGTTTCAATCTCTAAGTGACCTACTGGGGTAATGCACTTAAAGTTTTTTTACTTCTGGAGACATGGGTTCAAATAATCTGTTTTAAGTGACAAGTGAAAATGTGTTGGTCTCAACCTATTTCTTAGTAGATGTTTGTACACAACCCCAAACCACCATATAATTCAGCATGATTGATAATCTCTGCTCAGAAAAGTATTATTTTGTCTGAAGCAACAGGGAACAATTTAAAACCCAGGCCAAACACTGGAGCTAGCCAGAGAGGAAAGACAAAGAGGAAGTAAAATAGAAAGACATTTCCTGATCCCCACATTTCTTGCTTTGATTAAATTCTCTTGGCAAGTTTTGGGTTTCAGCTTTGCAGTCCTCAAATGTAGGCAAAATTCCCATTGAGTATAGTGGGAGTTTTCCCTGAGCAAGAATTGCTTGATTGGCTTCTTTATTTTTTGAGATTTTTTATTGTCCAAATAAAAAGAATCATCAAAAACATGTTTGTTCAGTCATTTTAAAAATGTCTGTGTGCCCATCCATTTTGGTATATGCTTATGATGTCCAATGAACAAAGTATCATGCAGCATAAATATACACAAAGAGGAGCAAGCAAAATAAGGGAACATTTGGGAAATACATGCACAGGTTCAAAACATCGTTCAAAATTCTACTCTATTTTAAATAGCATGTTGATTTACAGGGTCAGATGTGTAAAGGAGACTTCAGCTAAAGCTCTTATTTTCCAGTCATAATCAATAGCATTTAGACTTTAACTACATGATTTGTGCCTGCACTCAGGTACTTGGACATCTAAGTACTTCAATTGCTTGCACCTGTAACTGATTGTGAGTGCAAAATTAGATGGTGTGTTTAAAAAGGTGTACTATGTTGTAGCAAATAAAGATGCCATTTAAGGAATGGTACTCTGTGCCAAAGTGCCAGAATACCAAAGAAACTTAATTTGATTATTATTCTAATATAACTGGGGAAAACAACATCTGCAAATCCCATAGCATAAGTAGGTGCTATTGAAGGACTATAACATCTGACAAAGAATTTGAAGTTGTAGTTGAATATGTTCTTTTGCATATAATAACTGAAATAACTTATTATTAGTTGTATTGGACAAAGATCTAGGTCCAATCTGTAGCCAGGCCTCTGTTGTGCTAAGCATTATATATTTTATGGGGCAGTTTTTAAAAATATATAGGAACATGAAGATGCAGATAGGCATTTACTGGGGTTTGCTAAGGGATTTTTCCAACCCCTTATCTGCATGTTTAAGCCCCCCAAGGCATTTAAAAATCTGACTCGGGCACTCTCTTCATTAGAGTTTACAAGCTAAGGCCTTGTTCTTGCAAATGCACTTATATTTATGTGAAAAGGGCCTACACTCTTTCTGCAGTCCTGACATTTGCTAGGGAAGTAGCTTAAATATTTCATCATTATCATCTTCATAAAAGGAATATCGTTTAACTCATTTAAAAAGCTCTTTTTTGACCCTGAATCATTTGATCAATAGCTGTTTTGAAGCTTTTTGTATCATAATTTTTATCTCACTCTTTCGCTGGAAGTTCATAATGAAGAAGGCAGGAGCTTAACTAGAATTGAGTAAGCAAGGCATCTACCCCAGGTGCCGCTTTAGAGGGGGTACCAGAATTGATCCTCTGGGAGTATGCCCCATGGCAACAGCAGCAGCAGCAGCAGCAGCAGCAGAAGCTGGGTGCTGAGACACTATGCAGCTGCAATAGCAGAAACAACCAAAAAACAGGGCAGGCGGCCTGTCCCCAGGCCGCAGCAGCTGAGGACTTTGAACTCCTGGGCCAGGTAAGACTAACTCCTGCTCTCTGGCAGAGTTTTGCCCCGGGGTGTAAAACTTGACAGTTATACCTTGCGAAGAAGCATAAACCTTGCCATTGTTTAGATGCATTTTTTCTTAGCAAGCTCACATTCATTTATATAAAATATCAAATGTGCATATTGGCTTGATTTTTGTGGGGTTTTCTGAAATATGAAATCAATACCAGAGTGATCAGATCAAATGATGAAAATCACATGCAATATATGAGGGGTTTCATAACTAAAAAAATAAATAAATAACAAAAATGGAAGAAGAGCGACATAAAAATATGTGGTCAATGCATTTTTTCTTTATCATAGGGCAATTTTGTGAAGCATTTACCTAAGAAGAATTATGAGTGTGTTTGTTTCATTTTATATTCTAAACCTTTTTTGTTGTAGGCTATAAATGGTAACGTGACAGCTAGACTAACTAAAGATGACAAGAGGGGAAAGGACAAAGAAAAAAGTCTTTTGTAATTTAATTTTAAAAGGTACCATCATTTATTTTCAGTTGGCATTCAATTTTCAATACACTTATTTTAAAATGCATTACTGTTTAGTTTTGAATGTTATGGTAATTTGGGAATTGACTTAGCTTTTCTCAGTTACAGATATGAGGCATACTAATGAACATGAGTTTCACATGACAAATGATGCTTGAAGTTTCCATGTCTGCTAATTCATTTTTGATTAGAACATGGATGTTTTCTGAAATATAGATGGCATTTGCTAGACAGAATGGTCATCTGATTTCAACATATGATGTGATGCTTCAATGATGTTTGATCTTTGGAGTCATTTAAAATTCATTGATAATAGTGCTATAAAGGCCATGTTCCCTGACTCAGAATGCAATAAATACAGGGCAGCATCTGCTTTTCAATAATACTGAACTGTCAACCTATTTCATTTATAGAGATTATTTGGAATTAATGCCATACGAACATACAGGTTTGTGGCTCATATTACTTCCTTTTTTTTGAAAAACAGATCTAGCCATATAAGGATTTTACTAAGGAAGAAGAGGAGTGAGCATTATAAATGGATTTAGATGTGTCGGTAACACAAAAGAAATACATTTATGCTTATTAATCAAAAATGAAATACATATAGATTAAACTAAAGTCTGGTAAAGATACATTCATTTTGCCATGTGTTTACAAACTGAACTGTCTATTTATAATGACTAGTCTGAATGAATCAACTTGAAATAAATGAAAACCAAGTGTAAAAAAAGGAACAGACTGTCTACAATACTTTTTTTCCTACTCCAAACACAAAATATTACACTTAAAATTACATTCCAGGGTCCAAACACTTTCTGAATGGTGGTATAAACTACAAAACTGAGATTCTTAATTGATTCCCTTTGTTTGGGCTTCCATGGTAGGAAAAGCCTTATTTTGCCTGTATATACAAAAAGATATTACCATATTAAGAATAATATTTTTTCTTTGAAATTGTCTTTTAAAATTCTATTTCCATTGGTCTCTATTAACATTTCAGTTTTTCTCAGTACAGCAGTTACCATATGTTGTTATATACAATCATCATCAGTGATTCCTAATAAAAAATATATGGAAATATGCTGTTCATAGGATAGTGTATAGTAACTCTTTCTCAGCTATCTTCCATATAAGGTCATCAGAAGAGTTTCCAGTCATAGCAGTAAGACAAGTATAATTTATTTAGTGAAAGAATGAGGAACTTGCCTGAATTTACACAGCAAAAGATCCAAGAGGAGTTTCAACATACACTGCCTTATTCTGATTACTAAACACCACTCAATGCTCTATTGCAGGGGTCAGAAACATACAGCTATTGAATCCTGTCTGCGAACCCTAGGGCTTTACATGTGTCACAGCTCGGTGCATAGGGACAGCTTGTGCACACTATGGCCCGATAGCAGGAGGCTTTGTGCACTGTCGTGTCTGGGTGGCAGGAGGCTTTGCCCACACCATGCTCTGCTCAACAGTGGGAAGAAGAGGTGGTGACAGCAGCGGCCAAGCTTGGGAGCGCTAGCCTCTTTGGGGCCTGAAATGAATTGATATAGGCTATGGCTCCAAAACCTTGCCAACAGTTGGTCTGTTGCTTCAGACACAAGTCTTACTTCATTACACTGATGTAAAATCAAGTGAGGTTTGCAACAAATCTTACTACATATTTAACTGAATTATTTTACTAATATACATATTTTATAATGCTTAATTTGAGATTAAGATTTGGATGTAATGTTTAATTATTATTCTTTGATAGCATAGTATATGGGAAGGTTGAAAGGAACCTTATCATAACCATTGCTTTATGTTAAAAATTGGGCATATCTACACAAGACATTTACTACAGAGCAGAATAATTAGCTCCACAGTAAACATTTCGTGTCTACATGCATGGCCCTATTAGGCCACAGGAAACTGATAAACATTGCAGCAGAGTAGTACTTGTAAATACAAGTAGTAGTAAAAACTTGTAAATACAAGTTTTTTACTCCACAACACTTCGTGTGTAGACACGGACATGGATGGATGGGGCACAAGGGTGTTTCAGTGCGGGGGTTGCCTGCCAGCCAACCCCTCTGCAGCTTGTTGAGCAGGTTGGAGCAGACTGTCAAACTGACTCCCCAGGCCCCCTGCCAGCCAGGGCTGTTCTGACATGGCTCAACTTGCTGCAGTCCTGGGTACATGTTCAAACGGCACTCTAGGGGGTAATAAACTCCAGCGCCAGAGTATACTGCTGCACGGTAATAGCACATGTAG
>NW_017729004.1:62605268-62606668 GCF_001723915.1 Gavialis gangeticus | reverse complement strand
ACATGGCTCAACTTGCTGCAGTCCTGGGTACATGTTCAAACCGCACTCTAGGGGGTAATAAACTCCAGCGCCAGAGTATACTGCTGCACGGTAATAGCACATGTAGATGCACCATTCAGTAGTGTAACTAGGAGAGAGAGAGTGTGGCATCATCCCTGGGCACCAATTTAGAGGAGTCCATGACACAGTGGTAATATCTGCAGCAATGTGTATCTGAGGAGATAATAATTTCCAACATCTGGTACCCACTCTACCTACTTGGCACTCTACATCCTTCTGCCCCAGGCAGCAACATTCCTAGTTGTGCTCCTATAAAAAAGAACTACATTTAGAAATTGTGAAGCCATACCAAATCATTCAGGCAATACATTTATGTAGAATTGTTCTACAAAGTCTATGTTCAAGTTCCTTGCCTAGCTTAGTATTAAATAGTTCAAGTGGAAGCTTCTGAAGGACCTAGGGTTACAGTGAACATAAACTGAATATGAGTCAACAGTGTGCTCATTGCAAAAAAAGGCCAACAGCATACTGGACTGTATTAATAGAAACATCACTTGCAAATCAAGAGCATTGGTAAGCCTCACATGGAGTCCTGTGTCTGGTTTTTTGGCCCTTCACTTTAAAGAAGATGTGGACAAATTAGAAACATTCTAGTAGAGAAAAACAATGATGACTAGAGACCTGAAATACTTGACTTATGAGGGTGGGATGAAAGAATTAGGGGTACTTATTCTGGAGAAGAGAAGACTGAGGGTTACTTGATAACGGTCTTCAAGTATTTGAAGAGTGGTTATATGGAGGGTGGAGCTAGTCTGTTCTGTGTGGTTGCAGGGGATAGGACAAAGAGCAAGAGATTGCATCAAGAGAAATTTAGTTTGGATATTAGGAAGAATTTTCTTCCTAAGCACCGGAGCAGGCTATCCAGAGAGGTTGTGGAAAATCCATCCATGGCCATTTTAAAGAGTAGGCTAAATGGATACTTGATTGAAATTGCTTAGTCAGAGACAATCCTGCTTTGAGCAAGGGATTGAACTAGATTACCTCCTAAAGCCTTTTCTAGCCATACTACTCTAAGGTCATGGGAATGACACCACATCCATTGCAGGGCAGTTCCATAATGTGTCTGTTACAATATTTCTTCTAGTGGTTACTCCTATCTTTACTTGACACATTTTCCTCTCATAAAAAATTACTTTCCTTCATGGGTGTTTATGCTCTTCATGTACAGTTAAATGATTATCACACATGCCCCCAGAAAAATCAACACTTAGACAAGCCATAAATATTAATAAAAATAAAATCTTCATTCATTCATTAATCACTGACACCTTTTAATTATGTGTCTTGCTCTTCACTAAATTCTTCCTGATTACTGATACCTAGTTGAATGACTAGATTTT
>NW_017729004.1:62593934-62605222 GCF_001723915.1 Gavialis gangeticus | reverse complement strand
AATTTTCTAGGATGAGTATCATTTTGAGACAAACCCTGTGAGATGGAGGGTGCATCTACATAAGATGCTACTGGACAGTTGTTACTGTGCATTTACTCAGTACTTGTTTTAGCAAGTACTAAATAAATGCCCAGTAACCAGAATTACTGCACAGTAGTGATGGTGAACATATTTTAGAGAACACTACTGTGCAGGTACCTAATAATACTGTATAGTAGCGTATTAACACAATCTGTGCTGTGACACACTGCTGCACACTATTTTTTGGCTACTATGCAATCAGTATCTCGTGTAGTTGTGCCCACTCAGGATCATAGCAAGGGGTGGGGGTGAGTGGGGTGACCACCCCAGGTGCCAAAGCAAAGGGGTGCCAACAGTTGAGTCACAAGTTGCTATTTTGTTATAAATATTTCAAAAATTTTTGGCTCATGCAACCAATAAGTGTTGCATTCATGTGCTCAACCGCAGCATGCACAAGGGCAGCCTGTTAGCTTAGACAGCATTGTCCAGATGGTGAGTCTCTTGTGGGGAGAGGGGCAGAAGGAGGGAAAAGGTAATCGGGGGGGGCAGATCAAGGCTCCCAGTGAGGAAGGAGGTGGGCTGGGGTTAGGGCAGGTGTTGCCCAGCTGGTGCAGGACAAAGCCACAAGCGACTTATCCAGGGGGGCACAGGGAAGGGGGGCAACTCTCACTGCTGCATACACCCTTGGGCAAACATGGGGTGTGTGTGCCCCCTAGATCTATGCACAGGGTGAGGGTGGACTGCCACTGCAGGCTTGCCCCAGGCACCATACCTCCTTGCTATGGCACTGCACCGCACCCTTCGAAGTCCATGGAAGTAATTAATGCTGAGGATGCTGAGGAGATTTTACAAAGCAATGAGCATCTTGTAGAATAATCCCCTCATTATATTCTTATCTTCTTATCATCTTAATTCTGTATTGAAGTAATTCTGAGGTTCTCCAAGAAGTCCAATATCAAGTTGTGCTAGGTATTGATAGTAAAAACCCTAGATAATAAGAGTTGGATGGATAAAACTCTGGGCCTATAGCAGTAAGTTAATAGTAAGGGAACATATGAAATAAGACTGTGTCTACATGGGGAAATGCCCACTAAACAATGGGGAGATTAAACAGTTTTTGCTTCCTTACGAAAGACTGGATGACAAGAAGAGAGTACAGCAGGTAGGACAATTTGCTCCCAAATGCTCATAATCTCTTTAAAAACTGGATTTTGGAGGTTCTAGATCATTATGTCTATATGATTTAGGTACTGTGATGAAATAGGAATCACCTTGCTTCTTTTTTGCCCTCTGTCTTAATTTCTTCCTTTAGAATATGGACCATTATATACTGAAAACTTTGTTATTAAGAGGATATTTGCTATACAAAACTTAATAATTTAAAATCTGCACTATAGCTGTATTAATGTTTGAATGTATCTGTATTTTCACTAGCTCAGTTGCAACTGTTCAGCAGATACTGGTATCTGGGAATTTTCTCTTAAAGTCATTAATACAAAATGGCTCATGTGTTCAAAACATTTTTGGCAATTTAATGGAGGCTTTTACAATTCTCCACTGATTCTTCACTCACAATTTTACTCAATTTCAGAAACAAGCACTGTTCCTTAATTTTTTAGCAAAGTCTTTTGGAGTATTAGAGAGGTCTGAATAATTTTAAAGATATGAATTAATGGGAAGCACAACATGGAAATGGTATAATATATATATAAATACTTAATAGAAATCAAACAGGCAACTGGAAAAGTGAATTTCAAATGTAATGAAAATAAATGATTGCCAGCTGTGTTACATGTAATATCAGTTAGACGTCCAGAGGAGAGCCATGCATATGATCAGAGGGCAGGAAAACAGGCCTTATGATGAGAGGCTGAGAGCCATGGGACTCTTCAGCCTGGAAAAGTGCACGCTCAGGGGGGACCGACCTGGTGGCAGCCTATAAGTATATAAGGGGTGTAACATTAGGATCTGGGGAAACGCAGGTTCACCAGAGTGCCCCATGGGATGACAAGGTCAAACAGTCACAAACTGCCCCAAGATGGTTTCAGGCTGGACATAAGGAAGAACTTCTTTACTGTCTGAGCCCCTGAGGCCTAGAACAGGCTGCCACCAGAGGTGGTGCAAGCACCTACTCTGGATTCCTTTAAGAGAAATTTGGATGTTTATCTTGCTGGGATCCTGTGATCCCAGCTGACTTCCTGCCCCTGGGGTGGGGGCCTTGACTCTATGACCTTCCACGGCCCCTTCCAGTCCTAATGTCTATGAAATCTGTGAACAAGTAATACATTTAATTCTAAAATGAATGTTACAATCTACGCTATATTTCTTATATATTGCCTTGATTAAATATAGCAGATTAAAATTTACAGTATTATCGAATGTATATTTACTTCTATCTATGTTGGTCAGTCTTTTCATCCTAGTGATAAGAGTCACAACTTGCACTATAGTGCTATGGACCCCCATTCATTTCCTTTCACTGTGGTTCATAGCCCAATGAAAGTTCAGGGCTATCCATATAGTGAGGTCATTTTTTCATACCAGATGCAGGCAGTTGAAATCAATTGAAAGAAAAGGACATTTGAACTCCCCTAGTCTTCATCTTCCCATCAATTTTTATGAAGGATTTCCCATTAACTGCAGTTGATAGTTCCACGTGCAAATCAATAGCACATTGAATAGGAAAATGTATCCTGACTGGTAAAAGTGTCTGACTGGTAAAAGTGCAATTCAAATAAAATCTTTAGTGTTATTGATTTACTGTGAAACAAACTCAGTTGGGTATGAAATTTGTAGCACATGTAGGACTAGATTATAGGATGAAATTTAATTAATCTTAATCGCTTGCTAATGCTCTATTCACTCTGATTGTTATGAAAGAAGTAATTTATATCAGTTTTCTATGTGGGATTCTGTTGGAAGTTGGCTGATAGTTCTTCAGAGTATTCTGGAGTTGATTGGAGATCGTATGGATTATCAGACTTTGTGTTTCAGGTAAACTGTGGATGATCCAATGTCAGCATGTCAGCGGCTCAATTTAATCAGTAATCACATTGGCTCACTGCATTCTCTATTAATGGGAAACGCAATCACCCTCCAGTGAGAAACAATTACCCTTAAGGATGTTTTAGAATATGACAAAGCACATAATCTTCCAGGGATGGACCATGATAGATTCATCTTCCTTAGCTTCCAAAATGATGCCACTGTGCACATCAATACAGTACAAGCATTAGCATGTAGACTCAAGAAGCTCACTGGGAATAAATGTTAGGGGGTGGACACATGTTCCAGTCGAACCATTCCCAAACGTCACTGATTGGGAATGGGTTCACAGTTGTCAGGGATTAGAGAGGTGTACACATGTACAGTGTTCTAGTATTCCAGGTAAGGCCCGCAGTGCAGGCTTTACTTCCTCTGCCCAAGCCAGGAGCTGGGCGGATCAACCAGTCATGCCTCCTGCCCCAGCTGAGGAGGGAGGCGGAGGGAAACCACACCCCCCCCACATACACACACTTGGCTTTGGACCCCAGAATATAATGAAGCACATCATCTTCCAGGGATGGTGGGGAGGAGACCTGCCCTGCAGGGGGTTCTCCCCTCCCACTTTCCCCAACACCAGGGAGACCCCAGCTGGGAGTCCAGTGCCAGGCAGAGGGGAGGGTTTCCACACACATCCCTTCCCCAGCCAGCCCAGACTGAGGAGGGGACATGGCCAGGGGGACCAGCTCCAGGCATGGGGAGAGAGAGGGAAACGTGCCCTTCTGGCGCGTCTTCCCTCTTTTGGCTGCCAGCTTCAGAAAGAAGAAGTACTTTATACTGCCTAACCCACTGGTGGTCAGATCCACTGTGCTGGGATGTCAGAGACACACAGGTTCAAAAGACCCCTCATGAGAACTCTGCTCTTGCACTTCCTGAGCAAATGCCCTATTGTCTAAAACTTAAAAGGCTCCTTCTCCAGCATCAAACAACCATTCGTCATGGGTTTTTGGCAGGATATATTTTGGGGACTTACATGCACTGGTGCATTTGTAGCTCCATACCTGCCGGACCAATGTGTGTCCTACTGGGCATGTTCAGTCTCTGTCCATGCACACCTATAGCCTCCCTGTGCAAGGAAAGTAGAATCTTAACCTGTACATAAGGGGCAAAAAGGCCACTTACGTGGCTAGGAAGTGTTTCATTTATTTTTAAGAGAGATTAAGAGCACAATTTTCACCAAAGAAAGTTCTGTCCCGAGGGACTGCTTCTGACAGCCTCCAGCTGGGTATTTTCAGGAATAAATTTTGATATTAATCTGCAGGGTGGGGTTGGGGGTTATTTAAGAAAAATGTTTCATGTCTGAGGTCAAAGTAGCCAGATCAGGTCCAAATCCATTTGACTCATTCAAGAGCCACATGTGGTCCTCCAACTAGCAATTATCCTCCATCCCAGCCCAGTGCTTCAGATACTTCCATATTCTTTGGAAGGCATCCTACATGCAGGCCCAAACCTGTAGACTTAGGGTTCAGATGCCCCTGAGTTTTGCTTGCTCTCAGCCATATGGATGCAGGAGCAAGCTAAGGAGGAGTCTCCCATTTCCATAAAGTCAGCATGTAGCTGAGATCCTCCCGCTGGAAGCTTGCCAGTGGGAAGCTATGAGGCTCTCATAGGGAGCACCATCCACGACACTATGCCATAGGTAAGACACCTACTTGATCAGGGTATTACCCCGGCCACCTTCGTAGTAATCTTATTTCCCCTGCCTGGTCCCCAAACTCGTAGCTCAGGTCAAATGAAACTTCAGAGAGAGAAAACAGGCCAGAAAGCTTAAATTGGATAGATGGGGTGAGACTAGAGGGTGGAAAGGGCAAGATTCCTTGAAGAATAGCAACTTTATTCTAGGGTTACCATACATCTGGGTTTTCCCAGACATGTCCTCTTTTTTGGTTCTTTTTCCTCTGTTGGGGCAGGTTTTTGAAATGCCAGCAAATGTCTGGGTTTTTGCTTTGCTTTGCTTTTGCTTTTTCCTGGCACTTCTGGCCTGGATGCTTGGGCTGAGGGTAGCAGGGGAAAGTGATTGGAGGCCAGGGGATCGTTTGCTCTGCACTCTGCAACTGCAGGCAGGTAGGGCAGAGAGGGAGACAGAGAGAATTTGTTTATGTGAACTGCATGGGCAGCAGGGCTGGCAAGGCAGGGGGCTGCAGTTTGGGGGTGAGGAGTATCAGCATGGTCTGTTGGGCAGACTACAGTGGGTCAGGAGTGAGAGGCAGCAGCAGGGCTGGGGGGCGCTGTGGCTTAGGAGTGAGGGGCAGAGACAAGGCACTGCCCCTCACTACCCCCCACAATCATATACCCCTTCCCTCTCTCCTCTCCCTCCCCCCTCCCACCTCTTCCTCCTCCTCCCCTCCACAGGTGTCTTTTGTGAAACGAGAAATATGGTAACCTTACAAACTCTAGTACCACATAACCTTGCAAAGGTACTACCATAGAATTGACATAATAATAATACCAACAATACCATGATAACTATTACTATCATAACAATAAACACAATATTTAGGAGTTAAGTTTTTGACTCCAGACATTCTGTGATGTGTCATGTTCAGAATTTAGGCCTTGATTTTGAGACTGAAACTACTTCCTTTGCAAGGTAAATTTGTATTATGTGGCCAGTAATTTGCTCACTCATTAACTATTAGTTTTTAATACCTATATATACAATCCAAATAAAATTTAGTCCAACAAGTAATATAATCTATGCCCTACCAAGATGACATTCCAAAATATTTTGAAGCAATATTTCCAGCACTATCAGACACGTAATTGTTTTGAAATCATACCAAATGGGGGTATCCATCTTAGAATAAACCAAGTGTTACAGCAAAGGATGCGTGAAATAGCCATATAAATACTTCTAATTCTAATTCATTTTTCATTTTACTAAATTCATTGCTTAAAAAATGAAAAAAATCACCCCCAAAATTCCAAAAATTCAGGAATATAATGTAAAATGATTTCTGAAACTATATAACACCACTAAAAATTTAAAACATTTTAAAACTAATGTAAAATGTTTTCTGAAAGTACAGCCAAAATTCTGAAAACTGGATGTTTAAAGTTATACTTTCAATTTGTGTGTGTGTGTGTGTCAGAATGCCACCTCTGTCTCTCCCCAAAAACTCTGCTCTGTGACAATTTAACATGGGCCCTGCAAATGGCAGACATCCCATCTCTTTAGGTACCCTGAGTTGAATACATTCCTGAGGGAGGGGGGAAACCTGCTCCCTCTGCCTATGTGACTGGCATCACATACCTGGATGAGGGACTTGGGCTCCCTATGGTTCTAGAGACCCTACCAGTCTGCCCAGCAACCAGTGATGCATTTCAAATTTGTTGAAACCCATTCTGGAAGAAGACCCAATTCTCAAAGAGATCTCTCCAGAACCACCCATCCTAGCCTTTGAACAAGCACTGAACCTTGCTAACTTCATCACCAAACTTCCTGTGGCCCAAACCACACCAAATGTATCAAATCATGCAGGGATAAGAAATATAAAACCTGCCAACACATTTCCACCACTCCTACAATAACCACACAACAGAGCCATCACCATTCCTGGATCTTATACCTGCACCTCCAAAAATGTAATATATCTCATCCAGTGCACTAAATGCCCTGGTGGAAAATATGCGGGAGAAACCAAACACCTGTGTACCAGAATAAACACAAACCAAAATTCCATCAAAGACAAAAATATCCAGATACCTGTGGGTCCACACTTTTCACACAACAACAACTCTCTCTTCAGTCTCTTAGTTCTAATCCTCAAGTCCAATTTACAAAAACACCTTTCGTAGATGAGCCTGCAAATTTCACTTCATAGATCTACTGAATACAAAAAATCATGCACTGAATATAGACATTGGATTTATGGCACACTATAACCTGCCTGCCATCTAAGAACCCCAGGTAACCTCTCTACAGTTTACTACGTGCGTTCTTTCACCAGGTCAACATCCCCCTTCCCTCCCTGCACCCCACCTATTGTCTGTCATGCTTTTGCATTTTCATAGACCTGCATTTTGCATATTGGCTTCCAGTCTACCAAGGAGAACACCCAAACCAACAGCAGACTCTCTACAATACCTGAAGAAGGGTGTTTGTGCCTGAAACCTTGCAAAGAACTATTTTTCTAACTGTTTAGTTGGTATAATAAAATATATCACATTTAACCAAAGAACTTTGTTGTTCTAACTTCTGTGCATTATGTTAAAGGTAGACACCACCCCTGCCACCATCTTCTTCTCTTTTAATGGGAACATGGTAAAAGTTCACTTCTTTGAAATAATAGTTTGGGTATCTATCTTCAAGCCTTTAGATCCCAAACAGCCTGCCTGCAGCTTTGAGTCCAGTTAATCCAACAGGTGGGTCAGAGTTCATATGTACCCAATTCGTTAGAATTTCCTGTCAACTAACTTCAGGGTGCTGGCTACTCACTGTGTAGACTTTTTTGAATTGCTTGTCTGAGGCACCTGACTCCCCTCACTAACTCTATAAGGAGATGAACACCTAACTTACGTTTTGGATTCCATGTTTAGTCCAGGATCATCAGAGTTAGGTGACTGACTGCATAACTTGTAGCTGCATAAGTCCTTTACTGGTCTTTTCCTAGGTGCTTGTTGCTATCTTTAGATGATTAAATATTAATAAAAGTTTGACAACCGCTAATTGAATTCATACACATTGGTTATTCTCCTGACCTGAACAGAAGTAGAAATAACCATGAAGAATCATTGATAGGGTACAAGACAGCGATTTTACTTGATAGATTTTTAATGTATGTGCTTATTAAGAAAATGTTCAACTGGTGTCTAAATATGTGCCCATAATATTTCCAGATATAATTATTTTGCATATAAACTCTGAGCTGGTATATATTAATTAAAATTGCATGCTCAAATATCTCTTTGTCTCTGTGATGATTAATCAAGTTCTTTGAATATGTCTTAGGTGGGTTTATGCACATACAAACAGATGTATTTGCTAATACTGTCAGCACAATTCTAAAGCCCTCTGGACCCTGATTCTTATTTCCACTGAAGTCTGATTAGATTATAGTGATACTCACTTGAGGGCCCCATTTACAATGTCAAAATGCCCTTTAACTTACACCATCTTTAAAGACTCTTGGAAAAGCTGTCTAAAGAGGCTTTAGGACCATTTAAACCATGTAATGCCCAATTTAAGGTGCAGTTTTAAACCACAGTGGATGCATTCATCAGTGCTAGGGGAGAGGAAACACCTAATCTCATTTTGAAGCATGAACCACCATAGTCCCAATGCTTGCAGGGAAATGGTGAAACAAAACCCAACCTGTCATACTGAAATGCTTCCCCATTCTTTCTACATGTTGTGACTGCAGTTCCAATCTATGTGATGGAATACTGGCTTTGTATGAATCCTGTAGTTCATACAAAGGAAATGTGAGCCATGTCACATTTTTTAGATATCTGGATCAATGTCTCTTGAGCTAAGTATAGACAGTCAAAAAGCCTGAGGCTGAATGGATTCAATCTTTGCAAGTTAGTTTGAGCTGCGCAGATCGAACTGAGAAGCAAGTAAACAGACATTCACTTTTGATTCAGGAAACGCAGCCACATACCTACAGTGTCTCAGGCTAGAAGCTGGCAGGGGGAGGGGGCAAAGCATGCCTTCCTTTCCCTTCAGCAGTGACCAGAAGGCTGGAGAGAAGCTGAGAGAGAAGCCCTCTGAGGCTTTTCCCTCCTCCCTGCTTGAACTCAGGAGGGTGTGAGCAGGCCCCAGCAGGCCAGCTGAGCATAATGGTAGGGATTTGAACCCCCACCCTGGCGTGCACAGACCCCAGCTGGTGTCTGCCTGGACAGGGCTGAGCAGCCTCATTCTGCTGGCCTGGCCTGGGGTCTGGCCATGTCCCCCCTTCAGAGGCAAGTGGGGAAAACCCTGTCACGGACTGCTCTGCCCCCACTAGGCAGGTCCTGGCTAGGGTCCAGAGCCAGATTTTCCACCCCCACCTCCTTCTTAGCCAGCTGGAGCTCCCGTGGAGCAGACAGCACAGCACAGTCCAGCCCAGCCCAGCCCAGCCCAGGCCTGCAAAGTATCCTGGGATGCTAGGGGACTGTGAATTAATTTGAACTAAGAAGTGGTCTGAGACAGAAGTTCCATAAGCATTTTTGACCTTAATCAGTTCAGTCTGATAATATATCCAACCAGGTTTATCTTAAACCAGTTTTGGCCATTTTGAACGTGGTTTAAGTACACTGAACTTCTGTTGTGCTACAGATTTGAACTGGTTTCTGATCACTTAAACCAGTTTATGTGTAACTTCTGTCTCTAACCTTGAGAAATTATTCATTCATATCCATTGTTTCCCACAACCTTTCTTTACTCCCACCTCCTTCAACCTTTCTTATTTGATTGAACCACTGGGGTGGTGTCCTACTAGAGGTTATGGGACACCAAATCCAGGTAAGCACAGAACTCAAGAGGCCTAGTATAAAGACCCTGTCTATAGTATGCTTAAGGTGTAGATTTCCATTTGATGATCACTCCTTCTGTACCTGTGCCCCTTGAGCTCAACAGTTGGGTTCAAGTGATACAGTTGGGTTGTATGCTGGTCTTCCACACTTAATATTCCAAAGCATCTCCTTATCACAACAACATATATGGCACTGCAGGAATTAAAATCAATAATAAGATAAATTGAGTCCAGAATATAGAGCAGGAGGTTTGCTTTTACATCTTGCTATTAGAGGGTTAATCATAAAAGGAACATTTTATTTTATTATATTCAAAAAGAAACATTTTACATATAGAATTGTTATGAAAGGCATGTTTAAGCCTCACAGTGAATCAAATTCAGCTGCATAGTTTTATAACAGTACAATTTGGATTTTGATTTGCCTCAAGGCACTTCTATTCTATCTACTATGTAAAATCAGTTGCTCCTTGATTTGTAATACAGAGCCACTACTTTGGATGATTAAAAATCTTTTATGTTGTAGTCGTTACTCTTTTTCATTACACAGTGTGTTAAAGGATATATGAGGTTGTTCTTGGTAAGGAAGGGGCACCTGCGGGGATATTCTGAGGTTCTGAGAAACCTTTAGATCTTTTGCAGGGGGGACTAGTTTTTATTTTTAAGTAAAAATAGTTTGGATTTTTTTTTCCCCTGAAAACATATTTTCTAAAAGGCATTTCAGGATGTTTTTTATTTTTTAATTAAACAGAGTGAATAACACAATATATGTATTCAAGAAGAATGTGCAGAAGCAAAAACTGCAAAGGAAGGTTAGGATTTGCAGCCCAGAACTTAAACAAAATATGAGATTGGTACAAAAGTTAAGGAATGAATTGCTGAGATGAAGTAATGGCTTCTTAGGCCATGTTTACAGTGGACGCTGCAGTGTCTAGAGTGACCTTAGTTAGGTCTAAACAACAGAGCTCAAGGAAAAGAAATAGTCTAAGGCCCCTAGTAAACATTACACTTAAGACATGATTTACCAGTTTTTACCCAGCCACATGTTAAAGGAACTAGTTTTTTTAGCAAAACAAGGAATAAGCCCCAAAGGTGTTACACAGAAATGTGTAATAACTTTGTGGTTGGTTCCTATCATGCCTTTAATTGAAAGTGGGGCCAGGCCATCAGCTGTCAGTTCATCTGAGCTCCCAGCCATGGAGATGCATCATGTGCTCCTGTGCCCCTGAGGCTGAGAGCCTTCAACTGATAGGGGTGCACCCCCATGGCTAGGAGTCTGGATCAGCTAACAGCTGATGGCCTGGGCACACTTCCAGTTAATGGCATGATGGAGGTGGGATCAGCTGATGGCTCCCAGCTCCAGGGGATCATGGTGAACCCCTACAGCTGGGAGCCCCATCTGCTGACAGGGTTCCCAGCTGTAGTAGCTTGCTACTTGCCTGTTCAGGGGGAGCTCCAGATTGTGATACGGTATAATGGGATCTGATGCTTGATTCCAGAATCATATTTCCTGCCACACACATGTGGCATGGCAGTTAGTGCGATTGTGAGGATTGTGCATCAGCTCCCATGGTGCATTTAGTTGCATGTCTCCCAGGGGCCTAAGTGTAATAGAACACAGGTCTGTGTGGTATAAATTAGACTAAGGGTCTTATTACACTTTAGCTATGAGCTGCACAGATCTTGATCAGTGTTAGTGCTAGCTCAAATTTGGAGCAGTCACACTTCAGGCCAACAGGGGCCTGAAGGATGGAAACATAAGAATACCTC
>NW_017729004.1:62577177-62588934 GCF_001723915.1 Gavialis gangeticus | reverse complement strand
CTAAAGAGCGAAAAAAAAAAAACCCCCCCCCCCCCCCCCCCAGCTTCCTCCCTGCTCCCTGTCCCCTGGGACTCCCCCAGGTCCCTCCCCCGATACACCTTCCCCAGAAAGAGCAGACAAAGTTAAATTATCTTTGTGCTTTCAGAGTCTGGTATAATTTGAAAAACTCTAATGGTCTGCCTAAGGTACAGCAACCTCCCCTTAATCACTCTCTGGGTTAAAACGCTGCGAAATCTCTACCAAACTGTACTCTGGGACTGCACCCCTGACATATCCCTACAGTCTACATCTCCTCTTCGTATGAAGAATGAATCTTTGTCTGCCCTGGTTTCTTCTGACATTTGGAGTGTTGCTTCCTTTTCCTGCTTTCAGGATTATGGAGAATTCCAGTGCTAAGGTGTTTAATTGATAAACACAGTGCTTACAAATGTTCAGAGCCTTTTGCAAAACTATGTAGGGCAGATGTCCAGTAAATACAAAAAGTTAATATATTTCATGCAAAACACACACAGGGCCAGATTTTCTCCAGATGTAAATTGGCTAAATTATATTAGTTGAAGATAGTGCCTAATCTGAACTATTGGACATGAGGATGTTCTTTGAGGCAATGGAAACTGAAATCACACTTCCGTGATTCTCTAGCAGCAGAAATAGTTGTCATAAACTGTATTTTTTACAACAGGAGATACTATCTAGAAGCAAATACTGTAAGGTTGAGCTCCGATTACTCAGATATGGTTCCTAAAAGGAAGATGAAAGTAAAGGAAGCTAAAGATAGATAATTAAATATATTTGATTTTAAAATGTTGCATTATACTACTTCTCTTTGAAATTCCATTGGGCTTTTAAAGGAAAAAAGCTTTTCCCAACTATATTTTTTTCTATTCAAATGCTGGTCAAAGCCACTAATGCTCTGTCTTTTTTTGTTGTCAATAAAATTGAAAAGTTGTTCACCTCTAAGATTTTTTGAAAATAAAAAATAAAGTTCAAAGGTTGAAACTACAGTGAATTTTGCTGCCGCAACCATAATGAGTAAAGAGGGGGGGAATCGTCATGGCATATCCTACTGTAATGTATAATGCTGGTTGAAACTGAATGTATTGTAACATCTTTACAACTTTCCTTCAGCATCTAGTTCCTTCATCATTGCAGTTATTGAAATCAAAGATCTGAAAGATCCATGAAGAAGGGCAAAAGCAGCATCTAATTTATGATCAGATCTTTTACCAAGCCTTGAAAAATTGTTATATCTACAGACTTACTGCCTTAAACAGCGCTGTGCATTTTCTCATTCATGAGTCAGTTAATGGTTTAGTTCCAGTTGGACTATATACTTTTTAGTAAAATTTATTGCCCAACCCAGGTCACTTGTTTTCTAGCGCTCACCAGAAAAAATTAAAATCTTATATATAATGGAATTAGGCTGGGTTTATAGATTGTATTACTATACACATCATACATACATTTCTACCATATATTTACTCCAGGCTAAAGTATGTGTGAATTAGGATAAATAGGAAGCAGCTTCAATATTTTTTCTTGCATTTTTATATAATCCAATCTCCTGGTTTCATATTTCTACTGTTCAAAACCTAGAAAAAATCCTACATAGTCTAAAATGAGTAATTTAGTTCCTAAACAGTAATACAGGTACTTTGAATAATGAAACCTGAATATTATTAATACAGATTACAGGCCTATTGTTCATCTTGTAACAATGCAAATTTGGAGCTGTCACAGTGGTAAATCGTTGGTTTTACAAATGTCTAAAGGAGAAGAATCAGACCTAAACTAGCTTAAATCTGGAGCAGAAATGTATGTCTCTTACACCAATTAAACACTTAAATTTGTCAGATCATGGTATCAAGAAATTCACTGTGAGGAGAACTTTGCTCCAAGTCCAGCTGGTCTGTGCAAGACCCTAGGTGTGAGACTACCTAAGTCACCTAAGCTTCTCTGATCCTAGAACAACTGGGATAGCCACGGCAACTTTTCCATGAGAATGCCTCTTATCCTGGGTCACTAGGGAACAAATGATATTTCACCGATTGGTTGAGTAAGCATTAATGGATTTTCAGGACTTGGACAGGGTGGCATTGATGCCTAATAGTTGAAAATGCCTAAATGAGTCCCCTATGTGTGACTACAATTTTCTACATGCTAACTAAAGCAGAGTTTTATGAGTGAAAAGACTGGCCCCAATAGTCCTAAGAATAAAATCCATAATTTTAATGGAATACTTCTGCAGAAAATTTTCTCCTACCAAATTCTTTGTAACAATATATAGGATTCCTGGAGAGACACACTGTACCCTTAGAGTAGGTTCCTACAGTAACACCATTTCTCCTCAAGCATTCTTTATTATTCAAAATGAAGAAACAATAGTATTTCCTCAATCAATCTGCACACACTCTTCTTTTACTCTAAGACACTGAGCGTGCCTTTAACGAAACACAATGCACATATATATATCAATAAAAGCACATAAGCAAGAAAATGTGAATGGCTATCAAAAGTGGAACATAAGTTCTTGACAGAATTTAAAACGCCTACAAATCTATGACCAGAGTTCAGTGAGGAAAAGCTTTCCTATCCTATCCTGAGATTCCAGAAATTTTCTCATTCCACATTGAGAAATGAAGCTCTTTCAAAGCACTGTATGAAGAATTAAAGAAACCTATTTTGGAATAGCCCAGGGCTTAGGACACTTATGGATACATGGGAATCTCAGCTTTAAGTCATCACTTCAACCATTTCAAATTAGGGGCATGGACTTCAGTCTTCCATCTCTCAGGCAAATGCCTTAACCTCCTAGTTAGCATGGTATGAGACCTTTGCAGTTCCTCCATTCAGAACTATCCATTAATCCAGGTTAATCCAGTGGTGCCACACATGCATGGCAGGATGCATGATTTGGGGATCAGAGATCAGATCCCACTTACTACTTACCATTAATGCTTGCTATGACCATGATTGCAGATTCCCCTAGCAGTGGCAAATTGAAAATTGGGTGACTGCAGCCCAGCATGACCTACTTCAGGACTGGTGTGGTCCTGGAGCTCAGACTAACAATCAGTTGAGAGAAGGACAGTCAGTTAATTGTCAATCCCAGCACTGGGACTGTACTGGGGCCACTTGCAGAGCCCTGTGCACCAGGATGTCAGAAAACCTTGTGTGCAGTCTGACTGCATATGTGGTCTTTAGCAGTCCCAGCTCATGGGAATCCCAGGATCAAGGAATCTCTCCCCAATTCCAGGGCACCTGTGGTTGGAATGTGTCAAGTGTCTTGCCCTACGGCCACAGGCAACTGCTGGGGTGGGGGGCATGTGCCCCCCCAAAAAAATTGGCCCCTGACTTGGCCCCACTCAGGATGGGGCAGGTTTTTTGCAACACAGGCAGGCAGCGTGTTGGAAGTGGGGGCACTAAGCCATAGCACAGAAGTATAGGAGTGCATATGGGGCTTTTGGCCTACCCCCGGGCCTGTCCACAAATTGTGTCCCCCCCAGACTCAGGAGGCACCAGTCACCCCTGCCCATGGCTCCCTGAGACCCCATATTCTGGATTAGCTGATGGGCTCCTGTTTACTCAGCACCCTGAAAACAGCATGTACAGCCCCATACAGGACTGTACCCCAGGGGTGTCACCCTACCAACATGGGAGGAATTGTCAACAAAACCCTGCCATACAGATAGCATCAGGATGCATAGCAGGGCTACCTTGCTACATGTCCAGTTTAAGAAATGATGGAAACCAGCCACAGAAATGATACATTTCTGGTATCTTGTTTTGTCATGCTATTAATTCCCTGAACATGTGGCAAACTTCCTGTTTATGGCACAATTGACAAATGAATTGTATCTTGGGCATAACGTCTGCCAGGGAGCCAACAGTCACTTTGTTATAGAAAACCTAGGTTCAACTCCTTTCTCTTCCATTGCCCCACAATTAAGGAGAGTACTCTAATCATTAAAGTATTGGACCAAACAAACAAGCTGGCATTATATTTATTTAAGTATTAACACAAAGTGGTAGCAGGGAGGATTGTGAGGAATAGACAAAGGCCTTGAACAAGAATAGTTAGTTGCTCTTTTGGAGGCATGCAAGCTTTCTTTGTGTTTTTGACAAGAAAATCACATTCAGGACCTGAAAAACCTTTCCCAGGAAAAGTTTTGATAAACTGGTATGTTTCATCTACAACTTTTGGTTTTCCTGAATCAACATTTTCCAATGAAAAATAATTGCCTCAAAAAATTAACCATTGGCACGTAACATTTCATTTGTTCCTTATTGATTTTCCTTGTACCATATGACATGTCCTACAGAGCACTATGTGTACAGAATCACACAAATTGCCCCATGCTTTTACACATGCCCAATTCGTCCCTGCTTAACTAGGGCTGTTAAAAGTGTTATTATTATATCCCTAAGTCTTCAAAAACACATAATGAAGAATTCCCATTTTAGGATATAATTTTCTATGCCTGGTTTCCCCTCAAAGATTATATTTCTCTAGAAATATTGAGCAAAATCTCCAAAGCCCATTCCAGTTCACCTCTATCATGAAAATCAAAAACAAAAAATAAAACAAACAAATGAAAAGCTTTTTCCCTACTGTATAACTAGTAACTACCCCTTCTCTCTGTTTTTTTCTCCCCCTCGTCTTCTAGCACTCTAACAGGGATGCCAGAATGGTTAATTAGGGAAGGGCTGGAAAGACAGTTGTAAGGCAATGTTAAGTAGATATATTAGAGGTGCTGAGGTCATTGCAGTACTTATTAGAGTTACCGCAATTTCTTCCACGTACAGAATTGCCATATATCAAAAATATGTTTGATACAGGAAAGGAAACAAACCTTGATTCAACAGTAGTAATAAGTTGTTTCTATACTGTGCATAAAATGCCCAAAACTTATGCATGCCCTGGCTCTGTTCTCAGTCTTCAGAAATGTATCACCACAGTCATAGGAGAGCTGTTGCAATGATGGATTCAGAAATAGTTTAGAGGCACTTTGATTCTATAGTCTGAGATCTATGAAGAGACCAGAGCAGATAGATAAATTTTCCCTAATCTGTGTGGGGCTGGTGGTATTTCTGAAATTAGGAATTTCTTTATTAATAGGAACTCAGACTTGAAAGAACCAGTTTTACTGTGGGTAATGGGCACTAGTAACATCAACCTACTGCTGTTCATTTTGCACTTTTAATTTGTATTCCTTCCTCGTAACTTAGTCACTAAGGAACAGAACAATAATGATTCACTAAAAATGAAAGCAGGAAACACATATCCATGGATATCAGCCAGCTGCATCAGAAGTTAAACAATTAAAGTGCTCTGTTCAAGGTGAAAGGATTTGGTCATTGCTTCTATACACATAGGATATTTAGGAAAGACCTATTAATTTGGTTCTGAATAGAGTCTTTACTTGTTAAAGTTTATTTTTTTTTGTTTTGCTTAACAAGGGTGACCTCATTAACATCCCATACAGTCTGAGGCAGCAAAGGGAGAGATTGGAACAAATCTTTGTAGGTACTTTTTGTAGTCCGTAGCTTAGTTTGGTTTGATTAGTTTTGGTATGAATTGTGTGGCATGAAGCAGTCTATGACATTTTGCTTTTAAAAATGGACCAGAAAATACAAGTTAAAACACTAGTCCTTTGCTATTCTACAGAAAAAAGTGCTATTTGATTTTTTCCCAATTAATGCACTGGCTGTTTTTCATGGGTGTGGAGTATCACTGAATATCAACTTAAAAAGTGAGAGCAAATAATAGGAGTCAGGGAACAGGCCACTATTAAAAGGATAAAAAAATTTGACTTAGTGTGAGGCAGGAAGTGGATGGCTAGAGCAGCCATCTAAACGAGGACAAAGGTTGAGGGATTTCTTCTTTTTGTGGTTAGCCAGAACTGGGTAGGTAGGGAGAACATATCTAATTGGCTTTTCATTTATTATTAAAAATATGCTGTCATTTGGTAGACATGGACAGAAAGGCTGTTGTTCATTATACAGTGATTTATTCATCTCTACTTTCATTATACACTATAATTAATATAGGATTTCTGATATCTTAATAGATAAAGTGATGGACTTACGGAAACAGATCTTTAAATGTAGACAACAATTTTAAAAAATAAAATAAAATTTGAATCAAATATGAATTATGATGGGTTTTGCTTAAACTTGCAGATAGTTCAGATTGAGGAACTTCATTTAATTTCCAGTGCATTGCATCATTTTACATTTACTTAGTGGCTCATTCAGTATATATGACAAGGCTGAAAAACTGTCATGATCACTATAAGAGAGTCTATGAGCTGATACATTGTCATACTAGCAAAAACATAAGTCCTACACTTACTGATTCTATTTTAAATGCATGACATACATGAGCGCCTCAGTCTTACAGCATATAAGAACAAAGGGAATGCCTCCAATGCCCGAAACACTCCTCATAATATAGCTCATGTAATCCCCTTTATCTACATTTTAAAATCCTCCTTGTAGGAAATAGCAGGGAGGAATGTCTTGTGGATTTGATCTGAAACAATTTTTAATTGTAACTAACACATTGGCTAGATATATTCGCTCAAACTTCATTGAAGTTTCCCATTCTGTCCTGAAGGAAAATATTAGATGCAGCTTAAGTCAATTAAATAGATCACTGGTATAACATGATTTTAATATTTAACAGTATGTCAAATATCTTCAGAAGAGACTCACTGCATGTGTAAGTAAAAGTTTCAGGATCAAGTCTCAGATTTATTAGTCATCATTCAATACCTTGAGACCAATTCAATTTGTCAGAGCTGGATATCATTGCCATTTTCCACAGAATCCTGGGTTTTAAATCAAGGCCAACATAGCATCAAACCTTGGAGTGAAAAAGAATTTATAGTATTGCTGGAAGGGCCATGTCTCAAAGGGATTTAAATCTTTTGAATAATCCATTCTGATTTTTTTTCCCTAGAGGTGTAAAAAGAGGACAGCTGCTACTATGTTTAACAGAGTAAGTAATAAAATCACATGAGCAGCAAGAGTGATCCACACAGCAGAAATAATATGTGTATCTTCACTGCTTATCTTAAATTAGGATTTTACACTAGAAGAATCCTGTGTAGTCTTCTAATCTGTTTTATGTGACTTAGAGATATTTTTTTTTCCCTGCCAATTTCAGATTGCTTCTTTCTGGAAGATTTGGGGAAAATACTACTATCTGAAATGTGTGTTAGAAAATGCTGGCATCAGAGCATTTATACAAATTACATATACATAAATAAATATATTAGAGTTGCCTGGCACGTCTCAACCTTTCAGTTGTTCAGAATGTTGCTAAACTTTAACTATTTTAGTTAAAATTCTCCCCCATCCATGCCCCTTTTTTATCGCAGCCAAAATACTTCAGTCATTTTGAATACTAAATTGGGGCACAGGGACAAAGTTTTGCTCACATTCAAAGGTCTAGCTACTTCTTCTTTGAGAAGCTGTAACCAAACCCAGCCTTTGAAGCAGGGGTGGAAATTTGGTACAGGGTGCCTTTTATGTCAGTGATATGTCAATTTACCATCTTGATAAAAATATACCCAGACATGGGCAAATTATAAGCATTTGAGACTTAGCAGATGCTACAAAGAGTTTTCTTGGATTTTTACAGCTGAATTCCTTGAAGATTCTGTCTGTGATGAACATTTCTCTGCAGCTCTAGGTTTGTGTAAGTTATGCAGTATTTAGAAACCTGAGCTGAAAAGAAAGAAATTGTCTTTCCTTTGCTCTCAGTACCCTCCCCACTATATCCAAGCTACATGGAGCAACAGGAGGAAGCCAACTAATTCAAGCACAAAAGCGGGAAGCATAGGAAGTAAATTAGTATTAGGAGCCTCAGGGAATGGGACTGAAGGACGGGATGGAAAGGAGAGTGATAATCTTAAAAGGTGGTGAGACTGGAATAGTTTGAACAAGAAGACTAGAACTGGGAGAAAGGAAGAAAATAAGATGAGTGGGTACCACTTACAAGGGAGACAGATTGAATCGAGAGGTTTTTTGACATTGAATTTGGGACTGGTTGGGCAAGGAGATAGGGACTAAGAACCAGTGAAATGGGAATGAAGGTGGGCTGAAGTGACACTTATAACAAGGACCTGAGGTGAGGGAAAGAACTGAGACTGGATGGATGAAGGGATTGGGCCAAAAAACTGGAAGAGATACTGAGGTTGGGCACAAGGGAAAACGGCTTGGGGAACCTGGAAATCACCATACGTGAGAGAGAGAGGCAGATCAGATCACAGTAAAATAAGGGAGAAGATACGATTGGAAGGGCAAGGAAACTGGGGACATGGAGTAAAGCAGCCTGGGGTAAGCTGGGACTGGCTGAGGATTCTAGAGCTGACAGTGGGATGGGAAAGAGTTCAATGGGGAAGGGCGGGATGAAGAATTTGGAAAATATGACTCGGGTTGGATTCATTTACAAACAGCCCTTACTAAGTGGGTGCACTCCCTGTATCAGATGCAGGTGTATACACTGAGGGCATGTGTGTTTCTTCGTTATATGTACATCATGTGCTGACACTCAATACATACGCATGGATAGGATGTGGAGGGTACGTTGATTAGGTAAGTGCTGTAATTTGAAAAACAGCAATTCTGTCTTTCTAAAGGTGATAATTAATTATGCACATAATATTAATTTACAATAAGCATTATAATGTTTTCCATCAGTAATGCAATCCCAGAATGAAATTGTCACCTCTGAAAATTATAGTCATACAAAATACAAAACCACTGACTTTTTAGCTGTAAATATATAGCAAAAGAAGATAGAAACCAAGAATGTAATTAAGTTCAAGTTTTAATGTTTCCACTTGCCAGGCTGGCTGAGAACTGGGTGGCATTTAATATTTATTTTAATATTTATTTTTTTTAATTCAGTGTAAACCTGTTTCTACTTCCTTGTTCATGAACTGTATCTAACAAGGTTTCTTTCTGTGCCATCACTTCCCCTGATAATGAGCATTGTAATAAAAAGTGTGGGATATTAACAATGAAATAAAAGATTATACAATGAGAAAAATAATTTGAAATAAGGACAACAATAGTTTATTCTTGTGCTGAATGTTCCTCCCACCCTGCTAATTAAGAACAATTGGTATAGTCATCTGAGCTTGAGTCAACTTTTAATTTTTCATTTAAATAAAAAGAATTAGGCTTTAGTCATAACAGAAAATAAAGATTTCTTTAAAGTAAAAGTACACTAATATTGTTAGCGACCTAAAGCAAACAATTTTAATATCTAGCAATAAAATGTATCCAGTGAAAAACTTGAGTAAATAAAAATGACTAGATATATATTAGGAAGCTGATTTTTTTTAAAGTTTATATGGTGCCCCCAGCTCAGGTAATTAAATTCCCAATACAAATGAAACATCATTTTGCAACCAAAATAGAGAATCAACAGTAAAGAATAGTGGCTGAAAAGTCTAATAGAAGCACTTTGTTTTTTTATGAAAACACTTGAGTAATAGGTTAGACAGCAAAGAGAAATTATTTTAATGCAAAATAATATGTGAAACATTCTGTTATTGGCCTAAAGGGGGAGAGGAATCTTGGTACCTTGATTAAATGTTTTTTGTCTCATGCTGTGTAGGAGTAAAGGCTTCCCAAACCACTCAATCACCATAAATTCAAGGCTTAACCATTTAGTAGGTCCCAGGGGTTGAATCTTGATGTTTCCATATGAAGTTCTTAATAGGAAAAAGAAGTCACATCCATCCCCAGGTACTCAGACAACACAGTGATGATCATGCCACAAATAGGATTAGAACTATATTAAAGTTCATAATTTGCACTGGAGTCAAACGGTCAAATTACTCCCTGATTCAACTCCACTGATGTCACCAGAAATAAACCAGGCAGTGTTGCCTGGATCCCAAGAATATGAATTCATTTTATTTAGTTTTCAGTGATGTATAGCTGAATCTAAATGTCTTAAACAGAAAAAAATAGTAACTAAATGTTAATTGCTGAAAACCATACCATAGATGCAAATGAGAGTGAAGTCCCTACCATAAACCAGACAAAATGCAGCCAGAAACCAGACACTCAATGTTCTCAATCTCTGAATGTTTTAAGAGCAGCATGAGACAATACTTATTGCAAAATAAGAGTACTTCACAACATTGGGTGTACTGATTTGCTAGTGATTTGTAATATTGAACGGCATGGTAATCTAACTGCATTGATTGTAACTCCAAAATTACTAAGATTTTAAACACTACTGATTATTCTAAATTTTTTAATGAGTTGGAAATGAAATGCCTATGAAACCAAAATAAGCCTTGATGATTTATATTGGTTCTAACAAAAACATGTTGATATTAAAGAGATTGAGAAATGGGTAAATATTTATTTTGCTTCTGAGGGGGAAAAAAAATGTACAGGGCTGCTATAGGACCAGAACTCAGTCTTTCAGATATTTGGCTTCATTTCGTTATTGTTTTAATATATTTTTAAAATTCTATACGAACAAAATTAGGCCATCAGTGTACCCACATGCAATTAATGTGCCTGAATTCACACCTACACGTGTGCCCCTGTTAGGAACAAATTGTGCTTGACAGGAGCAGCTCAGGCCAGGGCTGCTCCTGTCCTGTTCTGCCCACCTGCAACAGCCAGGGGGAGCCCCAGGCTCCCCAGGTGCCAGCCCCAGGGCTGGCAGGGGGTACCTGGGACACTGCCTGCCAGCCACATGGGGATTGGGACCCTCCCAATCCGCATGTAGCTGGCAGACGTCATCCCCACTGAGCAGGAATGCCTCTCCTAACCATGTGAGGATTAGGTCCCAACTTGATCTCCATATGGCTGGGATGCAGCAGTCCTGGCTGCCGGGACAGCTATCTCAGTCACATGGGGATCTGGACACGTCCTGATTCCCACTTAGCAGGGAAACACCTACCGCTGCTGCCAGCACAACTCTCCCAGCATCAAGACATAACCAGGCAGCAGTGGGCCCCCTGCTGCCTGGGCTGACAGGGAGAAAATTGTTCCCAGTCAGCATTTATGCACACACTACTGTGCAGTAGCTAAAGCACCATTAATCTAGTACCTGTATTTCCTGGTACTAGCAAATGGCGCATTAGCCTAATGTACTGTGCAGTAAGTCCCATGCTTATATAGACAGTGATGCTTTCCTCTGTATTAGATTAGTCTAATATGCAGTAAAGCATCTCATGTAGATGTTGCCAGAGACCAAAATTTCTAGTCTTACATCCATTCTGGGATGCAGTCAAGAAAGAGTTTCTGAATGAAAAAGTGTTTTCTTTTGGAAATATTCCAGTCCTGGGTGTGATTCCTTGACAGGGTTATGAAGTATTTTACATAGGCCTACTTACTTTGCTAGATGCCTAAATATATGGACTAGCATTGTCTGCTACATTTTGACAATAAAATGTGATTTGTATTGTCACCCAAAAGCAAACAAACAAACAAAAAACTACAAACCTTTAAGAGCACTTCAAGTCATGTTATTTAAAATGGATTATTTCTTTCATCTGTAAAAACTGGGTTAAACTGTAAGGATCTAATTCAGAAGTAGTAATAGCTGGTTACAGAATAATACATACTAGAAAATAATAAAAAAAATTTAGGGTTACCATTATATACAACAAGTGATTTATTGGGTTCCAATTGAAAAAATAAAATAAGGTCTAAGTTTAAACCTTTTTCTAAGACAATTAAAAAGTTGTAGAACTGGAACTATTGTTAATATTT
>NW_017729004.1:62564602-62572177 GCF_001723915.1 Gavialis gangeticus | reverse complement strand
TAAACAGTAAGGATCTAATTCAGAAGTAGTAATAGCTGGTTACAGAATAATACATACTAGAAAATAATAAAAAAAATTTAGGGTTACCATTATATACAACAAGTGATTTATTGGGTTCCAATTGAAAAAATAAAATAAGGTCTAAGTTTAAACCTTTTTCTAAGACAATTAAAAAGTTGTAGAACTGGAACTATTGTTAATATTTAGACTTGTCAAAGCACTTAAGAACAACCTTAAGGGCCAAACTGTATTTCAACTTTGCCTAAATGGCATCAATATGCCTAAATAACAGTATATAGCACATATTTACATTTTGAATTCTGCTTTTATGCTGGGACGGGATCAACCCACATGAACATCTGTTGGAAGTAAGGTGGTTGTACCGAAGGAAGGCGGGGGGCTCCCACATTTTAGGCCAATACCCTAGCAATTAGAGAATTTTCCAAGGGACTAATTTAGGTCCCTGACAAAAGTTTATACCTCTCTGTCCTGCTTCCCAGGATAGTGTTTAAGCCAAAAACTAGACGTCAACCAGAACATTTCCCACCTCTGCTCCTGAAGTTGATTCATTGCATCTCGTAATCACTGGATAAAAAAAAGAACAGGGACCGTTTCTATCCAGTTGAAGCTAGTCTAGAAGTTAGTGTTTCCTCCCTACCAGGGGGAGCCTCCACTTAGTGACCCACATACCAGGGAAGATCCAGGATTTGGCAAAGTGGAGATGTAGGAGCAGCCCCTTATACTGCAGCAGTGGCTGCACTGCTCTGCTCCCAGCCTTCTCCCCCCTTACCCACTGGTATGGACAGATCACGTCATTGAAGCCTCTGCAAGCCTCCAAAACAAATGAGAAAACCTTCTTTTCCTCTGTGCTCAAATGCACATCCCTTCCCCTTTCCTCCCCGCTTTCCCTGCTAGCACTCCTCTGCCTGCTGTACTGGGGGCAAGGGAACCTTCAAAGCTGTCCCTGCCTGCTCCATCCAGGCTTCATGAGGCTGGGCTTAGCTGGAAAGAGTGAGACTAGCAGCAGTGGTGATGGGTGGAATGGTGGGTTCCCCGCCCCACCCGGTCCCCTGACAGCTGGCATGGGAAGGGGGACTCTCCCTGCCTGTGTCTTCTGCCACTGTTTCCAGCTAAGAAGAGCCCCATGCAGGGAGTGGCTTTGAAGGCTCTCCTGCTCCCAGGACAGCGGGGAAAGCAGAAACAGCAGATTGGGGGTGGGTTGGAGAAGGGAAAGGGCAAAGGAGAGAACGTGCCTTTGAGCATGGAGGGGAACAGGGGAATTCTGATGTGCTTTGGGGTTTCTTCAGTGCGGTCCACTTCATGCCACTTCATTCATTCTGGATCCATCCCTGCCCTAATGCGTTACTCTCTTGGCTGCTCAAAGGACCAACTTCAAGAGGAGGGCTGAGGAGAGCTCTACCTAATAGTAGTCATGCAGACTCATTTCCCCTATCAATGAAGGGTCCTACCACCTGGGTCAACTGCTTCTTAAACAACTGTTTAACCACTAGGCTAATGAATACTTGCTGGTTAGAATATTTTTATCTCAAGGCCCTTCTGAAGTCCATAAACTTGTCTTGTAGTCAAGTTGTAAGAATACTTTCCCAGGAAGAAAGAGAGCAGAGTTCTAGTCCCTTTTCATTCTGAGAGTACCAAACCCCACATTTCTCAAGTCCTATGTGAGTATCCTACCACCTATGAGTGCTAAGTCTATAACAGTGGTTTTCAACCATTTTTTATTTGTGGACCCCTAAGAAATTTCAAATGGAAGCATGGACCCTTTTGAATTGTAAGTGTGAGTATTTACCTACTTTTGACTGATCATAGTCATCTTTCACAGACCCCTTAGACACACTCTGCAGATTGCCAGGGGTCGGTGGAAAACCAGTGTAGTTGAAGGTGTAGTCTCCTGGAACTACACCTTCAACTACACTGGTCTATAAGAGAGACAAGATGGAAAATATTTGCTGTTGAAGTTGGCCTACTGAACAGCCAGGAGTCCTGGGGGCAGAAGGAGTCATCTCAGCAGCTCTGACCTCCTCTAAGGAACTGGAGATTTAAGCAGAATTTAAATGTTTCCTAGTACTGATCTGGATTGCAACAGATTAGTTGGTAGTGTCTAAGTGACTGGTCTGCTTCCTTTTTGATCATGCTCAGTTATTGAGGTTTAGATGACTAGGTATCTTTTCAGAACATTGGGGACGTATCTAATTCATCTAGGTATCTAAGTAGTTTCGTGGGCACCTAGCAAGATTAATCGGGCATGTCTATATGTGCAATCAGTGTTCCTGAATGTACTGTGCAGTAAAGTCAAGCACATTAAATGCTTCCAGGTGCATGCCTACACATGCACCCAGGTCAGGAGCAAATTAAGCCAGATAGGAGCAGCCTAGTCCAGGAGTCCTGCCCTCCTGCAGCAGCCTGAGGGAGGTCCAGGCTCCCTGAGCTGCCACCCCAGGCTGGCAGTGGACTCTGGGTGGGAAATTGTCCCTGGCTCTGGGGGAAGGTCCCAGCTGCATGAAGCTTGGGGCCAGGCCTGGGCTCTGTGGGGAAGGGAGGAGCTCTCCCCATCTTTGGGTGTAGCTTCCAACTGTGCAGAGTTTTATGCTAACTTGGAGCTAGCTTGCATGGCTGTCCTCAGAGCCAGGGACAGCTCCCCCCCAGCACCCTCTGGAGCTCAAGCCTGAAGCCCGTGCCCCCTGAAAGCCCAGAGCTGACACCCTGGGGATTCTGGAGCTCCCCCATGCTGCTGTAGGGGGGCAGAGCAGGGCAGGAGCAGCCATGGCCTAGGCTGCTCTGTTGGGCTCAATTTGTTCCCAGCCTGGGAGCATATGTAGATGTGTGCCAGGTAGTAGTTTAATGTGCTATACAATATAGAATAGTCCAGTGATCAAAGCCCAGGTTCTCCACTTAAAGTTAAGTCTATAACTAGGCAGTTACATGAAAGGTGGGTGGCATACCCATCACCACATTTTTAACAGAGAAAATTGTGCTTTGTTCCTTTGAATAATGTTGTAGGCAAATACTAAAAGGAAGGATTCTAGGCTACGATCCTGCTTAGACAGACGCACCTGATTCAACGCTCATACTGACTCCTAAACTGGAGAAAGTCAGGATAAGACATAATCCTGTCTTCAGTGCTTTCATTTGGCTGGTTCTAGGCAGCTCCCTGTGATCACCTTCATGAGGGGTCTAATTCTTCCCATTCATTGTATAAGGGTACCTAACTCCTAGACACCTAACTCAGATCTAGATTCCATTCTCTGGGGCCAGGCACCTAAGAGTTAGGCACTATGGTACCTAACTAAGGTACCTACATCCTTTAATGGATCCAGCTTTGGAGCAATCACCACCACAAATTTCTAGGTTAGGTTTAGGTTGATTGATCCAAAGTCCCATCTATGCAGACCTTGGGGGTTTAAATAGTACCAAAAATGGCAGACCTGATCTAAGCTAGTTCACCTGAGTAGGTGAACTAACTTAGATTGGGAATGGATTAACTCAATCCAGTGAACATCTGTACGCATTCAGAGTTCAGCCCCAGGGCTGGGAAAGCCCATCCACTTGCCTTAGCCCTGGGGCTGAGCTCTTTCTACCCCTCCCTACAGGGCTATTTTTCAGATCTCCTAGAACACACAGGCAGTTCTGGGGAGCTGCCATGGGCTAGTCAGCACCCTCAATAATAGCCCAGAGCCCATGCACCCATGGCAACAGTGCACATCCCCAGCCCCGACCCCAGCCCACCTTACCTATCTAGGCAGCCCAAGGATGGCAGTGGCTCCTTCTGACTGCATCCACCACTGGCCCCATCCCCATGGTACTGGCAGGGACCCCTGTGCACAGCCCTTACCCCAGCCCACCCTGCATCCACTCTGGTCTTGGCCTGGTGGACCAGACCAGCTCTGGACCAGATGGAACCTGCATGAACAGCCCCAATCTGGCCCACCCTGCACCTGCTACAGACCGCCCACCCAGGCTGAGCAGTGGCAGTGGCTGGACAGAAGCTGCTACTGGGCCTGGGGGAAAAGCGCCCCCCACCCCCGCCCTCACTGCCAGGCCCTTCTTGCTGCGGCTACCTGGAACCCATGGCTGGGCTGCCCTGCAGCTCCTCTCCATCACTGTCACCACCACCTCCAGGCTGCCCAGCAAGGCAGCAGTGGTAATGTAGAGGAGCTGCAAAGCAGCCTGGAAGCAGGCACTGTGTAGCTGCAGCAACAGGGCCTGGCAGTGGTAAAGGGGAGGTGTTGCTTTTCCACCAAGCCAAGCAGCAGCTTTTGCCCAGCCACCGCCATGCCCGCCACTGTTCAGTGTGGCAAGCAAATCCAAAGCAGGCATGGGGTGGTCCAGGTCGGGGCTGTGCGTGTAGGTCCCTGCCAGTACCACACTGCTGGGTCCAGCAGCAGCAGCAGCCAAAAGGAGCTGCCACCACCTGAGCTGCCTACAAATGCAATCCAGCTGCGGAGCTGCCCCAACTTCACTGCATGCCCAGGGGTGGCAGGACACACCACAGGCCAGATGGCACCTGGGGCAGGCAGGACCAAGGGACCCACTGTAGGCTGGACAAAGTCCCTCTGAGGGCCAGAGCCAGCCCATGGGCTGTATTTTACCCACCCCTACCCTAAATAGACAACCCTCCAGGGAATCCACCAACTCCTCTCCCTGCAGACCCACCAGCATCTCCTGAACCTGAAGACCCACACTGCATATCTGCTAACCTGTCCAGGCATGTCCACCCCTCCCCTCATCCTGAGTTACTTATGTCAGGTTCCCAGTGAAGTTCCCAGTAGTGGTAAACACATGTACACACTGCTCTTCACTTACAATCATGTGACTTAAAGCAAGCTGAGTGATTGAAGACCAGGTGCAGTGAACATTTGTATGCACCTTAATGTGCTGAAGAAACCCATCAGATCTTTGAAACAGATCTTTCCGTATCATGTGAAAACAAGTTTTTTCTTTGGTTTTCAAAGTAATTTCATTGATAGGAACACAATATTGGGATAATTACAGTACCTTTTCACTTTAGTACTGTTTACCGTGGCTACCTGTGAACCAACAGAAGTTAATGTAACAGACAGAATCCCTTTCTTTGATTCTTCCTAAAACAGCAAAAGATAATAACTTTTACAAAATCAAAGAAAAAGCATATACATATAAAAAGGGGGGGGGATATTTTATCTTCTAGACTAAATGTAAAGGAAATGATGCAAAACTAAAAATACATTCTGCACAGATATTTTTTCCCTTTGTGCTACACACAGCACTTCAAAATTAATTCATGTTATGCAGAGCTCCATAAGTTTAGCCAGCTCTTAATGCTTGAATGAGGAGCTTAGAGTCTGGGAAACTTTCCAACTTCAGTGAACATATCCACAAGTAGATATTTTCTCAGTTTTTATTTCAAAAAGAAGGAAACATTTTTCAGTCTTCACTGAGCCAGAGAACCATAATATCAAATACAGTATATTAAAAACAAAAGAAATACAGTCACCTCAATTCACATAATGTGTAAGAAATTTTCCCGCATTACAAGAAATGTTCCCATCAATAAAATATACATGATAAGTATATGTTATTGTCAACACTAAGTAAGTGTTGAAAGTGTACAGCAGTGATATTACCTTTAGAAGTATTAACAGTCCCTTTTAATATGAACTAAGAAAAAATGTAGGTCTTTTTCAGATATTAGAATTGCAGCATAGTACAGAAATCAAACAACACTTAACATTCCTTTGTTGTAGGATATGATTTATTGACTTTGCAACTAAATTATTCAAGTTACTTAGCAGTGGTAGAATTATACAGTCACTGCACAGCAGAAACAAATATACAGTTCTAACCGAAAAGTGTCAGCTAGTCAAACCAAATTGTTTGGTAAAATGATAATCTTGCATGCATGTAGAAAAATCAGTAGTGTCACAAATGAAAAATAACAAATTATTGATAAACATAAGGTCTTATTCACTGCTGGGAACAAAGCTTACATCTAATCAATAGCAACATTTAATTTTCAAAACATCTACAGGATTGTAAATCCAAAACAGATTATGAAACATGGAAGATAATTGTTTCAGTAAGAATGTAATCCATGCTATCTATATTTAAAAGAGATGAGTTACATGCACTTCGAAATACTTGGGTTAATATTCTTCCCCAAATGTTGTGGATGCAGTTTTATTCTGATGTCCAGGGATTTACATGTGCATGATAACTGTCCCTATAGCATTAATGGGAGTTATGCAAGTCAGTCATCTGTGCACTGAGATGAGAATTTAGCCTTTGGCTCAAAGCACTCAGTTTCTCATGGACTTGCATATCTACCCAGATCAAACTGAGTAATGCTGTACTCAGAAAATGAATGCAATCTGAAATAAGAAATCTGCAGACATAGATGAAGTGAGAGTCCAGAACTGCTAGTTCTGGATAAAATAAATAAATAAACATCCCCAACAAAGTCCCCAACACCCAGAACATTAGTAAAGCTTGGTAAAATCCAGATTCAAACTCTGCAGCTCAGGCTTACTGGTAGGCGTCTGTTAAGAGTAAATGCGGCTGTTGAGAGAGCTCTCCTGCTAAAGTATCCCAAAAAGGTTCATGGTTGATAGGGTCGGAAGGAACCTGAGCATATCATCAAGTCCAACCCCCTGCCTTGGGCAGGAAAGGGTGCTAGGGTCAAATGACCCCGGCTAGGTGATTATCTAGCCTCCTTTTGAAGGAGCGAGCACCACTTCACTTGGGAGTTGGTTTCAGATCCTAGACACCCTGACTGTGAAGTAGTACCACCTGATATCTAGCCTGAATCTACTCCCTGTCAACTTATGGCCATTATTCCTCATTACTCCCGGTAGTGCTCAGGGGATCAGGGCCTCTCCCATTCTCCGCTATTCCCCCCTGGTAAGTTTATAGATGGCCACAAGATCTCCTCTCAGCCTTCTCTGGTAGAAGCTGAACAGGTTCAGGTCCTGTAGCCTCTCCTCATAGGGCCTGCCCTGCTGCCCCCTGATCATGTGGGTGACCCTCTTCTAGACCCTGTTCATGTTGTCCACATCCCTCCTGAAGTGCAGCACCCAGAACTGGATGCAGTACTCCAGCTGCGGCCTGACCAGTGTCGCATAGAGGGGGTGGATCACCTCCTTGGACCTGTTCGTGATGCATCTGGATGCATGACAAGGTGTAGTTAGCCTTAGTGACCGCTTCCTCACATTGGCAGCTCATGTTCATGTTAGCATCAATAATGACTCCAAGGTCCTTCCCTGCCTCTGCACTGACAAGAAGGGAGTTCCCCAGCCTGTAGGTATGGTGCTGATTCTTCCTCCCCAGGTGCAGCACCTTGCATTTGTCAGTGTTGTATCTCATCCTATTCTCATCCGCCCACTCCTGTAACCTGTCCAGATCTACTCTGAAAAGTGGTTTGCATTGAAATTTGTTCCTTCTCAGGATCAGGCCTGAGAGACTGGAGGCAGAGTGTTTTCTTGGTGAGGAATGTGTCCCCACAGGTAGTTGGGTTTTGTTGTCTTTGATAGATTCTGGTGTGCAGTTTGTGGGGGTACTGGACACAGTTGGCAGGCTTTGTGT
>NW_017729004.1:62556678-62559602 GCF_001723915.1 Gavialis gangeticus | reverse complement strand
ACAGTTGGCAGGTGTTGTGTTTTGAGCTGTAGGAAGTTGGCTTCAGTTCCGGTGATGAGGTTAGGTGCTTGCTTGAATGTACAAACCACTTTTCAGAGCTGGGCCTGTGAACTGCACTTCATCAGCTTCCTAGGTAGTAGGTACAGTAACTCATGGACTCCATATACACAGCGGAGTTCTGGCACACTGAGACCTGCTGGACATCTGGCACCCCAGACACCTCTGCACTTTTACTTGCGCTGCTACAGCCCTCTTTCCCCCCTACCCCCCACCCCAGCCATCCTACCCCTCATCCCCTGATGCCTCCATTTCCATTTTCAATGACTGGCTTCAGTGCTACTTCAGCCAAATTGAAGCAGGAAACAGATCGGGAGCTCTGAACTGGATTGCTGGCATCCGAAGTGGCCAGATCTGAAGCCGAATCGAATAGCTATCAATTTGCACAGGCATTTGAAGACTGTTTTCAAATCCTCCCTCAGGCTTCTCTTCTCCCTACTAAACAACCCTAGTTCTTTCAGCCTTTCCTCATAAGTCATGCTTCCCAGAGCTCGAATCATCTTTTTGCTTTCTGCTGGACTCTTTTTGGTCTGTCCACTTCCTTCTTAAAGCATGGGGCCTAAAACTGGATGTGGTACTCCAGATATGAGAATAATTTTGGTTGCTCAGAAGATGCATTTTTCAGTGATTAAACTTTTTATTCAAAGAATATTTTCCAGGTCTAGCTATGAGGAATGAATTCAAAATGACTTTGTCTGCTTAAAAAGGGGGGAGGGGAATTATAAGGGAAAAGGCATATGAAGAGGTATAACTAGGGCAAAGCCATATTCATCAAAGGAAAAAAATGCTTTTTTGGCTTTTCAAAATACAGCTCATTCTCCTTCCCCCCCACCCCCCACAGTCTCTATCCAATCAAAAAAAAGTTACTATAAATTTCAAGAGACAAAAATCTATCCAATTTTGAAGAAAGAGCACTTTATTCCCCAGAATCCAATTCTAAGTGGATAGATTAAGTTTTGGTTGAATTTGTTCTATTGCTATGATTTCAGCAGAGGCTCACAAAATATTTTTAAATGATATAGGTTTATCCCCCAAAGTGGGAAAATAATAACCTGATAAAGTAAAAAGTAGTTGTGGGAAAAAAATAGAAAAGCATCCCATTCAGTTGAGCCAATTTATAAAACTGACCTGGAAATTTAAAATATATATATATATTTCTGATATTGTAAAAATGTAATGTTTCATCTTCCTCAGACTTCTCAGAGAACACAGTCATTTCATATAAAGGAAGATGTGAAAGGCCCTTTCCTTTTTTTCCTTTTTTTAAAAATAAGATTGTTTTATCGCTCAGGACCAGAAAGGATTATACAGCTCTTCACAATACCGTTGTACAGCTGAAGCAAATGTATTCATTCAACACATCAAGTATCCATACTTCATGACATCAAGGAATCCAAGGAGTCCACACTTATGAAAATACACAAAAATAGTTAAATTTTATTTCCATTTATATTCAAAGTAAAATTGAATTTACTGCTGCCATTGTCTCCCTGCTTTGTCTGTGGTAGATTAAAATGGTATGTCTTGTGGTTCTTTGACAAGGTTGACTGTGTAGGCCAACAGGTTAGACAAGGATTTGTATGATATGGTTTGGATAGAGACTATCCTGCCTCAGGGGTCAGACTAGATGACCTCCTGGGGCGTGTCCAGATGAACGAATAGATGCCTATTGCAGCATCTCACAGCAAGTTGAGACACTACAAGAGGCACGCTGGGAACAAAAAAATGTTTTCTGCGCTGCATATTTGCAATGCAGGCTCTAATTTTGATACCAGGAAATCCCAGTATTAAAAACAAAACAAAACAAAAAACACACATACAAAAAAAAGTGGAACAACAATTGGAGCTTGGGTCCTCCAAGGAAATGGTCTGGCACCTGGCCAGAGTATCTCTATGCCTTCCCCCTTCCGCTGCTGCTCCAGCATACTGCCTCAGCATGCTGGGACAAACAGGAGTGGGGCAAGGTGGCAGCAGGGTCTCAGACCCAGGCTCTGTCCCAGGTAAGAAGGGAGGGGGTGGGGATTCTGTATGTGTGTAGGCAGCTGTGTGGGGGTGGGAGAAACTGCTTGGGAGGGGTGGGCCCCCTGTCTGCCCCCTGCACAGCACAGAGCACCCCCCTGCAGCAGCAGCAGCAGTAAGGGTACTTAGGGCCCACTACTGGCAAAGCCCCACCCACAGCGTGTTGTAGCCCTGGCCACCTTGGACCCAGCACCATCTGTGCCACGTGGCATGGGCCCAGCTTGGCCCAGCCTGGCCCAGGAGTGAGCACCTTCAGGCAGGACTGAGCTACTCTTGCTGTCACCTGTGGTCCCAGTACTGCACACAGGGGCTGTGTGCCCTCAGACCAGGCTGGGTTTTTCCTCCATGGAGCCAGCCCAGCCTGATTGCATGCAGGGCACTTGGAGGCAGGACCCAGCCCAGCCTGAGGGCATGTGTCCCCTGCATGCAGTGCCAGGACCCCAGGTGACAGCAAGAGTGTCCTGATCCTGCCTGAAGGCACATGCCCCTGGGTTGGGCCAGGGCCATGCCATGTGGCATCAGCAGCACTGAGTCCCAGGTCACCAGGGCCATGCTGCATCATGTGGGGGGGCTCTGCCAGTAGTGAGCCCTGAGTGCCCCAATGGCCAATGCTGCTGAAGAGGTGCTGTGCACCATGCTGGGGGCTGGGCAGAGGACCCACCACTCTTGAGAAGTCCCCCCACCCAAATGGTCTCCACAACACCCACACAGTCCCCTACACCTACAAGCACCACCACAATCCACCCACAAACCCCATACCCCAAACCACCTCCACAACCCCCCCCACCAACATATCCAGACACCAACCCCCCACCCCCAACCCCCTGCCCACCCCGCATACCCGCTTA
>NW_017729004.1:62540612-62556624 GCF_001723915.1 Gavialis gangeticus | reverse complement strand
ACCCCCCCCCCCCAAATCTCACAGCCTACATGCCCAGATGTAAGACAGGATGGAACTTGCTGACAGGAGCCGTGGCTGCAGGGGCAACTGCCACACTGCAGCCCTGCCCTGTGCCCACACCAGTGCTAGGACATGCAGCCCCAGCCTTTGTTGGTGGGGGGGAGGGGGTCCTGGTCTCAGGAACCACTTGGGTGTGTGATGGGTTGGGGGTTGGAGTGGGGGTGGTGTCAGGGGTGTGTGTGAGAGAGAAAGAAAGAAATGGAGGTGGAGTGGGGTAGCACCCTGGGTAGGATCGGCCACCAGAGCCAGGCTTAGAGCCTCTCTGCCCCCCTAGAGCAACTTGTTTAGGGGGAGGCCAGCCTAGAAAGGAAGGGGCTTGTCCAGTCCCTGACCCCCAGTCACAGCATAGGGATCACTGGGGCATGGACACTGGCACAGGAAGCAGAACAGCAAGGGCTGGCACTGGTCAGAGCCACAAAGCAGCAGGTAGAACAGTTGCAACTGGACTCATGTCAAGGCATTGGGATGGAGCTGCTGCCAGGAGGGAGCTAGTGGGGGCAGGCAGGGGCGGTGGGTCAGGAGTGAGGGGTAAGGGCAGGGGCACACACAAGCATACCAGTGCTGTTCAGTGCCTCATAACCTAGTGAGTGAAGGGGGCAGAGCCAGCTCTGATTTTTCTATGATAAAAAACCAAAAGCAAATGCCAAATGTATAGATATTTAGAATTAATTTATTATGAAGATAGGCTTCCAAATTGCTTTAAAATTCTAAATATATCAATAAAACATTGGCCAATTGATTTCTCTATATATAGTGGTGTTTCATTTTAATCATCAAAGAACGCAGATTTGAGGTATTTTAATGAGAGAATTTGGGTTTTTTATCAGAGAATTTGCAATTTTCAAACAAGGAACACCAGGATCTCTGCTCATAAGGCAAGTGGCAAAACCCAGGCAGAGGAGCTTAACCAGGGCCAGCACCAGGAACCCAACTGGAAGGCAGATGAGATGGCTAACCTGGCCATTTGGGGCCCGAGGCACAAATCTCCAGCACAAATTCATGCCACTGCTATTTGAGCTGCTGTAAGCTCATGTGCCTGCATGTGTGGACACACCCCGGAGGTCCCTCCTGGGCCTACTTTTCTATGAGTCAATGAAGTAAAAGCACTGAAGCCGGGAGAACTTTTATGCACTTATACTGTTATAACTGAGAGGAGAAACTGGCCCATTATATTTATACCAGAAATTATTGAATGTAATAAAATACCTATTCTTATTAATTAACAGAAATTGCTTGAGGTTTGAATTAATCTGCAATTGATTCAGGGTTGCTGGCTGTAGCCATGTTGGTCTAAGGACACAGGCAGGCAAGTTTCACTGAGTAAATGTGATATCTTTATTAGACCAACTAAATAGTTGGAAAAAATTTCTTTGCAATCTTTCGGGCACAAATGCCCTTCTTCAGGCATAAGGAAACCCTACTGGTATTATGTGTTTTCCAAGGTATAAAAGCTAATTTTCAACTTGCAGTTTGAAAAAATGCAAATGAGTGGTAGTTTGGGACACAACATGTAAAGATAGGCGGGAATGGGGTGGAAAGAAGGGAAATGTGTGAAAGAGTAGCTGATCAGCCACAGGCAGGTTACCTGGGGTTATCAGATGACAAGCAGGGTGTAATGTGCCATAAATCCAATGTCTATATTTAGTACACGATTATTTATATCCAGTAAATTTATGAAGTGAAGTTCATTGGCTCATCTACAAATGGTGTTTTGTAAATGCCCTTTGAGGATTAGAACAGGGAGATCACAGGGAGAATGTTTATCTTTTGAAAAGTGTTCACCAACAGGTATTTGGATATTTTTGTCTTTGATGGATTTTTGGGGTGTATACCTCCACAATTGATTGTACTTACCCATATCTTACAATAATGTGGGCAGTCTCTGAACTTAAGCTGATTAAAGGGATGATCTGAAGACACACGGTGTAATATCACTATTTCATATTCATGAAATAATAGAAATCATATTTTCAATGATTATGAATATACTGGTTTGTCTTTAAGCACTAACTGTTGTTTGTCCTTTTTTAACACAAAAAAGAAACAGAAGAGAAAAAAATGTAATTATTTGGAATATCTATTATTTGGTGCTATTGGCCATGTGTACATGGAACAAGGGGCATGTGTGCATGACACTTTAAAGTGAGCTAAATGCTTTTGCACCACTTTAATATTGTCGCAGGAAAGCAGGCTCTGCCCCAAAAAAGCAGCAAGCTTGATTTTTTTTTCCACCTGGAACCTGCCTGCCTGGGGGACTTGTACTTCCCTCCACACTGCGGTGCCCCCTGTGACCGCCCGAGCTGGGTGCCTGTGGGTGGGTGCTGCCTGGGGTGGGGGGCACCACTGCCATGGAGGGAAACACCAGTCCCCCCCACAGTCCAGGGACCAACCAACCAGCAGCTCACCTTTCCCTCCCTGCCACCAGAGAAGCAGATAAGTGGGGTGTGTGCATGACACAGGGGTTTAATTGACCCTAAATTGAAGTGGTGTTTTTTAAAATGCACCACTTCAATTTAGGGCCCCTGTTTCATCTACACACACCCATTGATACCTGGTGCATAGGGATTTTAGTTGTAAATGAACTTGCAGACACAAATCTTAGCATCCATAACCCATAATAAAACCCTATCAACCCTTGTAGGAAATGCACCGTCACTAGAATTACTGTTAACAGAGTTGAGCAAATTATATTCTAATAAAATTGGTGAACAGCATGATATTTTTCAGATTAATTATTCAATTATTCTTGTTTAAGCAACTTTGATATTTTAATATATTTGTGAATCTATCTGATTAATTTTGTAACTTTTTAAAAGAAATTATTCAAGTAATGCTTTTAATCAGTCACCTAACTCTGCCATTGACAAATCTCTGCTGGCAAAAAAAAAGCATCTTTCAGGAAGGAGAAGAACAAATGAACAATTGAACTGTCTAACAATAAAGTAATTTCCAACAGTTACACTGAATTCAATTAAGTGATGATTTTTTTTCCTGTTACATCTTGTCCTAATATCATACAATCACAGCATAGTTTGTTTCACAATTCAGAATGCTCTTTCACAGTTTCACAATATTCAGATGAATGTGTCTTGATTACTCAATAAAACAAAACAATATGGTGTCCATTAATGGCATGACAATTCTTTCTATAGTTTTATGTCAATCCTGTGTTCTATAAGAAATCAAAGACCTTTTTAAAAACTTATTTTGGTTTTAACTATGAAAGGACATTCCTTACTTCTGACTGTAAAGCTTTAAAAATTGCTCACCAACTGTTACTCTCAAGCCTTGACATTCTGCCTTTCTGGAATTTCTAATCCTTTAGTGTTTATAACTTCCCTTCTACTTCCAGGCTTCTCTCCCAGTCCTCTCTCTGCTCCATTTATGTGGTCATTTCCTCTTCTATGCTTTCCTCTACCATTCACTTTTCTGTTCTTCTGTCCAGCTGTAAGGTCCATTCCACCAGCCTTTAGCCTTCTCTCTCTGAATATCTGCTCATCCATTCCTGCTTTTACACTCCTAGGCATGTCTACACAGGGTGCTAAATGCTCATTGGACTAAATCTACTGTGCATAGCACAGCTGGCAAAAACTGCTTATGCACAGTAGATTAGTCCAATGGACATTAAGCATCACATAAAAAGCATCTATTTGCTCTAATACGCAGTATCTTTAGTCCAATGGGCATTAAACATCACATAAAAAGTGTTCATCTGTGCTAATGCACAGTAGTACTGATTATGATGCATTACAGGTACTAAGTTATTACAGGTACTAACTTAATGCACCATAATTACGATACATTAATGAACATGTAGATGTGCCCAGAAGGAGCTGCAGCAGATATCCCAGGATAAGGATGACCTCCTTGTCTACACTCTCATTCTCTCCTCCTCAGCTTGTGCCACTTAAACAATTCTGCTTCTCCTAATTAACTGATTTTTGTATCTTCAATTGTGCATACTTTTTCTACATCTGTGACTCCTCAGCTGATTTTTCACTTCTCTCTCTCTGCATAGGATCTTCCTAATTTATTCCCAAGAAGATCTAGGATCCTGGGGAATATACTTTACTTTAAAAAATAGCATATTTTGGGTCTTCCAATAGTATTTGAATTCCAGTTCCCAAGAAATAAAAAATAAATATAGTTTTGATATACCCTGAACTTTCTTGTGAACCATAAACTTTACATTTCAAACAGAGTTAGTACTGATTCAAAAAAAAAAAAAAAAGCGTGGAGTAAAAATCATAACCTTTTTTGGCTAAAGAATGTCTTCCAAGAAATCATCCAGCTTTAAAACTTAATGGCTCCAGAAGCCCTCTCTCACAAATTAGTGAATATGGTATTTTACATTTTTCTTCAAGCTTTCAGTACAAATAACTGTTCAGCAGAAGACATATTAGCTGGTTATAAGGAGGAATTTCTCATTTCTGTTTTATTTGTATTGTAGCTAACTCAAGTTTCTGGATGAATAAATTACTACACACGTTTGTTTCAAAGTCAGTGTTTTCAGATTTGCTCCTCACTTCCAAGTGCTCAGGGAGTGCAGGGGCTAACAACAAAGGGGGGAGGGGGGCTGAAACCCCACAGATTTATTTTTCCTGCTGTAGCAGTGGGAGAGGGACAAATCTAAGGCAAACTTCCAATAATTAGATTCTATATCTGGAAAATTATAATAGATTTATATTATAGGGTATAGAATCTAATTATTGCATTATATTAGAGTGCTGTTCCATCTTATATTTGAGTAAATATAATATATTTTAAGGTAGTTATCATGCTGTGTTTACATGTATAAACATCCACAACATCCACTGTCCATTTTTTTTAGTTATTCACTAGACTAGAAAGGCTATTTTCAATCTTTTTCATCCCCATTGGCATTTACTCTCCCCAGTGAACCATAGTATTTGGTCACGTGGAATGCAGTTCATGGTGATCCACCACACCGAATTGCCTTAGTTATATGATGCTACATGAGAGATGGAACAGCACAAGACCAATTACACTTGATGATGTGTCACAATCCAAAGCACAGCTTTGAAAATCTGAAAACACAGTCTCTTTAAAATGATTTTTTCAGAAAAAAATACCTTTATAAAGAAACTTATGTCTCTCATTAGCAAATTTGGGTTATATAATCATTACATTTTAGTTTACGCATCCTGGAATTAAAAGAGCCCTAAAGGATCAGACCGAGGAAACATGTTAAAAATGCCACTGTGATGTAGGGGTCGATCCCCAGGCCTGTCTAATGTTGGCCTGATCCTCTGTTTCTGGGCTACCCATCCACCTTTCTTTCCAGCCATACCTTAATGGAACAATAATTATAATCTTACTCAGACAGGAGGCTGCCCATTTACTACCCGAGCACTAGGGGTCGCTATCCACCGCTCCAAACCTCTCCTACATGGTGTCCCATGCCTCAGAGATGGTATATAGATGTTGACCTGCACCCTATGGCACTGGGTCTGCTCACTCCCTGTCACTGCACCCCTTGGTGCTGGGGTCTGCTTGCCCCCTGTCGCTGCACCCCCTGGAGCTGGGGTCTGTTCACTCCCTGTCACTGAGCCTTCTGATGCTGGGGGTCTGCACAGCAGTGTGTCCCAATGAGGCCTCCTCCTTCCCAATAGCCTCAGCCTAGTCCACTGGATAAAAAAATATAAATATGAGCCCCTGGGCTATTACATAATATGAGTCCTACAAGCCACACTCACTCTGACTCTTTAAAACCCCAAACTGCACCTCAGGTATTGAGTTCCTCCCAGCTCTGGGTACCTTGTACCCTCCTGGAGCCTCATTAGCCCTATCAACAGTCTGGCCAGCAGCCACAGCATTCCTAGGTAGTTCTGCTGTCCAGGTGCTCCCTTCCCCTGGCAGCTTGCCAGAGACCTCTCCTGCCAGCTTTGGCCCTGGGGTTTATATGTGCTCAGAGACCTATCAGCTTCCTGTCAGCTGACCACCCTGGGTGGTTGGGCTTTTAATCCCTACCCTCCCAGTAAGTGGCTGTAATGATTCCCTGTTACAGCCACATTGAACAGAAGGATATTACTTTAAGGGGGTCAAAGCATATCGAAGATGATAATGATACAAGCTATAGGAGGCTTGTAGGTAGTGTTGAAAAAGTGTTTCAAATTTGTATGACAGAACAAGGATAAAATTGCCTAACTTCCAAAACCAAATTTCTAAATTAATTAATAGTATTATAAGCCACTTAAATAGTTAGTACCATCTCTTGACTTGGAGTGAGAAGATGGATCTGGGTCATTGTTGGATGGGAGTGGAAAGATAATCTAGAATAATTGATATATGTTCTAACTCTACTGATATTTAAACAGCAACCATAAGTATCTGACAAGTAGGCTTATAAATACACTAATGAATTGCCCATCAAGAATGAAAGGGGGGTGGGGGGGACTGGGCTGGAGCAACACCAGCCAACACCCCGCACTGCCACCACCTCCTAGGAGTGCACAGGGGGGGAAGCTTGCCCCACCATCCCCACCATCCCTCTCTATCAGCACCCTGTACTGTCGCAACCACTATCTCCAGCACCACTGGCCTCGCCTCTCCACCCCCAGCCCTGCTCCTCAGAGGTTGTGGAGTGCAGCCATGATGGTGGGGATAGAGAGGGGGAGAAGGGGAGGCGAGGCCAGCAACACTGAACTGGCCTCTCCAGTCTGTCCCCTCCATCCCTGCTGTCATGGCAGTGCTCCACCACTTCTGAGGAGCAGGGCTGGGGCGGGGGAGCTGAGACCAGTGGCGCCATCATTGTGGTGCTCCACACTCTGATTGTTTTTTTCACTAACAAGTGTGATCCAACAGCATTACGGACAGACAGACTGATGGACCTAGGCCTAGATCCATGCTTCCACAAAGAAGATAGAAAACAAATCAGGTGTATACTATATTGAGTGGAACTAGAGAAAAAGTAGGATTCAAGATACATTAGTGCAAGTTAGAAGTGTAGGAATGTAAGTCCAAGGATGCCTCCAGGGAAAAGAACAGTGACAAACAGCAGTGCTTGAGATTGTAACATTGGCCTTTTATTGCTTAATGAAGCTTTTTCTTATAACTTTGTCAGCCTGCTGACAAAGCATAAACTATTGCTTATGGAAGGATAGCCATACTTTTTCCATGTATCTTAGGCTTAAACAATTTACTTGAATCCCGAAGAATAAACCTACTAAAAGACTGAGTCTTTAGTGTACCTGGAGATTAGTCCTTGACATCCATTCACAGGAAAGGGCTTCTGATTTTGTGGCTAACATGTAGATCTAGGCCAGAATCATAACTTTATGTCTGAACTTGGGTAAATCACTTAACTTCTCTGTTCTTATTCCTCATCTGGTATATTGTCAAAAGTTCATGAGATTCATCAGGCTGTTACCCACTAGGCTTGTGTACACATGCCTACATGGCCCCTACAGCACTGTTGTTACTGCACCATCACTGAGTACTTCCTAGTACCTAAGGAACCATCAGTGATGGTGCAGTAACAGCCATTACCGCACTGTGCTGGTGATACACTGTTATTTTTAGCCACTAGGTTGCTGTAGTGATGCACTATAATGAAGGAGTGCATCACTATGGCAACGTAGCTGCGGCATCATGGTTTTTGCCTGCCTATGCTCATATAGACATGCCCACTGACTACTTGTGGCTGGGGCCCTTGAGACAGCATTTCCTTACAGTGGGCTTCACCAGGAGGTTTCAGGAGGATTCTTGGCTTTGCTGCTTAGGGCCATTTGGTGAAAGATATTGCTTCAAATCTCTTCCGGGTAAGGTGCACCTTGAACCTAGTTCCCACTCTTTGGCCAAGTGCCTTGATCAGTTGACTTTGGTCCTAAAAATTTAGGTGGGTATTCCTCTGTAAAAACCAGTCAATAGCCCTGATTTTTCTCTAATTAAAATCTAAGAATTTACCATGTAATTATGCACTTTCCCAGAAAGAATAGGATTGCAACAAAGCATAAATGGTAGTAATGAATTCCTTCTGAGCACATTCAGAAAGACAAGTCTTATACCATAGGTGGAAATAACATCTAAAAATCTATCTTCCGTGGCATTTACTGTCACCTACTTTTCTATCTTTACACAGCTAAATAGCACCCTCCTGGGACAGACAGTCTTTTAATCCTGGCCATAGTCATCTCTGCTATATTGGCATGCATGTAAATATTTTGTTGATTGACAGTTACAATGGTTATTATATTAGGAATGAAAAAATTGAACTTAAATAAATCATACTAAAATTGACTATGCTTAACTTGTAATATACTTTCCTTGTAATTTCTTACCCTGAGTTACATTAAATATTTTATGCTTCATCATCAATCTACTTTCCAATGCCTTGAAAATTCTAATGTATCTAATTATATTAATTTTATTGGAAAAATGTTGAAATGAAGGAGTCATTTTAATAATGCTTTGCATATTATTTTCAGAACCGTAATCATGAAAGTGAAAATAATTTGAAATCCAATATTACTCATTCATACATTGTTGTTTTGCTGTTGTTTTTGAAGTCATTTGAAGTATTAAAAACTTTTGTAGGGATTTAATTAAAAATATAATTTTATGCTTGCACTAATGATATATACTGTATGTAACCTGATTTCTTCAATTCTTCAAAACTGGAATGGTTAATAGTTCTGTTACAGAGAACAGTTTTTGTTTAAGTTCTTATTCTTTCATGTAAATCATTCTTTTTAAATGACATCTGTTCATGCTAGTTACATTTAGGCCAGATACAGATATTAAACATAAACCAGTACAAGTGACTGAAAACCTGTCTAAGCCTGTAACAGAACAAAAGTTTAGTGCATATAGACTGGTTTAAAAATGGCAGAACCCAGTCTAAGATAGACCTGGATGGATTTAATTGGTTTAGGTTAGACTGATTTATCGAACTTCGGTACCAGATCTTCTCCTGACTCAACTTAGGATGCTATCTACCGACATCCCAGGGGTCTTTGCAACCCCCTTCCTGCTAACTGCCCCTCACAGGGAGACATAGGCAACTGGTGTCTCCTGATCCTGGAGGCCCCCAGAAGTGGAACACTGGAGGAGGGGAGGTCTCCCAGCAGCCGATCACCACCTCTGGTGGAAGTTATTGGGGGGCACATTCTGAGGGGGGGACCAGCCATTGACCCCCACTCCCTGGCTGGTGAGGGACAATCTTGGGGGGGGGCACATGCCCCCCTCGTGTCCTCCCATGTGCCGCCTATGCAGGGAGACATGCTAGCACTTGCTGGGTTCTCAGCTTGTCTGGGCTGTGAGACCTGAGCCAGCACAGACATGAAAGATGAAGAGAAATGTGAAAAAGGAAGCTTGTTCTGGGCAGTGGGAACAGGAGTACTCTACAGAAGTAAGGATCAGGCCTCTCAGAGCTCAGCACCAGCAGCAGCCAGGAAGACATTCCAGGCAGCTTGGGAGGCTTGCACTGGGCAATGGAGACATGCGTGTTCTGTAGAAGGAAGGATTGGACCTTTTGGAGCTCAATCCTTCCTTCTACAAAGCTAAGCTACCCCTGATTGTCTCTTAGGCTCACATCCCCACCCGCCTGTCCTGCCCTTCTATACTTGGCCCTAGGCTTTCAGGAGAGTCTCAGAGAGGGTCACCATGGCGCACACAGCAGTCCGGCCACTGGTGGTACTGGGGGGAGTATGTCATGGTGACCCACTCTGGATCACCATGATACTCCTGGAAACCTAAGGCTTGGCACTGGGGGTGTGTACTTGACAACCATTTAGGCATGTCCCCACTCCACTGTCCTTGGCTTCCCTCAGAAATCTCTGGCAGGCTGGGCAGCATTCAAGAGCACCCCATGCTTTCTGTCCTTAGCCAGTGCAGTTATCTGCATGTCTCCCCCAACCAAAGAATAAGTGTGTGTTCTGTTCACTTCTTATCCAATCTATACAGTTAGAGAAACCTGCATAGATTGGATTGATTCTCCCTCAGGCTTTTTGAATGTCTATAGCTAGCCTTCACAGAAAACTAAATCTTCATTTCTATCATCCTTGGGCCTGATATCGCTACCTAGGAATTTTGCCACTTCTTTGGATTTAATTTTGGTCTTAAATAGGAACAAGATACATGAGTTTAAGACCTTATGGTATTGTCTTCAGAGTCTAAATTGTTTATGAATGCAACTACAAAGAGCTGATATAACAATGAACATAAGTGGCTCTTCTCTACAATGGTTGCAGAGTCATATTAGTTAGTTTTAAACTGTGTATTAAAGAAGAAAGGCATCTTTAGTAAAGAGAATCCTCTTTCAGAGGAAGACTACAGCTTTTAACCATGGTACCTAATTAAGAAACAGGTTGAATTATACCTCAAATGGCACCCAAGGTAATTTAACTTTGTTCCTGAAACTCAATTTCAAGGACTACTGCTAGATTTCCTGTGGTTTTAAAGCCATTTTTGCATTTGTGTATGAAGGGGACAAGTAGCAGTAGGACTTCCTACACACCTTCTCAATCAGCTAAAATTCCTTTGAGGACCTTAGGGTGCTGACAGATGTGCAGCTTCCCAGTTTAACTCATGGTACTTTACAGAAAGCACCACAAGTTAGACTGAACCTCTTGACCCAACAGACATTCAGTATTGGATTGAGAGGGTAGAGGATCAAGCTCCACTTTGAAGCCAATCCAGCAAGAGGAGCTGCACATCTGCAGCCTCATTCCCTAACCCTGTCACTCCCCTCCCCTCCACCCACCCTTATCTCTGGTAGTATCTCAGGATGGGAGGGGCAAAAAGCAGGGGAAGGAGATATGTTCTGGGGCTTGCTGACCTATGCTGGAATGTGGGGGTGGGCTCCAATCCACCTGCCAACCCTCCAGCGCAGGCTGGGCAGAGCCCTGATGGAACTTCCTCCCCTCCCTTCCCATCTTAAAGACAACACTGGGGATGGGGATGGGCTGCATTAACCCAGCCCTGCTCCCAATGTGCACTAATAGAAGTTAATGAAGGCACTTTGCTTTGGAGTGCCTTAATCTGAACCCTCATGTAGCAAGGATTCATTTGTCATGCAATCAGGCACTTTTTGAAGCACTCTTCAGCACTGCACTGACAGAACTGCATAACTATAGACCACTTTGCATGGTCAGGGGGCAGCAGAGCAGGCCCTATGAGAAGATGCTACAGGACCTGAATCTGTTCAGCCTCCACAAGTGAAGGCTGAGAGGGGGTCTGGTGGCTGTCTATAAATTTACCAGGGGGGACCAGCGGGGAATGAGAGAGGCCCTGTTCCCCCAAACACTACCCAGAGTAACTATGAATAATGGCCACAAGTTGTTTGAGAGTAGGTTCAGGCTAGACATCAGCAGGCACTACTTCACAGTCAGGGCATCTAGGATCTGGAACCAATTTCCAAGGGAAGTGCTGCTCACTCCTACCCTCGGGGTCTTCAAAAGGAGGCTAGATAATCACCTAGCCAGGGTCATTTCATCCCAGCATTCTTTCCTGCTCATGGCAGGGGGTTGGACTTGATGATCTGGTCAGGTCCCTTCTGACCCTATCAACTATGAAACAACTATGAAACTAACTATCAACTATGAAACTTTCAATGGCCAATCATGCAACAAATACATCACTTCTGTCAGTTCTCTTAGTGTATGTCAGAGGAGTAACTATGCCACTACTACACGTGTGTAATATTTACTCCTAGCCTGTCAGTAACATTCTGACTGACCAGGATCCTATCCATACCCATTCCTTTCCTATCCTGATAAGCTGGTTTGAACACTCAGAGAAAGGATAGGACTAGAACTGACATGTCCATAAGAACAAAGGAATGGACGTGTTCGCTGTACCTTACCCACTAGCACAGGGTATGCTACATTCTGGACAAATGTGTTCAGTGCCTTGAAAATTTCAGATTTACCTTCTTCTCTGTACCAGTTCCAGTAATAGATGTTGCTTTTTTGTTGCTTTGCATACAAGTATCTGAATACCTTCTAGCATTTATTTTATGAGATATTTATTTTATATTTTATTCTATCTTTGGTGATCCGCTTCTCAAATCTGTTTTTATGCTATTTTGGTTGTGCATTTGTTGGCATTACAAAATGAGGTAAAAAAGTGAATTTTGTTTCTGTGAGACAGATCATGACATTTGCTACCTACTATAAATAAGCTTCTACAAGAGCCTCATAAGTCCTGTCACAAGTCTACTGTCACAGTTTTATTGGCTAATCAGCAAAGAATTGAAACCTTGATTGGCTTTATTTGTTGCCTGATTGAAATGGTGAGATAGGAAGTACTGGACAGATTAATTAATTTGTGCTGGGGAATCCAAAATTAATCTATAGGATGCTGTCACTTTGATTGATGGCTGTGTAAGAGAAGAAATGCTTAAAAAAACAAAAACAAAACAAAAAACCCAAACAAACCATGAATCATCAATTGTGTGGCACATGATTACATAGTGCTTTGCTTTACCAGGTCAGTTTAGGTTTCAATATTAAATACTAATTTCCCCATGCATAACTATCAGCATGTTTGAGAAATGTGCTTTAATAAATTCCAGATAGTTTCAATAAGTCAAGGGGCTGTTGCTAAATATTTGGATGCACTAATACCAACAGTTCTTTTTTCACAGGTTCCATATAGATTTTTATGTGGTTCTTTATTAATATGATTGAAAGGTCATCTGAAATTAAGAGATATTCAGTGTATATAATTTACTGCGCAGGAAGTACTTGTTTTGCTTCATTTAAAATTCCAGTTAGGCATAGATAATATTTGTAACACAAGTGTAATGCATAGAAACAGAGTGGGTGTCACTTCATTATCCTGGCCACATACACACACACACACACACACACACATACACACACTTTGGTTAGTTTATAAAGCTAAGTACAGACCGTCAAAAAGCCCAAAGCTGAATTGATTCAGTTTTTGCAAGTTAGTCTAAGGTGCACAGATTAAATTGAAACGTAAGTGTATATACATTTACCTTTGATTCAGGAAATGCAGCCACATGTCTGCAGGGGCTCAGGCCAGAAGCTGGGAGGTGCTAGAGCGTAACTATCTAAAGCGCACTTCCTCTTCCTACTGCCCTGGATGTCTCTGGGATTTTCAGTCCACAATTACAGCAGCAAGAGTCTGCAGGGTTGCTCATCATGTCCTCTTCCAGGTGCCTCTACGATTTGTAGATCCAGCCAACAGTAAGTTTGAGTAGGGGAAGGGGTGTTTTCTCTGGCTCAAAACACCAGACGGGGTTTGTCTGGGGGGTAGTTCCCCCCACCCGCTCCAGACTGGGCTGCATCCCCAGCTGGGCTTGCCCTCCTCCCCCCACCCTTGTCAGCCAGCCTTCACTGCTCCAGCTAGGGAGCAGAGGGGCGGGGCAAGTCCTGCTCTCTGAAGCAGACAGCACAGCCAAGCCCAGGGCTGGAAAGCATGCTGGGATGCTGAGGGACTGTGATTTAACTTGAACCAGGAAATGGTCTGGGACAGAAGTTTCATAAACTGGTTTGACCCAAATCAGTTAAGTCCAATATTACATTTAACAAGTTTTATCTTAAAACAGTTTCAGCCATTTTGAAACTGGTTTATGTACACTAAGCTTCTGTTTAAACCAGTTTCTGATCACTGAAACGGGTTCATGTTTAACTTCTGTCCCTAGGCTAAAGGTGCAAATGCAGCCTGCCTTCCACATGACGTATGTCAGTATTGCCAAGGTTATACTGCATGGGAGATTCAGGATTCATTGATTACAGCAGCCACTTTATATTTCTGTAGTTTAAGTTTATATGACATTTAGTTCATGTGTTGAACTCCAAGTCTGGGACACTGAGACCTTGACACACAAAGCTGGTTCCACACTGAATTATATATACATTTCCATTGTCATCAAAAGAAAAAAACTTGGAAAGGTAATAGCGATTTCTTAAATTATTGTTCTATAAATAACCAAAACATTTGTCCTAATGTGACAAGAAATAATATGAACAGTTGCAAATGCATAAATGAAGCAAGTGTTAAACTCTTTCCTCAAAGGCACCGATAAAAAAAGAGACTATTATAAAGCACTACAAAATAATTTCTTTATCCAAAAGCTCTGAAGCAGTTATTAAACCAGCTGTTTTCAAAAGTACACAAATCTGCTAAGTTGCAGTTGGGTAACTGTTAAATGTTAAAGCAGTGAATGATCAGCATGTAGCAGATGGCCTGGGAATGGGTTAGAAAATGGCAATGTTAATACCACCAGACTGAGATGTTCATTTGTGCTGTGGTATGCACAGGCTGGGTGAATAATGAAGGTTCTGTAATAATTGTGTAAATCCCAACATTATTAAATCGATTCAGCTGGGGTTTCTTAATATATGTGAAGCACTTGATGTACTTTGAGAAACACCTCCTCTTTTGCTAAAGCTGTTCTCATTAACTCATACTGCTTTATTTGCTGTGACCTCAGTGTTCCTGTTCAGTAATGAGTGGAATAGGAATTAGAAATCCACTTTCAATCTCAATATTACTAACTGAGAAAATATTAAGAAAAATGTAAGCACATATCATAGTAGCCTAGCAGGGTTGTCAGTGTTGTTTGAAATACACACCCTCTCTTTTAGGACTTTACAATTAAAAAACTTCCAAGAAGAGGAGAATCAGAAGCTATTCAACTTATTACTAACATTGCTATAAGACAGCCAAACAGAATATAAAATGAATGCCTCCTGTAGATTTTGATCCATCAGCTTAACATAATTGACTAACAGAGGTGTAATGCTAAAAGGTAATAAAAGTTCTAATACCTACTAAAGTGTATATCAGGAGTAAAACATATGCTAAAAAAAGTAATTAAATGACCAGAAGCATTTCTTGATCTTCTCAAATAAAGATTGATGTAAATATTTTGAGATAAAAATGCCAAAAAAGACCATAAACCAGAAATTTGCTTTGAACAGAAGTGCACCATACATATTCTCACTAAAGTAGCAAACATAGATGTGCACAAATGTTAGAGCACGAAGGTATAACTCACATGCTGATGTTTGCACTAGTAAAGTGTTGTTTTATACTACACTCATCGGGACAAATGGAAATTGAAAATCAAAACCTTATTTTTATGTGCTTAACTGGCACTTACAGAGCTGCATAACTACAATTATATTTATACAATTATACTTTGGATTCAGTATCCAATGGTGGCTGAATAGGATCACCCTGAAATGCTGGCACCAGGGCCTCCAAACTAAAAGCTGTGGCAATTCCCCAGAAAGCAGAGGACCCAAGCTCTAGGTTTCTCACCCAGAAGAGGTACATCTCCTGATTCTCAGCAAAATGCTATGGGCACCAAATCATGAACTAGAACACTTTCCAGTCCTACTTGTACTGCAGCTTTCATTTAATTTTCATTGGGGAAAATGGAGAACCCAGTGTCCCCTGTATTCCAGAGCAGCATCCGTCTTACTGAGCAAACATTCTGGTCTGCATAGTTTATCATCCTGGCTTTCCAATGTGCGAGGCTCAAATGGAAATCTGGAAAGTGTTCTGAGCAATAGGCCTCTGCAAATAGAGTAGTATTTGATTCAGATTTGGATTTGGCTGATTCAGAGGACAGTGATTCAATTCGGTGATTCAAATCACTGTCCCCATTCTATTCAACCGAATCAGAGATTCGGTGCTGATTTAGCACTAATTCGAAGATTTAGTTTGGCTGAGAGAGGCAGGCACAGCCGGGCAGCTGCAGGTTCTCCCATGGCTCCTCCAGCTGTGCCTGCCTCACCCCAAATGGGGCGAGCTACAGGAGAAGCCCCCGTGACTGCCTTACCCAGCCCCATCCCCCACCCAGCCCCAGCCTTCCAACACTTAAAATATAATAATAATAAAGCCCCACAGCAGTGATCAGGGCCTCTGGGGGCTTGTGGCAGAGCCTTCCTGCACAGGGCAGGGCAGTGGGGGGGGGGCTCTGCCATGAGCCTTCAGAGGCCCTGATTGC
>NW_017729004.1:62528376-62535612 GCF_001723915.1 Gavialis gangeticus | reverse complement strand
GGGGGCAGCAAGGATCGACCCCTCCCCCCAGCTTATCACCCACGCAGCAGCTGTCGCATTGTGTGGGTGCAGCATGGCTCAACAGGGTGCTCTGTGCTGTCTGGGAGCTGGGACAACTCCACATATCAGTTGGAGCCCAGCAGCACTCATCCCCAGTGTCCCCAGTTCCCAGATAGCACACAGTGCCCTGCTGAGCCCGCGCTGCACTTGCGCCATGGGGCAGCTACTGTGTGGGTGCCAGGTGGAGGGGCAATCCCTGCTGCCCCCCACTGCCCTGTGCTGTGGGGGGGGGGCTCTGCCATGAGCCTTCAGAGGCCCTGATTGCCACTGCTGCAGCCGGTGAGTGTGGGGCTCCCTCCACCAGGGCAGAGACAGGCGCACCCAGAGAAGCTGCAAGAGAACCTGCAGCTGCTTGGCTGTGCCTGCCTCTCCCAGGCCGATCTGAATCTCTCCATATCTTTTCCAAATAGATTCAGAGGCTTTGGATTCAATTCGGACCTTTTAATGGTGTCCCGATTCAATTCAAATTCAGAGATTCAGCCACTGAATCAGACTGAATCTCCTGGAAGTCAATCACTGTGGTGTGCCATGACCAGTGGGGTCCCCCAAGGCTCCATCCTTGGGTCTGTCCTTTTCAGCATCTTCATTAATGAAGTGGACATTGGTGTCAGAAGTGGACTGGCCAAGTTCACTGATGACACCAAACTTTGGGGTAAAGCATCCACACTCGAGGACAGGATGGTGATCCAGGCCGACATTGACAGGTTCCGAAAATGAGGCAGATGAAAACCTGATGGCCTTCAACTCCAAAAAATGCAAGGTACTCCACCTTGGGAAGAAAAACTTGCAGTATGCTTATAGGCTTGGTAGTGCTACGCTTGCTAGCACCACAGCCAAAAGGGACTTGGGGGTCATGATTCACCACAAGATGAATATGAGCCACCAATATGAGCTTGCAGCTGGCAAAGTGAGCAAAACTCTGGCTTGCATCCATAGCTGCTTCTCTAGCAAATCCCAGGATGTCATCCTCCCACTGTACTCGGCCTTTGTGAGGCCACAACTAGAGTACTGTATCCAGTTCTGGGCTCCACAATTTAAAAAGGATGTGGAGAAGCTTGAGAGAGTCCAGAGGAGAGCCACACACATAATCAGAGGGCAGGAAAACAGAGCTTATGATGAGAGGCTGAGAGCTACAGGACTCTTCAGCCTGGAAAAGTGTAGGCTCAGAGGGAACCTGGTGGCTGCCTATAAGTATATAAGGGGTGTACATCAGGATTTGGGGGAATGCCTGTTCACCACAGCACCCCATGGGATGACAAGGTCAAATGGTCACAAACTTCTCCAAGACTGTTTCAAGCTGGACATAAGGAAGAACTTCTTTACAGTCTGAGCCCCCAAAACCTGGAACAGGCTGCCACCAGAGGTGGTGCAAGCACCTACTCTGGATTCCTTTAAGAGTCAATTGGATGTTTATCTTGCTGGGATCCTGTGACCCCAGCTGACTTCCTGCCCCTGGGGCAGGAGGCTGGACTCAATGATCTTCCAAGGTCCCTTCTAGCCCTAATATCTATGAAATCTATGAAATCCTCTGAATTGAATTGGTGACCAAAGCTTCACACAGACCTACTGGGCAATTCCTGGCCCAGTGGTGCCAGAAGGAGTGGGTAGGTGGCATCTCCAAGGAGACTGGCCTGGGACCCCTGAAGGTAGGGTATAATCAGCTGGTCAGATAAGATGAAGTCGCAGATGGTGAAAAGCAGCATCTGGGAGCAGGACAGGTGGGCAGGGCCAGGATCATGGGGTGGCAAAAGCACAGTGCCAGGGGCCAAGGGCCAGGGAAGAACCATGATCCACTCCCCACATACCCCTGCAACAGTTGCCAGTTCCATAGGCAGGGGTGTGAGGGGAGTGGATCATGGCTCTGCCCAAGCCCCAGTCCTGTGTTGTCACTGTCCCATGATTCCAACCCCACCACACTCCCAGATGCCACTCCCTGCCTGCCTTTGGCTCCATCCCATCCACCCAGACAAGCAAGCTCTGCCCATGGAGGTTCTGTGCTGGTCTCCATGGAGACTCCTCCCACATGCTCACTCCATCCAGCACTCCCAACAGTGGGTGTGAGAAAGATTGGTCATGGTGCCTGGACAGCAAGGCCAGGTCCAGTGGCAGCAGAAACAGTAGTAGCAGCAGCCAGAATGGAGTTGCCACCACCAGGGTTGCAGGAAACTGAATATGGCCACCATACTGCCCCAGCCCTGTTGCGTACCCAGGGGTGGCAGGATAGGCAGAGCTGAGCAACCTACTGCAGGCTGGATAGAATCCCTTGGCAGGTTAGATCTGGCCCACAGGCTATATTTTGCCCATCCCTGGCCTAGATCCTAGCTCTCCTATTTCCCAGCTAATAGTCACTAGGCTATTGGATTGAAAAGTGGTAGGACCTTTGCTAATTGTGGCTCTCCTGCAATTAAAATTTAGGGACTTAAGAAGGGTTGCACCTATTTGCCTATTGAGCATGCTCAATAAGGAAGCACAGGGTGAAAGTAGCTATATGAAATCTAAACTCTGCTTAGATGTCAAAGATTGTAGTTAGTCAGCTATGTAAATGTCACTTAGTAAAGGAAAGGTGAAATAAGATTTAGCTCTGAGGGTTTAGAATACAATATTAACTAACATTTCCTTGGGCAATATTCTGCTCCAGCTGAGCCTACTGGAATCTTATTATCATTCTCAGTACAGATGTCAATGAAAACATGACCCTATTGATAAATATGAGACATCATATATTAAGTGCTTTGACAGACTGAAACATGAACACTACCAGTGCCTCTCTATTAATACAGATACATTCAAGAGAGATAACCAACATCAAAACTTGAATCTACTCTTGCCCTGTGGTAATAATATGGCTGTAGGACAGAGTAGGAAGTTTTAAACAAAAAATTGTTAGATGATCTGGTTTAGAATGTTAAAAGTACATCTAAAGAAAAAAGTACATGTAGAAAAGATACATGTCCTACTTATCTGATAATCTATATTTGTCAACCAAATGTTCCTTGGTATAATTAGATGAGAGGCAATATCCTAGACAGCCATTAAAATGTCCTCCGCTTTTGTGCCAATAAAAGCAAAAGTAGCTATAAGAAAGAGGTAGACTAAATCTGATCATATTCCTAATCCATCTGCATGTACAGTATGATCTTAAACCCACACCAAAGCCAAGGAGAAGTTAGTGTAGCAGGTTCAGGGGATTTGCTTATCTTAACCAGTCAGTTTGTCCTTCACACCATACATTTATTCCCAGATACCCTTGCCACACCAGAAATCAGCATAAAGTAGCCCTCAAAATGCACACATAAACATAGTCTATACAGGGTGTTGGCACTGGATTTATCACCCAGATACCTTGTTCCAGGTGGACCCAAACCCTCAGACAAGCCAATATTCAATAATAGGCATTCCTCACTATTCAATACTAGACAAATTTTACTGATACACAGTGCTAGCAGATAAGAATAATGCAAACAATTCTATATCTATCAGTCCCAGGGTTCACGGAATCAAGGTACATCTGGCCAGTATGGGAGCTTCACTCTGAGGTTCTCTCTTCAATTTTGGATGTCAGCAGCTTGGAGGTCAGAGGCTGAGGCCTGTCCTCCTCCAGTGGGGTGGGTGAGACGGGCTGGAGGTGTGCCCCCAGGCCATGGTGGCCTCAGGTTCCCCTATCCCCTCTCTTTGCTGCTCTGAAATCCCTCTTTTTGTATCTGTGGCAAGGCACCTTTGGTGCCTGCCACTTTCAGGACTGGAGCAGGCAGCTGCCAGGTGGCTGATTGCAGTGGCCATTTTCAAATGCAGGCCAGGTTATAGAGTTGGTTGCTAGCAAGGGAGGCAGCAACATCAGATGACTAAGCTCCTGCTTGGGGACCTGGAGGTAAAGTAAGGGGATATGGAGAGGTGGAGGCTCCTGTGGTCCTGGGCCTGATGTGAAACTGTACCCTGCCAGGGAAGGGTGGCTTGGCAGAGCTTCTAGTGGCATGGGAGTCCCCAGGAAATGCCAAGCCAGTTACCTCCCCAGTGAAAGGTAGGAAGGGGTGACTTATAACTCCAGCCCTACATTCCTGGTAGTGTTCCTGTAGGGCGGGGGGAGCCCAAGCTCCTTAGAAGCCCTGAGGCAGAGTCCAGGCTGGAGAAGGGACCGGGAGCCACACCCAGGCAGCAGGGTAAAGCCTGGGGGTGACAGAGAGAGAGCCCCTGAGAGAGAGAGGTGACAGAAAGAGAGGCCCTGTGAGCAAGCAAGTGAGTAGAGGCTTTGAGAGAGGAGCATAATGAAGAGGGGAGAGGCCCAGTGGGGGCATGGAGGCCCAGTGAGGGGCCAGGAGTGGGGTAGGTTAACAGACATTGTAGAGTCATTCAGCAAGTGTTCAAGTGAGGGTAGCAGGAGATGCCTGACAGACTGTGCCAGGGCTGACTGAGGTGTGGAGAGATAAGCCTGAAGCCAGGTGAGGCTGGGTGGTATGAATGTGGCCCAGGGAAAAGGGATGCATGAAAGAGGCCAGGTGAGAGATGATGGACTGAATGGGACTCCGGTGAGAGAGGAGTGGTGTGAGAGTGGCCCTCCGGAGTAGTATAGTAGAGCTACAACTATGTGTTCAGTGTGCTCCGAGCCTAGGCCAGAGAGGTAATACACAGTGGAACATCTACGAGGCTTGGCGCATGTACAGGGGTGGTTGGAGCATGCACTTATGGCCCTAGTAATCAGATCGTACAAAAGGTAGTCTCCCGCTCAAGTAACAGCTGAACTTTACTTTCATCAAGGCATGGCAGGTGAGTGGAGCGAGTAGACTGTTCAGAGACAGGGGAAGACTAGAGGAAGAAACCTTGCCAGGAAGGTAACCCTGTTACAGTATCCTCTCCTCCTTTTGATGATTCATCTCTGGGCATCAGTGATTGATCCCCCTATGGTCGTCATACTCTCCACATTCTGAACTGTCAACGTATTCCTTGGTTTCACAAACCCATCACATGCATACATCCTAACTTGGGCTTCTTCCAGTTTCTCTTAATTTGGTCTGTTCCCTAAAGCCAGAAATCTCAGGGCCCTGCAGCTTGGCACTGTGACCTGGCCAACACTGCAGAGTCCCTTATCTCATGTTAAGAAAGTGTGGTACATGTCTTCAATTTTCCAGGCTATGTGACTGCTTGATGCTTGCCTGTGTCATACACAGTGGACCTTGAAGGAAACTTTTGTCAAAAACAAGTTTTTAGAAATCAATTCACTTGTGCTGTTGCCCTGGACCATTATTTTAATACAATATCTACTTTACCTACAAGCCAATTCTCAAAAGCAAACCTCTAGATATAATTTTCTAACTATCACAGGGCAGCTTAGTCCTGACATCTCTCCCCAGATCCCAAGAAGGTTTGACAGGCTTTGTGCTGCTTCATCCATGCTGAAGTGCAGTCTTGCTTCTCTGTCTCATGCAAGTTCCCTCTCCTAGTCTTATGGTACTGTTGCTTCCAACCCTGAGTCTTTTGCCAGACCCCGAGAAAGTCCTTGACAGATCTACCACCGCTAGTCAAACACTCTCCCAGCCTTCAACCTCTGGCATCTCTCCTTAGGAGCCTTTAACTTCCTGTGACCAGCTAATAATCCTCTACCATTGGTCCAGCTCTCCTACACAACCTGAAATCACACCTGACAGCTTACAGCTGGCTGTGCAGACTCCTTCAGTCTGGAGTATGCTTGCAAGCTTTTGCCAGCTAGCTTGGTACAGTTAAAAAACTGTCATTAAAAAAAGGCCAACTAAGAAAATTCAATATTTGGTAGAAATAATCTGCTAGAAACAGCAAATTGTGTCCCCAGCAAAATCTATGCAACCCTTCATGGGCTGGAGTATTGAGCTTAGGGCAGGGGAAACAGTCAGTATTATTAGCACAGCGAAGATAGGGCAGAGAAAGCAAAGCAGAATATAAAGCAATAAACACATGGAAGGAATCAGAAAGCAGAGCAGGATATTGGGCAGAGAGCAAAAATTAGGAAGCAGTGAGAGGAGCAGTAGATCAGGCAAAGGAAGAGGATCAGAGTAACTCATGGAAATGGTGCAAAGTCAGTTTGTGGCACGCCTACCAAAAAGGTTGGTCCCCACTGGGTAAAAGGATGAGCCTCAGCTCAGAGTTAATAAAGGATCTCTTATGCCACCTCAGCTTTCCAGGGCCATTGCAGCCTGACATACAACAGAGCATCCCTCTTCAGATACTGTCCCCTGCTAACATGTTAGGGTAGTCTGAGCCATGGCTGCAGCATCTCATGTGTGGGGTGCCTGTGCTATGGCAGAAACAGCTCTGTACTTCCCTGCTCTCCAGTATCTCCACCCAGGACATCAAAATTGCTAGCTATGCCTCTGCTTAAAGGTATCACACATTGGGCACAACAAACAGAAGAACCTGAAATTATTAATCACTTGAAAATGTACTTCTACAGGTATATCTACGTGCTAAACTGAAGCACTGTGTAGAGACAGCCTGTACGTGCTCTGCAACCAGAAACAGATAGCTGCATTAGTGCAGCACAGCTTCTGAGTATTTAGGTGTGTGAGAAACAGGGCTTATTAGCTTAGACACAGCACTGAGGTAACACTGATCTAATACAACTTCTGTGCACACAGGCATGTACAGTATGTTGAGAAAAACTTGGCCCTTATGGTCTCTGAACTTGAGATAAGAAAAGAAAATTACTATTTAATTTAGAGAATGGAGGTTTTAGTGTCTATTGGTTAGTGACCTGACTATCAACTTTTTAATGCAAGTAGCCACGAAGTTTTTACTTGTTATCAAACCACAAGGAACAGTATTGAACTCTTAGCTTACAGACAAAGGCTATACATTGATGAATAATAAACTTCATTGTTCTTTTTATGGAAAAAAAAGGACAATATTTTTAAACTGCCATAAGTAGTGCATATCTTTTTTGAAGTTAAAAGAGCCGTAACTCATAATGGGGTAATTATTTTAGTGAAGGAATTTTATTAAAATAATATTCTGCCTTAATCAGAAAGTATCTCCAGGTAATAAATCAATGTCATGACAATTAGGATTTACTGTTGATATCAAACTGTCCAAAGAATTTTTTAAACAGGGGGAAAAATCTATATTTGAGAAGTCAAAACCATAGTATAACTCTTGAAGGTTTCAGCTAGAAACAATGCTAACTTAATAAAACTGCATTTAATTACAATTCTT
>NW_017729004.1:62517660-62523376 GCF_001723915.1 Gavialis gangeticus | reverse complement strand
ACCATAGTATAACTCTTGAAGGTTTCAGCTAGAAACAATGCTAACTTAATAAAACTGCATTTAATTACAATTCTTTTCACTCTACATTAAAATTAATCAGTGCTTCCTTTGTGTTTCTCCTCTTCTGCATAACATGTGGGTCCAGATGGTTCTCAAAGACTGTAATTTCTGGGGATTTTAAACAACACATTCTTATTCTGTAATAGAAGGCATTTGATCCTTCATTTGATGTTGGTTCCCAGAAAATCCCTACCTTTAAAAATTCATGAGAGGATTGGCGTGGTAATCCAAACAGCTGGTCATTTTCCTGCTCAGTTCATTTAAACCCAGCCAAAAAAGGGAGTGAAGATTTTTAAACAGGGTCAGGGCTTCCAGATCCTAATAGAGATAATACACTGTGAAATTTCATTTGTAGAACTTCTTAAAATGTCAAGAATCTCAGATAATGTGGGGGCGGGGGGGGGATCCTGACAACAGTATTAATTATATTACCTGGTCTGTTGACAGCGAAAGTGCACACAGTTGGATGGCACAGTAGACTGTTAATGTCATATGCAGATTTTCTTCTTTAGATGACTGGTTTCAGTCTTATTCAAGTTAGTAATGATCTACAGTCATTAGTATTTGATGGATATTCTATAGCTTCTCTGAAATGAACAAATGGTCTTATTCTACCTCAGAAAAATCAACTGTCTATACCACACAGACAAAAGAAAGTCAGCATATGTTGTGGTTTTCAGAGAAAGTTTAAAAACTGCATAAGCACAGATCATGAATTACCGTCTTGATTTTAAATGTAGCCAGATGAGACCTGAGGCACTTTGGTAGGATGCTGGTATTGCTGCTGTTTGTGGTGTGTCTGTAGCAGGAAGTAAAGCAAGGACTTAAATCTCTATGATTTACACCTATTCAATGCAAGTATCAAGTACAATGAAATGCCCTGCTTATTTTATGGCATGCATGTAGTGTACTGATACAATGGGATGGGATGATTTGCTCTTTCTGATATGTTACTGTAAACTACAGGACAAATCCAGAAGCTGTTACTTCATGCTGTAATTGATGCAATTGATTACGAACTTACTGTTGGGTGAATGAGTATTTTATCAGACAGAATGCAAGCAAGCCTTTTAAAATCTAGGTAAATTCTTTAGGTTTTGGCCTTGTTGCTATAAAGGGGAAAGGAGTGGGGAATGATTATTTGAGGCAAAACTTTAATTCTGTTTTGAACAGGTCTGTGCAAATGTATATGGGTTTAATTTGTATTAACTTGCTGTCTACTAAACACAATATAAACCCTGTTTCTGCACATGCAGTACCACAGTGCAAAAAGGAGCATTTTCGATTTTAATGTTTTCTGTTGCTACGGAAATAAGAGATGCAATGAACTTCAATAAATATTTGAATAAAAATGTGTAATTATTCCTTTCTTTCATCTTCTTTCTTTTATATCTTTGCATTTCCTCTCTAACCAGTCCTTCTCTTTAAATTTTCTAAGTCGCAATGTGTTACTCATCCTAAATTGTCCTTTCAGTTTTTAATTTTATATCGACCATTTGTTTCAAGATTCCTCCTGAGAATGTTATCTCTGTGTGTTTTCCTCTCCCTCATTTCATCTTGGCTTCATTGTTTTCTTTCCTTTCTTTTCTCTTCCACATTTTGACTAAAATTCCTTTTTGTCTTTGAAAGCAGGAAACTACAAGATCTTTTGCAGATGTTGTGGCAATGTGCAGTAAACAACAACGGTGAGGGGGGAGAGGGAGGAAGTGGAAGAAACAGCTCACCATTTGGGTTAACAGTGATTACCATAAACATGCATGTGGTACAGCATGCTCCAAATCTAATTACTGAAATGAATGGCAGGAGTAAATTCTCTGGTACTTTGGGCCAAATTTATCAAGGGAATTCATATGAAAGAACAGTGCTTGTCAAAGCATCATCTTTGTCCCTTCTTCTGGAGGACTCTAATGGGAAATATCTCAAATGTAAACATGAGTGGATTATCAGCTTTCATTGGTATCATTGCACTGCACCTTTCCTCCAGTAAAGAGAATGGGTGATTGTCTGTGTTTATAATGATCCTCTAGTGAAAGATTGTAGTGCTCATGGATTAGTGGGAATTTAACATGCCAGAAAGAATATTTCCATTATGACAACTGCTTTTTGAAGGGAATGTAAGAGTCATAGCCCTTCAATATTTAGGTCAAATGGTCAAGACGGATATTTCAAATGAATGAGAGGCTATGTCAAGTATAAGGTAACATGCTTTAAGGCTTCTAATATAAAGGGTTAAATTTAAAGGGCATTTAAAACCAGTCTTATTTTATATTTATTTCTCATACTGCTGTTATATTCTACCACTAGCCACTGCTTGCATGGATTTGATCCCAAATTTAAATGCATTGATTTTGTGTTGCTTTGCAGAAAAATAAGGAGCTAAATTTCAGTGACATTTGCAAAGAATCACATGGAAGTTTCTTATTAACAATGAAAATTTCTTACACAGAGATTTCCAAAAGTAACTAAGGATTTGGGGCATCCAGACAAAAATACCTAGGTAGACTTTAAGAATGCAGGGACTTAATATTTACAGAAAATCTGGTGATTTAAGTAAACAAGCAAGAATCACTTGTCACTTCTGAGGGTTTTTTATGCCTAATGGGTATGGGTATAATTGGCATTTAACCGAGTATTTCCATGAATTCAAATGATGCACAGCCTTCTGTAGTGGTTCATCTGAGTTCATTTCCAGGGTAACTCTGTACACACTGTGTTCACTTTCTGGGAATAATCAAATGCATGTATGAAGAGTTAACTTTTCATTATTGTTGATACATTGTTCTGTTTTGGTTTTGATAAAACTAAGCATCTTACACAACACTTTTAGAATTTTTCAGAAACAAATGTTCAGCAAAGATGGACATTCAGGTGGTTAAAAACCAAGTGAATAATAGCAAGATGTTTTTTATTTTATTGTTTTATTAATCACTCTTCTTCTAAAGCAGCCTCTTCTCAAATTATTATAATGTGATATATCACATTTGGCTGCACCTGTCATGCTGTGTAACATTACTTTTTGTAATGTGATACTGTGTGGCTGATGCAACAAGACACAGAACAGGACAACATAAAGCTTCTGTACGGGAATCTTATGATGAGAACATTGTCTTTGCTGAAAACCACTTAAGAAAAACATTTATAACCCCTTGTGCAATTTGCTCCACCTCCATCTCCTAAATGCAGAACTGTTGTACCTTGTAGTAGCTATTTGAAAGTGCTTAGTGGGCTTTGCTTTTCTTTGTAGATAGCTCACATACAGATGCTCCAGCAAAATTTAAGGAGGTCTCCAGCAACTGAGCAAACCAGAAAGATTTATCTACCTAGTTGATTTTGGGCCAAATACATTTCACACTAAGAGCACACTGAGGGAGTTTGATAAGCCAATTTCCCCATGCTATTTTTTTAGTAGTTTAGTTTATCCAGATTCATAAAGATTATTCCTCATCCTTATGCTCAAAAAAGCATGATACTAATAAAGGATTAGATTTATACACAGCTCAAACAAAGCAGTGCAGTGCTCATGCAGAGACATTTACAAATAAAGGGAGATCAGCATTTTACAAGTAACTTTCCAGAATGTGCCATGTATTTTTTCTCACCTTCTATTTTAGGGAACAGAACTCATGTGGATGCCAGGTGACAGAGCCCAGCTTTAAAAGGAACTTAAACAAGGAAGATTGTTCCTGCTTCATGGACAGATGGCAAGCTTATTACAGAAATTCTCAAATGATTCCTCTGCACTTTCTTGGACATATGTCAATGAAAGGTAAGTTGCTGTCAAAGGCTGGACTACTGATCTCTTAGTGTGGGGGAGTTATACCAATCTCTTTACCTGTTACATGTGAAGATTAATAAATGGAATTTTTTATAGTACAGGGAGGGATCTTTCTATTATGATGAACTAGTGGATTAAATGAAGTAATTACACACCATTAGACTAACCATTATGAGATTGATTTGATAATCATTCATCTCCAACACATTTATTGTAAAACTCTTTGGAACTACCCTACAGTCCCTAAGATCCATTATCAAAACCCTGGAAGGAAAAAAAGAAATCATTCAGAGGTTAAATCCATTCTCAGGTAAGCACTCAATGGCAGGCTAATACTCAAACTCAAATAATTTGTAAACTCTTGGTAATGAAGCATATACCCATAGAAGGAGAATTGTGACTGCTCTAGACAAGTGAATCTGTTCTCTGTGGAGATGTTGATTGCAAGCTTTGAAAACTATACTGCTCAGTTGCTCAGCTGCTCAGCCACAATTTGATCTTTTAAAGACAAGCTCGAGTAAATCTCTTCTGCTCTCCTCTGAGAGAGGAGATGGAAATGGAGCAGTAGAAAATAAACACTTAGGCTCCAGTAACTAATCTGAATGGCTTCAACTGATGAATTAATTTATCTGGAATTACCCATTAACTGCTCAGACCTGTAAGTTGCTGATCATTCTCTCTAATGCAGCAACCACTTAAGCACGTGCTTAACTTTACACCTGTGTACTGTTTAAACTTGCTGAATCAAGACTGACTACACAGCATTTTGCAGAGTCAAGCCCTAAAATCCTTCCTCTATGAATTTATCTGCTTTCCACTTTTCCCTTAAAATCAAAACATTTAGTTTGTTAAATTTTAGTCAGTAAAGGCTACACCCATTTGACCTCAATCTCTTCTCTGTTTGCAGAATGATTTTGTCCAGCGAATCCAGTATTTGAACTTGCCTAGATATTTTCTAATTAAAAAAAAGCAGGAAGTCCTGCATTTAGGATGAAATATTTGCATGCACAAGTACAGACTGGGGAATAACTGACTACAATGCACTATTGCAGAAAAGGATCTAGGGGTTACAGTGGACCATAAGATGAATATGAACCAATTGTATGTTCTTGTTGCAAAAATAGTCAACAACATGCTAGTTGTCTTACCAGAAGTATCTCTTACAAATCAAGAGAAGTGATTCTTCTGTTCCATTTGGCACTGTCTAGGCTTCACCTGGATTGCTGTGTCCAATTTTGGGCCCCACTTCAATAAAGATGTGGACAGATTGAAGAGTCAAGTGGAAAGCAACACAATTACAGGCCTGAGATGCATCATTTATGAGGAAAGACTGAAAGAGCTAAAATTGTTTAGTCTGGAGAAGAGAAGACTGAGAGGATATTTGGTAAAAGTCTTCAAATATCAGAAGTGGTGTTACAAAGAAGATGGAGATAAACTATTCTGTGTAGTTGTAGGGGACAGGACTAGGTTCAATGGCCTTAAACTTCGGCAGAGGAAATTTAGGTTGGAGGTTAGGAGTAACTTCCTGACTATAAGGGTAATCAAACATTGAAACAAGTAATCTAAAGAAGTTGTGGAATCTTTATCTCTGGAAATTTTTAAGACCAGGTTAGACGACCTGTGGCTGGGGTGGCTTAGTCAGGAATGATCCTGCCTTGAGCAGGGGCTGGACTAGATGACCTTATGAGCTCTCTTCCAGGGATGGATCTATGCTCCTATAAAGCTTAGGCTGGGTACAGACTTTTGGAGAGGTTAGGAGGGTCAAGTCAAGTCAGTCCAGAGACCACTGAGACCATTGGAGAAATTAGATGCTGTAACAACTAAAGGAGATAGGCGCACAGATGGTTTTCTCTTCTATCCTACCAGTGAGTGGACATGGAA
>NW_017729004.1:62517391-62517649 GCF_001723915.1 Gavialis gangeticus | reverse complement strand
GGGACTGGATGTATTCAAGTCAGCTGGTCCGGATGATCTACACCCTAGAGTACTAAGGGAATTGGCTGAGATCATTGCAGGACCCCTGGCACGGCTTTATGAGTACTCGTGGTGTTCTGGTGTGGTGCCAGACGACTGGAAGAGAGCCAATGTGGTTCCCATCTTCAAAAAGGGTAAGAAGGAAGACCCGGGAAACTATAGGCCAGTTAGTCTTACCTCAATCCTGGGCAAGCTTTTTGAGAAAATTATTCTGGCACA
>NW_017729004.1:62512101-62512391 GCF_001723915.1 Gavialis gangeticus | reverse complement strand
GGGCAGTGGGGTTCCGCAGGGCTCGGTCCTCAGGCCTACACTGTTCAATATCTTCATCAGTGACTTGGATGAGGGGGTAAAAAGCACCTTGTTCAAATTTGCAGATGACACTAAGATGTCGGGGGATGTGGGCATGCTAGAAGGGAGGAATAGGCTGCAATCAGACCTAGACGGGTTACAAGGTGGGCGGATGAGAACAGGATGGGATTCAACACCAGCCAATACAAAGTGATGCACCTGGGGAAGTACAACCGGCACCATACCTACAGGTTAGGGAACTCCATTCTTGT
>NW_017729004.1:62507184-62511980 GCF_001723915.1 Gavialis gangeticus | reverse complement strand
CAGGGCAGGCCCTACGAGGAGAGGCTACGGGACCTGAACCTGTTCAGCCTCCACAGGAATAATGGTCACAAGCTGGCAGAGGGTAGATTTAAGCTAGATATCAGAAGGCGCTACTTCACGGTCAGGGCGGCTAGGATCTGGAACCAACTTCCAAGAGAAGTGGTGCTGGCTTCTACCCTGGGGGTCTTTAAGAGGAGGCTAGATGTACACCTTGCTGGGGTCGTTTGATCGCAGTACTCTTTCCTACCATGGCAGGGGTCGGACTAGATGATCTACTCAGGTCCCTTCCAACCCTAGAAACTATGAAACTATGAAACCCTCCTCCACTCCACCCTGTCTTTGGCTAGCTTTGTGAACTCTGAAAGTTGAAGCCCCATCCAGTCCTTGATACTGGTTCCCCAGCTTTTCTTGGGTCTACCCCTTTTTCTTTTTTCCTCCATAGCCCCCTGCTTCCCTCATATCACAGTGTCCAACAATAGTTCACAGGTTCCAGTTCTTGACTAATTTGCTGCTTGATAGACTCATTGGTCTGATGCTCAGTGTATGACACATAGCAGCTTCCTAAAGCAGTGCATTTCAAATGCCTCAATTCTGTTCTCCATCTTCGTATTAAGTACCCATGCCTCAGAGCCATAAAGCATCATAGAGGTAAGTCCAGGATGCAGCACATATAACTTTATCTTTGGTGTAATATTGCTGCCTGTCCATATTTTCTTTAGCTTTGTTTGTTGGCTGGTGGCAATGGCTATTCTGGTCTTTACTTCCTTTTAAGATGTTAAGTGTTCTGTTATGGTGGCTCCCAGATATTTAAAAATTGTTCTCGTTATAATTTTTCATTGCCGATATTCACATCAACTTTGCTGTCAGTGATCTGGGAAGTTGTTTGCTTTTCTCAGCACTTATTTCCATTATGTAACTATTTCCCATTCTGTCTAGCATTTCTGTAAGTTCTTGAAGCTCTTCAGATGTCCCTGCTATTAGAACATTGTCATCAGCAAAGCACAGCTTGTTGATTTTATGCCCTCCAACTGATAAAGTTCCTGTGAAATTCTCTAAGGTGTCTAACATGATTTGTTTAAGAAGCTGAAAAGGCATGGGGAGGTTAGATTAAGTTAAAAATAGCCACCCAACCTAAGGATGGAGGGATTGGGGGCTGGGGGGGGCAAGCAGGCTTGGTGGGGGGGATCAGGGAGTCTGCAGAAGGACTAGGGTGACAAGCAGGATCCATGGGAGTGATCAGGGGAAGGACAGCATTCATGGGGTGACCTGGGAAGGTGATGAAGCTAGCAGGGTCTTCAGGGTGATCAGAGGAATTGGGAGTGTGGGCATCGTCCATGGAAGGCGGATCAGGAGAGCTTGTGGGGATCCACAAGAAGTTGGTGGGGTCTGGAAGGGTTTGGCTGGATCAGGAGGTCTTGCAGGGTCTGCAGAAGGGATGGGGGAGGACCAGGGGCTATTTTTAGTCCCCTGACCTTTCCCCCCCAGTGAACGCACACCCCCATCCCTCCCACTCCATCCCCCACCAGACTTACTTCCTCAGCTCCTGGCAGCATAGTACACAGATTAAACTGGCACTGGGAGTGGCTTGCAGGACAGGGAGGTTGGTGGGGGGGGAAGTGGGGTAGAGGAGACTAGCTGGTCCATGGGGTGGGGGGTGAGAGGCCAGGTGGCTAAAAATAGCTCAGTGCCAGGGGGACAGGAAAGAAAAGTACAACCTCAGGGCTGGGACCAGCAGTTGGTCTTTTCCAGCCCTGGGGCTCCACTGGGAACTGTACAGAGGTTTGGGAAAGATAGTTCGGTCTAAAAATGGCCAACACTATCTAAAATAGACTATCTTGGAGGGAAGATTAACTTAGATTGTGTTGGCCATTTTTAGATGAATCTAAACTTCCTGGAACTTCTGTAGACTTTGCACTTAGATCAACCTAACTAGGGATCTAAATGTAAGGTCCACACTTGGGTAAATCAAGTTAGATTGGGTAGCCATTAACATGATCTAACATCCCTCTAACCTCTCCTGAATGTCTATACCCCACTCTTAAATTAGAGTCAAATTGCTTCTAGTTTAGGAAGCACCCACCAAAAGAAGCATCACACACTTGAAGATACTTAAATATCTTGTTGAAGATGTGTAGTGTGAGGTTGGTTCACTGTCTGATCTGTTTTTGTCTCTGCTTAGACCTAGGGGCTTTAAGATTTCTGGTGTCTTGGCTGTTAATTACTTCAGCAAGTACTTAAGCACACACTTAAGTTTATACAAACGTGAGTATATCTACATGTGCGCTTTACTGAGGAGTTGACTAATTAGCTCCTCAGTAAAGTGTCACAGTTTACATGTGTGACAGTATTAGGGTCCAGTAAATTATTGTATTTCATTTTGAATCCCAATTTTTGTGTCTTAAAAATCAAATTCGACTTATACACTGTGCCACTTCAAAATATTGGGGACATTCCTGGGCTCAGCTGGGCTTGGTGCTTGGCTGGCAAGGCCCCATCCCCTGTGAGCAGTGCCAGAATCACAGGGAATGGGGCCACATCAGCCAAGCACTGAGCTTGGCCCTAACTTATACACCATGCTTATGAAAATCCTTACATTTCAGATCAGAAAGCTGGGGGTCAACCTATACACCATGTTGACCTTGCCCTCCATCAATAATGACCTTGTGAAGGAATACCTTGAGAGGCTGGACACCTTCAAGTCAGCTGGCCCTGATAGTCTACACCCCAGGGTACTCAAGGCACTGGCTAGCATCATAGCTCAGCCCCTGGCACAGTCTTGGAGAACTCCTGGTGCTCTGGTGAAGTGCCCAAAGATTGGAAGAAGGCCAATGTGGTGCCTACTTCAAGAAAGGGAGGAAACTGGATCTGGCAAACTACAGGCTCATCAGCTGGACCTCTATCCCAGGGGAGGTCTTAGAAAAGATTATCAAAGAGGCCATTCTTAATGGACTGGCCAATGGCAATACCCTGAGGGATAGCCAGCACAGGTTTGTTGCAGGTAGGTCTTTCATTCATAGATTCATAGTTTAATAGATGTTAGGAGTGGAAGGGACCTCAATAGATCATCAAGTCTGACCCCCTGCATGGACAGGAAAGTGCTGGGTTCAGATGACCCCAGCCGGATGCCCATCCAACCTCCTCTTGAAGACCCCTAGGGTAGGGAAGAGCACCACCTCCCTTGGGAGCCCATTCCAGACCTTAGCCACTCTAACTGTGAAGAAGTCTTGCTTGACCAATCTCCTTTCCTTTTATGACCAGGTGACCTATCACCTGGACAAGGGAGAGGAGATTGATGTTGTATATCTTGACTTCAAAAAAACCTTCAATCTGGTGTCCCATGATCACCAAAACTGGCCAACTGGCTGGGGAACTGGCACTGTGGTCAGACCCAGAGGGTGGTGGTTCACGGAAGTCAATCATTATGGTGCCCTGTGACCAGTGGGGTCCCTCAAGGCTCTGTCCTTGAACCTATACTGTTCAATATCTTCATTAATGATGTGGACATTGGAATCAGAAGTGGACTGGCCAAGTTCACCGATGATACCAAACTCTGGGGTAAAGCATCCACACCTGAGGACAGGAGGGCAATCCAGGAAATGATTAGATGAGAACCTGATGGTATTTAACACTGAAAAAATGAAAGCGTTTCCACTTTGGGAAGAAAAATCTGCAGCATCCTTATAGGCTCAGCAGTGCTTTGCTGGCTAGCACTAGGGATGAAAGAGACTTGTGGGAAATGACTGACCACAAGATGAACATGAGCCTTCGATGTGATGCTGCAGATAGTAAACCGAGCAAAATGCTGGCTTGCATTCATAGATGCTTCTCAAGCAAATCCCAGGACATCATTCTCCCATTGTACTCAGCCTTGGTGAGGCAGGAGCTGGAGTGCTGCATCCAGTTTTGGGCTCCATAATTCAAAAAGGATGTGGAGAAGCTCGAGAGAGTCCAGAGAAAGAGTCCATGATCAGAGGTCAGGAAAATAGACCTTACAACGACAGGCTGAGAGCTAAGGGTCTCTTCAGCCTGGAAAAGCTCAGGCTCAGGGGTGGTCTGATGGCCACCTGTAAGTTTATAAAGGGTGTTCACCAGGATCTGGGGGAACATATGTTCACCAGAGTGCCCCAAGGGATGACAAGTTCAAATGTTTTTAAACTCATGCAAAACCATTTCAGGCTGGACATAAGGAAGAATTTCTTTACTGTCCAAGTCCCCAAGGTCTGGAAATAGCCTGCCATCAGAGGTGGTTCAAGCACCTACTTTGAAGGCCTTCAAGAGAAATTTGGATGTTTTTCTTGCTGGGATGCTATGACCCCAACTGACTTCCTGCCCCTGTGGTAGGGGGCTGGACTCAATGATCTTCCGAGGTCCCTTCCAGCCCTAATGTCTATGAAACCTATACACTGTGAAATATGGTTATTAACTGCTCCATAGGATAGTACTGTCATCTATCCTGTGGTGGAGTCATTTATTCTGCTGAAATGAATGGATAGACAGTGACCAGGACTGGCAGGGGCATGAGGTTGCTAACATGTGAGGGCAAACTGCACCAGAATTTCAGTGCACTAATACAACATGTAAATGTACCCAGTGAGAATGAAATGCTTTTTGGTGCAAATGTTGTGAGTACACCTCAGATGTTTAAAAGTACATGAAAAGTAAACATTAGGAGTGTGCAAAATGGGCCATATTCAATTTGGATTTGGATTCGGCAGGATCAGGAACAGTGATTCAATTCATTGATCTGTCCTGATTTCATAGATTCATAGATTCATAGATTAAGGGGTCGGAAGGGA
>NW_017729004.1:62462692-62507173 GCF_001723915.1 Gavialis gangeticus | reverse complement strand
AGAAATTGAACAGCGCAGGCCCCAGGACCGAGCCCTGGGTTGAGTTGGCTGAATCCAAATCTGAAGATTCGATGCTGATTTGGAAAATTAATGATTTGGCCACAGACACTGCTTTAAATGTTTTTTCTACATACCTTGAGGTACCAGGCATAGCTTGTGAATGCTGGGATGGTGGGGTGGATGGAGCATCCCACAGGAGTGCAGGGAGACCCTCCACATGCTCGGTGGTGAATCCAGACGTGAACCAGAAGTAGCTCTGGTCCACTTCCAGGTCTGCCACTGAGTGCAGGGGGAACCCCCCCATGCTCCCCCAGCTTGGTGATCAGCCATGGGGGGGATCCCAGGTGCCCCCCCCCAGACCCAGAAGGCACCAGTCGCTAGGTCAGAGGGGCATGGGGGGCCCCCGCCCACTCCCCAGTGGACCTGGAAGTGGACCAGAAGTGGACCAGAAATGCTTCCGTTCCACTTTTGGGTCCACTGCCAAGCACACTGGGGACTCCCCCGCATTCCCATGGTACCTTGAGGTATATAGAAAAAACATTTATAGCTGTGTCTATGTCCAAATCATCAAAACTTCCTGAATCTCTCCAAATTGATTCAGAGGGCTCTGATCCAATTCGGAGAGATTAAAGGGTCTCCAGATTCGATTCAGATTTGGAGATTTGGCTGCCAAATCAGTGACCGAAGCTTTACACAGACCTAGTAAACATACAGTAAGCATAAGCATGGCCAAAATATTAATATTTCTATTCAAATGGAAAATCTGTTATATTTTAAAGTTGAAAATATTTAGAAAAAGCACATAGTACCAAGTAAAGCTCTGTGCTCCATTTATTCTGGTGGAAAGCCTCACCCTTAGTAAGTTTATTTCTTACAAGTTACAGAAATGCCACTGAGGGCTAACTGGACATGAAACTTGGCAAAACTACAAATGCCTCATGGGATCTGAAAAGTATCTTCAGAATTGCTGTTGCCATGATATTACCTTGTACCCATTTTCACAAGCCTTAAATATTTTAAAGTAAATGAGAAGTCTCATAAAGAGAAATTGTCACCAGTTCTTACTGCGATCACAATTCTAGATATTGGTAATATCAGTGTTACTATACTTTTTTTCATTTTAATGAAAGAAAAAGAAGGAAATAAAACTCTTTAGATTCCTCAAATCCATCGAACTCAAGCAGGATGGGAAATAGACAATGTGAAAGAATATTTGCAGAGGGACAGAACAATTGTCTTGACATTGGATGCTGATTGATTCATACGGGGTTGGCTTCTTGATCAACAGGTTTGATCGATGTTAAACATTTATGAAAATAATGTTTTAAGGTGCTTTCTGAACAATGTAAATATTCTCATTGAAAGCAGAATCTTAATGGAGAGCTCCCATCAAAATCAATGTTAAGAATCTTCCTGCCTACACCACACCAACTTTTTCCTTCTACTTACTGAGAGCTCTTGATCAGGTATATAAGATTCAGACTGAGAAAATAGGACACAGCAGCAAGATTTACATTTGCCATCTTGGCCCCTCCTGTGATGTCCAAATTTTGTGGTCTTTGCTGCATCAAAGTATAGCTGGCATTATCCATATTTCTTTGTTAATCTAAATGGCAAAAACCAGAAAGCTGGTAGTGTTGCTGTAACCAGTAAATTCCCACAAAACCCTTTGCTAATTTTCTTAATCTAACCTTTGGCAAGTACAGTAGCATATTTATACTATGGTCTTGCATATCCTGTAGACTGTTTTGAAATGAAGAACAAAGGATGAATATTTTTACTCTGTCGCACAAATGCCAGTGGAGTGTATTAGGCAATTTTTGTAACTTAGGGTTATAGAGTCAGTTGTCTGCAATATTTAGCTTCCTCTGTGGACTGGTACATGATAAAAATGTCAATGGATACAGTGTTCTTATTATTTCATTATGAGTTTCATGATATTTGAGCTATTTCTAAAAGTCTTAGCTACTGGAGGTATAAAATTATGCAAGATTTAACTTTTCTTTAAAATATTTACATGTTTTTTTTCCTACAGATTACTGAGAGAACCTGGAAAACTTGAATCCAAAAAGCTAAGAAACAATGACTGAAAATTTATCATTTTAAAATTTTAGGATTTCAAAAATGTTGATTTGGGGATATTGACTTAACAGCCTTGAAATTGCAGCTGACAGGACTGTAGGCATGAAATCATGGGCCCACTAAACCATGCAGTGAGTGGCTGGGCTTTCCCGACCCCAGTGCTGTGCATTGAGTGTATGTACACATTTGGTAGATCAGACTAACCCATTCCCAGTCTAATTTAATTTACCTCCTCAGGGGAAATAATTTATATTGGGCTAGCCATTTTCTGCCCAACCTAACCAAATATCCCTAAATAGCTATACAGATCAGCACTTAGCTCAACCTAACTAAGTGATCTAAGTGTAACCTCTTCACGTACCCTAAGGGGTTCAGGATAATTCACATCATGACAATAAGACCCTTTGCTATCCATTCTTCTTGAAAAGAAAGCCTTACTTCTTTCACTCAGTAAGCATACAGAAGCATTATCGCTAATGTTGAATCTAGTAAGGTATAACTTAAAATTTTGTCTCCCTTGGCATCAAAAAGGAAGAAGGGGGGAGCAAGCACTTACCTCTCATTCAGGGTCTACACCTGGACTGGTGGGAGCAACATGGAATGCTGCTACCACAGAGCAAGCTCCCCAAACACAAGCTGGTGCTGTGGCAATAGCATAGGTGCCCTGAAGGATGCCATTTGGATGCTCCTTCTGAATTGGCACCTGAGCTTGGTGCCTGCTTGCTCCTCACAAAGTTATGCTACCAAGTGAATCCAAACACTTGTTCATCTTGTCACTTTTGCATGTAGAAAATAAAGCATATATTGTGCGGGATCAGTTCTTGTATGTGATTCTGTCATCTCTTCTGGAATGCTCCTCCTGGGTTTTCTTGTTGGATATTATTTAGACGTTGTACCCACAGATCCTGACATTCTGAAAATACCTTGACAGCACTGTGCTATGGTGAACCGATATACCTGTATACTGATGAGTCTAAAATGTGCCACATTTGCTCTAAAATAAACAGATTAGGCACTGTCAGAATAAACTTGTTTTCTGTTATATCACTAATATCAAAATGAAAGAAATAAGACCATATTCTTATTATGTTCAGTAATCCTTTTCTGCAGCTAGAACTTTCACAATGAAATGGTTGTCTCCTTTGAAACTCATGAAAAGCATTTTCACTTTCACTTTCCATTCTTCCAGTTTGTAATGCCACCTCCCCAGAAACCACTTGTCACCAAACTATTACAAGGTGTGTCACAATGAATCCAAAGATAGTTTTTAAAAGAATATAAGAGTACTTAGATATCAACCCATATACCTTACTTCTTTTGGGCCTTTTCCCCACAAGTTTTTACCTCTCCAGCAAGTCCAAAATTTGGTAGGGTGAATGAACTGTCTCCAAATCTGACAAAACTCTGTAACTTTTTCCTTAGGTACTTGAATCTCATCCTGCCCACCACTATGAAGAATGTTTCTTGAGCAGCATCTTCTCAAATATTGCTATTAGCAGTCGTATCTCCATTTCATCCCATGCCTAGTGAGCTTCGTTCGGTTTATAAAAACCCTAAGTTTCTTCTACACTCTAGCAGACCTTGGGAGAATCAGTGATTAATTAGGTCAACCCCTTTGACAGTTCATTCTGTCACACAAAGCAAGTGAAAAAGGGGGATTCAATACATTTCTATAGAAAATACCTAAAATACTGTAAGAACTGAAGCCATCTACTACTTGCAAAAAGATATCAAAGGCAACTTGATTTTTTTTATGGCTAAATTTATATGTGCATTAAAAATGTTAATTTTGTTTATGTGTTCATTTTACAAAAACCTTCCTAATCACTACCTTATCTCCATATATATCTAAAGAAGCACAATTCATGTTGCCATACCAACTAATTGAAAGAGAGGGTCCAATACATTTAGGAATCCCACATTTAGGGATTTCAATATTGTGGAAATTAAATGTGTTTATGCTTCCTATTGTACTAATTAGAATTCCAAGTTAAATGCCTTAAGGGAAAATGTTGAGGTTCATGCTCACTCAAGAGCTTGAATTAGAAAGGATGGAGTGCAAGTAAAAGAAGAGACTCCAAAATAGGCTTCATACCGGGGAACATGAGGAGTCCAAGAAATGTAAAGAATTTTTATCTTTTAAGACAAAGAAAAGAAAAGTATTCGTTACAAGTGGGTTTTATGTAGACATACAAGTGACGTATTCTTTGGAAAAGTTGTTTGGTATCAAATGATGGACACATTTCTACAAGCAGTGATCAGTAAAAGTGAATTCCACTTGTTCTGGTGTCCTTGGGCAGCAGATTTTTAGGTATAAAATAACCTCTATTTTAAATGATAGAAAGGACAGCATTTAGGGTTTTCCTGATTTCATAGCACCAGAAGTAGCATGAGGAAAGGAAAAAAATCCATATAAATATTCAGAAAAAGAGCATTTGCTTTAGTACTTAATATACCTTTTTCCTACTAAGTCTGCTTATAGACCTGCTATTAGAAAAGCAATTTACTTGAAAGCCGTATTTCCCAATGTCCTCATTGTGATTGTGTGTTTGCAGATCAAAGAAGAAATTGAATATTACTAAGTTTCTTGATTTATCACCTTGATGGATTTCACATTTACTAAATTCTTATCCATATAAGCCTGTGTATAACTCACTGTATAATTGCTACCATTATGTGTCATGGAGAAGCAATAGATCGTCTCTTTGATCTATCAAATGGTACATCAGGTAGACAGGTCAACAGCTTTCAGCCTGATGTTCACATTGCAGATCAAAGACTCGATGGAATCCATATGCCTTGGTGACCTCGTTTTGTTATTTAGATATCAAAAGAAAATAAGTAAAATGAACTTCGCTCCATTTTATCCAACATATATTAAATGCAGGGTGCTATGTCTCAGCTTCAAAAGAAGAAGTGAAGAACTAGAACCTGGGTATTCTGCTTCCTGAGTGAATGTCTCAACTACTAGGGGTTTGTGTAAGAGCTCCCCAGCATTCAGCAACCACTAGTTAGGGGGTTTTGCCTAGCTACAATTTCAGGACTTCCCATCATAAAGATGCTTATTAGCTTATTATTTACCATACGATTAACAGTAATAGTATTTCACTTTTCCATTTTAGTTTTATTTAAGTCCCCTAATACTTTATAAACCACACCATATGCTTTTTAAAATGGATTTTTAAAAACTAAGATTATGAAGTCCACATTTTCAAAATAGTATCTAATTTTGGATGCCCAATTGGAACTATTTTGAAGAGGATGGAGTGACCATAACTCATTTGATCATTCTGAAAATGAGAGCATGGGTACCTCAAAATGAAAACCTCAGAAGTGAGGTGACACTTCTGTAGCTCAGAGCAACACCCATATACTTTATTATATCTTCTACAATGTAATGAGTGATAGGTATAACCCATATTTCTATCAGTATATTATAGCATGTTCTGGGACCTTCCAAATTACGGTTATCTGTCACTAGTGTCACTATCCAATTAATTTTGGAACAGTTAAGACAATGTAAGAACCAAAAATACATAGGAGGATGAAATCTTTAATGTATCAAAATTAAATGCTAGCTAAATGAGCTGAGCAGAATACATTTTTAAATAATTTTCTATGGGGAAAATAGTAAAAAATAAAATTGTATTATAATTACTCCATCATTTTTCTGAGAAGAACTTTTTACCAGAGTAAAATAAAGGGATTTTGTACCTTGATGTTTCTTACAGGGATATGGGAAAGGTTTTGTTTTGAGCAAGGGAGAAAGGTCTGAGGCATGCAAGAACAAAGGGTTCTTTTTTGCAGGTAGCACAGAGCCCCATACATTGTAAAAGGGAATACAGTTAGATTACGTTTGAGGGCAAGAGATTGTTGGGCTTTCTCCATAGCTCAGTACAGATGAGAGGAACGGGGTCATCCTTCTCTGACTCTGCTTTGTTCCCAGAAGAAGCAATGACCAAGTAGTCTCTATTCACAGGAATTTCTATTGTGATCTGCCTTTTTTGAGCTGTTAAAAGTGGGAGGAACAGACTACTTGCACTTTGCACATTAAACATATCCATGGAAGAACAGAACACAATAGAGCCCAAAATGCCAAAGTTTATCCTGAGTGTATGCAAACGTAGTTGGATCTGCTTCTTTTGGTGAAATTGCACATAGTGAAGTTCCATGTCTAACAAAGTCCAATAGAATCGAAGTTCCAGATTACTCAAATGCATTGAAATATGTAAATTGCAACTCGAATGTCAGTGCAGTGCTCCATTTACAGCAAGGTGTTAGGTAAAAAAAAGCTTTTCCTAATTTCAATTGAAAATAAGATTTTTTTTTTCTGAATGAGCCTTGATTATAGAAGCTGTAATGAAGAAGAATATCCTCTCTCCAAGCTGGAGGAAGGGACATGGATCAGTAGCCCTTGTTATATTCAGGGAGCCTCTATTGTTCACTTGCACTGCATCTGATAAAAAAAGAAGACAGCAATGAAAAATAACAGTGAAATATTTGAAGCTACTATATTAGTAATGCATGCAACTTCCAGAATACTGTAGATAAGGGCTAGAAATATCAAACAAGAGTAAAGATAAGGAGGAAAGAAAAACAAGTGCGACTCAAAAAATAAATGATGACTATTCCTTATCATCTCAGTACATTTCTATACAAAATGAATAAGATGAGGATCCTGTGGATGAATAATACATTTAAAATACAAAATTTCAAATGGATCTGTCTGAATTACGATGCAAAAAAAATTAGGCAAGATTCAAGGAGAAGAAAATAATGATTGAACATGAAGTCATATGCTTGCCAATAAAATGAGCCAGGAAGTTACTGATGGCATTGAAACTGTAAGAATTCATAAATTACACACAATGATAAAGCACAAAACATGTCAGCTTCAAAGTAAATTAACCAGAAAAAGCAGAATGGATTCAAGGAAAATCCAAGCAAGTTTAGAGGTTGTGATTTTTTTCCCTCAAAGGAGAAGAATGAGTTCAAAAATATGGAAACAGTGCATTATGATTATGTTGTACACACACACACACACACACACACAGACATACACACACACAACACCCCCCCCCCAAACAAAACCCAAAACAACCCAAAACAAGCAAGCAATAACAACAAAAAGCCCATAGGAGGTAGTCTGTATGAGCTCTGCCATGTGAAAGATTACATTGCAATAAAACAAAGACTAGGATAATAGGTTTATGCCATTATTCTGTCCAATTATAAAAGAGCAATATAATTCTTCAGATTTTGGTAACTGTATACAAATATTGTTCCCATTCCTGTCAAGAAAGCTTAGCCCACTTGATGAACACAGCTGCAAAAGCCAAAAAATCTCCTGAACCAGGTTAACTCATCACTAGCTGCCATTAGATTGGTTACACTGCTTTTCAGTCTTTGCATGGTTCCATACAGGTAGCCTCCTAAGCTGTACCTCTAACAAAGCCCATTGCTGTTCTTATGCTCCTAGAATGTTATTCTGTTAGAGACATGGTTGCTTACAGCCATGGCTTTCCGACTGTTTTCTGAAGAACTTTGGAGTTCCATCAAGGGCTCTGGCTGGATTAAATTGGATCTGGCTGGATTACTCATTGAGCTCCAAAGCAGTTGCTGTTTGCCTCAAAATATAGACACAAGGCACTGTGATGTCCATTCATCATCTGCTACCTTGTATCCTGATATAGGACCAGACACAATAGTGTGGTTCCTAGCGTTCTATTACAGCAGACCATTGTGACAAATTATATTGTCTGCAAATTAATTGTTGAAAGGAGCTGATGTTTGTCATGTGAATGCCCCTCAATATTTAATTATTAAATAGTTATGACTTCTTGATACATCTGCTTAAAATTTGGACTATTATTTATGTAGCAGTCATAGTTTTATCCAATCTAAATTAAATAAGCACTGAAAAACACTGAAGATAAAGTGTTACCAAATATATTACAGGATGTAAAGCTGTGTAATTACTAAAGGGATCATATTTATAGTATTGTAGCATTCCAAGCATTAAATGGCTTTTGCTGAAGTGAGGCTGAGGTGGAGCAGTGAAGTTGTGGGTGTACTCTAACACATACATTTTATTCTCAGAGTTTGAAAGAGCTGTACTGTCTTCCAGTATAGTTTTCTGATGATGTCATATCATAGGCATGGGCAATAAGGACTGACAGAGATTGGGGCATGTTTGTATAATAAGAAAAAATTGTCAGAGGAGATTAAGAAATACAAGGATTGATTTTAGCAAAGTTAGGAGGCTGAAGGAAAAGGTATCTTAGGGAGATTGGAGGTGCAATGCCAGTAAGACATGGTTAAGAAAAGAGAGAAGGTGGTAGAAGGAAAGGAGGATGACACTGAGAGAAAGGTAACGGTAGACTTTTCTCCCTTTAAAAATGTTGGAGTTCATGAAGAAAGAGTGAAGTGCACAGTGGTGTGTAGAATTAAAGGCGGAGCCAAAAGCTTGATTCAGTCAATGAGGGTGGTGATCATGGTAGCCACTCTTCTTTTCATGATCTTGTCATAAACTAGATGTTTTTCTGGAATTGTGCACAAGTGATAGCTCTTTCTGTTACTGCATCAAGCTTCATCTCCATACAGGTCTCACCAAGGAGTCAGCAAGTATGCAGGCACTCCATAGTGTGCCCTTCACCACTCTCGCATATATTCGCATCATTAAAATAGCCCTATTTGATCATGTTTGATTTTGATCTTCCATCTTGCATGCACAGGCAATTCCGGCATCACTGTGTTGATTGTAAGTCTAAATCATCCCCTCTGAGAAGGTCATCCTGGGTTACAGGTCCATTTTAGAGTACCTGATGGTGCATAATCTTTCCTTCCATAACCTCAGTTGTGTCTTGTCAGCCATTGTGTCCAATATCAAAACATTGATCACAAAACTCTTTTGTTCTTTAAGCCATTTAGTTACTTCTGTGTAACCATACAGTGAATGCCTTCCATCTGTTGTGATCTTTCTTTTTAGCTTGCTGCTTTTCTTCTGATATCAGGTGGTGCAATACCACCCAGTAAGTATGGCTATCCTTTGGTGTTGGTTTTAGACATCGTGCTATTTCATGAAGTGTTATTTAGAACTGATTCTAGTTTCTTGGCAGAAACTGATCATACTGGACATGCATAGTGTGAAGTGGAGAAATACAAAGCAATAGCAGTGGTTCGTAATGTAGCTGGGCTTACTCCCCTCTTTGAGGTAACCAACTTTCAATGTATGTTGTTGTAGGCACTGACTTTCCTTTTTGTCTCTACATGTACCACCCAGGGACCCCCATGTAACCCCATGAGTAGGCACAGCCCTAGGGAACCTGACAGGGCAGCAGGGCATGGCCCAGCATCCTCTTCCTCCTCTCACCCCATTATCATCAGCCAATGTGCTGACTAAACTCTGTGAGAGCCCTGGTGAAGGGCTGGCTGGGTGCTTGACCAGAGCAGCCAAAGATAGAGTGAGTGGTAGCATGGCTCCCTGCAAAGGTGGGGAGGTAGTGCTGCAAAAGCACGTGGGATGCTGGCAAACTGTGACCTAACATGAATCAGTAGGGGATCTGGTACATAAGTTTGATTCCCCAGTCTAGCCTAAATCGATTAAGTTTGAGTGCACATTGATGCAGGCCAATCTTAGACTGGGTTCTGCCATTTTTAAACCAGTCTATGTGCACTGACATTCTGTATTGTTATGGGTTTAGACCAGTTTCCAAGCACTTATACCAGTAAAAGTGTAATGTCTGTACCTGGCCCCCATTGTAGAATATTACCTTCTAAAGAGTATAATGTAATACCAGATAACGTTTCAGGGAGTAGCATAATAGCAGTTTGCTAGCAGTCTTCAAGTTGTGACTGGATTCCTTTCATGTAGTCCCTGCTTATTTCCCAATGTAAAGCCTGTTTATTCAGATTTTGCAAAAGAGAAAGGAGGTTGGAGGATACTTTTTAAGCCAAACAAATGAATATTTTTTAATGTCTGATTCATTTTGAAAACTACATTGTGCCTCCCTCACCATCACAGACCCACACTTTTATATTTGGAACTGAGTAATATATGTTTGGCATTATAATAATTGCAAATGTCCTTTGGAGGAAAAGTCATTTTTATTTAGTAAATAGAATGCATGAATAATGAACAATACATGAAAATTGTAAAATAATTAGGAAGTGGTTCAGAGGTGCTCATTTACAACTGAGGAAATTAAATATGCAAATACATTATTATCACAGAGGTAGTTAACAGACAAATGACTAAAAAAAAAAGAGATTGTGCCTTCTAATTCATCATTGTTTAAAAGACACCTGCGAGTTCAATCTGAAAAATGACAATAGTGAGAAATGCAGATGGCTGCATTTTGCCTTCTATCACTCATTTCTTCTACACACTAATTAGATGTTGGGGAGGGAGTAGGATGCCCTACTGTAAGAAAAAGATACTTATGATTTACATATTTAAGTAAAATGAGTAAACGAAGGACTGGGAGCTATGCTTTTCTTCCTTGCTTTGTTTATTTTTGTCAGGCTGATGGGAACTGCTGTAAATCTCACTAAAAATATCTGTATTTGGAATGTGGTCAGTTATATGAATTTTAATTTATTGCACTGTTTCAATGGTGGTTTGATTAACATTGCATAATGTTCTGGCATCTTAAGATCCCAATACACATGCGGCAAGATTTCATTATCCACCAGCATTAATGATTTTCAGAGGAGTCATATTTGCTTTTGTTGCTTAGGCACACTCTTGTTCAAATGAAAACATGATGTCAAACATGATTGTCCCATTAGGTGCATGCATGTAGACCCTGTTCCCCATATATCTCACTCATTGCTATCAGAGATGGCATGGGTAGAGTCCCCTTACATTGGCCCACCTCCAGCCTCCAAAGAGAGCCTTCTGTGGAAAAAAGGGGCCATATAGAGGAAGCATCAAACTGAGGTAGTAGCATGGAGAGTCTAAGGTAATGCCAGGACACATCACTTCAAATACTGTGAGGAATATGGCCAAATATTAAGATCCAACTAGGAAACAACATCAACTAACATATAAGAATCACTATGGGTGAGATTTTTACACCCTTTTTGTATGTCTCCTTACCCAATTCCCACAGCAAGTCTTCCCATAGATCCCAGTGGGACTATCTACATGTACTATTAATGCTATAAAGCCTTCCCTAGGAGCACGTCTGCTCTCAAAGGGAGCAGCCCACTGTAGAGCTGCTCCTAGCCTGCTTTGGCCCTGTGCAGCAGCCAGGAGGAATTCCAGACTCTCCCAGGGCACTAGTCTGGGGGCTGGAAGGGAGCATGAGGGCCAATCCTAATGCTCACAAGACCCGGAGAGCTCCGGTGGCAGCAGCAGCAGCTGTCTCCTGCCCCTGTGCACATTGGGAGTGGTCCTGATATGTACAGGGCTAGAAAATAGCTGACTCTGCAGAGTTCTCCCAGACCCATGCAAATGGGGCAACCCATGTCTAGCAGGGCTTCCTTGCCTAGCCTGGGGCTGAGTGGGAGCTGCCCTAGAAGTGGGACAGCTCCTAGCCAGTCCCTTGGTGGGCAGAGAAGCAGAGAGCTCCCTAGTCCCAGTGCTGCTCAGCTCCTGGCTCCTCAGGGAAGCTGAGAGCTGAGCAGTGCCAGGACTAGGGGTGTCCCCTCTCCTTTGTGGCCCCCTGGTGTTGGAGCTGACTTGGAGCAAGTTTGTTCTCAGTCAGTGTCTACACATGCACTACTGCACAGTATCTACTGTACAGTTAGTTTAATACCTGTATTTACAGGTAGTAGCTAACTGCAAAGTAGACTAATTTACTGCACAACAAATGGTGTACATGTGTAAACAGTGATACTTTACTGTGCAGTAGATTAGTCTACTGCACAGTAAAATGTCTCATGTAGACATGTCCAGTGTGAGTAAGAACAAGGACAGAACAAGGAGCAAGAACAACGAGCAATGGTCTCAAGTTGCAGCAAGGGAAGTTTAGGTTAGATATTAGCTAGAACTTTCTCACACCGGAACAGGAAGGTGGTGGAATCTCCACCCTTGGAGGTTTTTAAGATTCAGCCAGACATAGACTTGGCTGGGATGATATAGTTTTGGACAGTCCTGCTTTGAGCAGGGTATTGGACTAAATGACCTCCTGAGGTCCCTTTGAACCCTAATTTTCTATGATTCAGATCATTCTTATAAAATGTGTAGTCCTGTTTCTTTAGTGTGGCAACTTGAGGACTGAGATATTAGCCAGCATGAGAAAGAGCAGCGATATGTATTGTTACTGCTAATAACATTAAAAAACCTTCTAGTAGACAAAGTTGGAGGGGTAAAGCAAATATGCTTTCACAACTATTTTCATGCATAAAACTTTGCTGAGTTGGATTTGCACCCATTCATGGCAAATATAGGACTACTTTATTATGATGTGTAATATTTTTTAAAGAATTCATAAGTGATGCATTCAGATATGTGGTAGGATGTTTACTATATAAATGTGTTGGGCTAGTTTGATAAGATGTTGGGGGAAAAAATAAAAATAAAAAAAAATATCAAGAAATAGCTACCCAAAGCCCCATTCAATTTGATGTTAGATCCTTGTTATCCTAGAGTATGGACAGGCATCTCATTCTCCTACTACAGTGGGAGACATTTCACTCTTATTAAGAAATGCCACTGTCAATAATCCAATCTATTTTATTTTTAAGTCAAGAAAATGCACTTGTCATCTTCCTTGACTTTATTTTCTCTTTATTGTTATTTTATGAATTCCTTTCCTGTTATACCCATATTTGCTAGGAAGCCAGGTAGGAATCAGTTGTGAGATTGTCATGAATATGGAAGAAATGGGGAAGAAATACTAAGTAGCTGGTTTGATGACCACTGGAGTTTAAGTCCTTGGCACAGTTGCACAAGGGCTCAGGAATTTGATTAACCATCATAAAAACCACTGCAGAACTTAGGCAGCTAGTGATCAAGACAGAGACACACCAGCAGAGATCCATGGAAAAATCTCATGTTAGTCTGCTATTTGCCGTTTCTTTTCATGCGTATTAAATTTGACAAGAAAATAAGGGAAAGAAAGAAAAATATTTGCAAACAAAACAGCCCCCATTTTAGAAATAATGTTTGCTGGCAAACAAGTACAGTGTGTGCTCTAAAACAGTTTACTCTAATACAATATATACTAAATTACCTCTTCAATTGCCAGTCACTGAAAGAAACAAGTAATAGTTCAGAAGATGAAAATTACTGACCGATTCTGTTGATTATATATATTTATTATAGGTTGTGCTATAAATGTACATGGCATGGAATAAGCCAACTCTTTCTTTCCATAAAGAAACAGCCAAGGTGCATCATTTTTTCCAGATATACTGGAAACATCTTTTTTTATTGAAATAAACACATTTCACAACCTTTTCTTCTTCTTCTTCACTTTGATAAAATAAAAAGTACATAGCAGGGTGTCTTGTAACAAACTGTCTCCTGAAATTGCGACAGGACAGTCTATATGCCTAGTGGCCATTTATTTTAATGGGATTTTTATTAGTGTACACTGGCTGGTTATTTAAACCACAGGGGTCTTTGCAAGTAAAGGCACAATTTGAACAGGAAAGAAAACTGAACACAGCTATTTTATTTTAAAAATTAAACACATTGCATATCGATTGATTCATTTAAATTGCATTCTTGCAAACAATTTCATTAAATTTTATTTATAAGTAGATATAAACAAATCAGTCCATTCTTTTAACTGCCAAAGAATAGTGTACTGGTAAAACACTGACAGGAACATTTGCTTTAGGAATATCAACAGACTTTACTGCGGAAGGACATTATTTTCACACCTGAAGCATGGAAACATGCACCAAGTTTCCAAAATTATCTTTGTTATACTATATGAAGGAGTGTTTTAATTTCTTTTAGGTTTTACCCTATCACATTCTAAACTTCTGTGATATGGCATGAAGACAGGGAAGATTTAAAACTAGCAATGAAGAAATATCTTTGGTAATCTGAAGTATTCCATGTGGAAATCTTAGGACTCCTGGATTTATGCAATTGCTATTCCAATTAGCTTCATTTCCAGTACCCAAGCTTAATAAGGTCATTTAAAGGGCCCATATTATCATTAACATCAACAAGATTGACTCACATTTTTATGATCAATTTTTACTTTGAGGTTCATTAATTTTTTTATTGTATTTCTAAAGCCATTTCCTTAAGGTTTTCTTAAGTTTGTTATATAGAACTGAAATATAAAACTGTATTTTTCAGAAGGGAAAAAATCATCATTAAGAAAAAAAAGGCCCTTTTTTTAATCCAAAAATTATATTTAAGTAAAGATCAATTTAAGGGGGAGCCCCTCCCACTCCCCAAACCCCCAAATACCAATCTTTGACCCAATATAGATTTTAAAAGTCTCAAAGGCTTGGGGCATATCTATATGGTAAAGGACAAGAATGTCTTAGGGTGACATCTTTTTTTGGACCAACTATGTAGTTGGAAGAAAGTTAGACAAGCTTTTGAATGCACCGTCTACATGGTAAACTCGTTGTGCACAGCAGCAGCACCGTTAAACATGCCATGCTGTTTTGCACACTGTTCTGCGTCCTGAACTACAAAGCAGTGTAGCCCTGTCTATGGAAAGGATAAGTAGCACAGCTGAGAAAAAGAGTAGCCCACCCTCATACTTGAGGTCTCACATAGGTGGAACTACACCGTTTCCAGTTTAGAAGGCAGCCCACATGGAGCATCCCAAGAAAAACAATTCTTTTCCCCATTAAGTGTGTCAGTAGCAGTTTTTTTCTTCACCTAAATGGCATTGTTGACACTTACGTACAGGTTGCAATCCTGTCTCCCAGCAATGTGTAAGTATGAGTGAGCAGTACACACGAATACTGAACACATGCAATAGGCTATGTGCTGGCCAAGCACGTGCACAGTTACATGTGTGATTGATATTGCCATGGTTTGGAGGTGTTTGTCCTTCCTGGGTTCTGGCAAAACAAGAAATGGAAATGGGGTAGCAGATGCTACTTCTCTACTATTTTTCATGTGGCTAATACACAGTGTATTGAAGAAATACATAGTGGCTAATACATAGTGTATTGAAGAACCTATTTAGTTCTTTGGGGCAAGAGCTGTGTTTCATTATGTGGACAACTTGTAGCACAATGAAGGCTCAGCTGAGGCTTCGGACCGAGTATAATACAAATCAGCAGCACCATCTCATAGAATTACAAATAGTTCAAAGCTTTCCTGAAGCAAACCTTCAAATTTTTAAGGTTTACTCACTGCTTCCTTGAAAACCATGAATGCACAAAGATTTCTCCTCAATGCATTCTTTGCTATTACGTGAAAGTTTGTCTTCATTGTCAGAATCTGCGGAAGAGTTATAGGAAAAAACAAAAACAAGAAATACATTTATGGTTACCCCATCTATGTTTTCATAGTTGCGTAATAACTGGTTAAATACACTATGTCTTTTTGTTTTGTAACCTGTTAGTGAAGCATGAGGTACAGGACCTTACAGGAGGCTGAGTAATGGAATTGATGGATCAATGAACAGAGCCAAAATGTGTCTATCCATCTTAGGCTTTGGGAAGGAATTAATGCAGTGTAAATGCTAACCTCAACATTACCATTTAATTTTATAGTGAAAGGGCTCCCTTTGGAAATACTATAGCACATGATTTCACTAATATAGAAAGCTCATTCTAAAGACCAGTTTCACTGTTTGACTTCATCTTTTTCACAATCTTGACTGAACATTCACCTTTATTATTATTTATTATATGTATTCAAGTAGAGCCTTAGAGCACCAAGTCTTGATCAGGGCACAAATGTATTAAGTACCATACAGGTATCTAGTTAAACATCAACGCTTCCAATCTGAGAGGCTAAGACAAACAAAGGATTATTGGGAGGGGCAATAAAGGCAGGAAGTAAACAAAATGAGGAAGATAGTAGCAAATATCATTTTAGACATATCTTTTAATTTGGAGGGTCTTTATTTTGAGTGAAGCTGGTAGGGATACTATTTTTAAGGTTGCCTAATACTTCCATTATAAGGCCCTGTTTTCAGTTATTTAGAATATTTCTGAAGACTGACCCTCCATAAAGAAAAATTCCTTGCTAGGAGTTTTCATTGAGCTGATTTTTTCAAAAAAAAAATCACAGAATCATCCACTTTGAAAAAGGTGGATAGGGAAAAATCATGTTGTTTTATCCATGTTATAAATTCTTGAGAAATCTCCTTTGTGAAGGTCTAGCTGTCCCATACTTTAACATAGGGATTTGAAATTAAGCGGAGGGGGACCTTTGTATCACAGCTGCTCTCTTAATATGGCCTGATTACAACTGCACAAAAATTATAATTTGCAGATGCTAAAGGAAATAGAATTGTCTTCATTACACTTTGTGTAAGTGATATCTTTGGCACTTATGAGGCTAAAAATGCTGCTCTGTAGATATGCAAAGGGAAACAGAATTCCATTCAGTGTTTGGTAGGGACCCTCTCCTGTCAAGCAAAGAATGAGACATACCTCTGTTTCAAATAAGAAAGGCAATTCTGTAGGAAGGAGTATGGAAGGTGTTGATTTTAACATGGGTCCTGGAAGGAAAGAGCACTAGAGGTAAAGGGTGGAGATTGGAAATTGTTGGGCAAGGAGACTGAGACTAAGAGTGCAAGCCACTGAAAAAGCAAATAATGGGATGGATACAAGGAATCAGGGGATGGATAGATAGGTGAGGACTGGCCCAGGATAAAGAGATGGAATAGGGAATCTTTGGAGCAGGAATGAAAGGAGGAGTCTAAAGAATGGAGGCCGGAACTGGATAGACAAAAAATAAATGTGACCTTTAGGCCTAGAATAAGGGCCTAAAGGTAGAAAAAAAAGACAGGAATTGGAGAGTTCAAGCAACTATGTATATTCATTTGCTAACAAGAATATTTATTCATGAGTCAAGGTATTTTGGGGGGGTTTGTTGGGTTGTTTTAAAGCAGTAGTCCTTCAAAAAGCAAAAAACCAATGCTGTGTCAGCTAGACATCCCATGACATGTTGCTCATAATGAAGAACCAGCAGCAAACAGTCAAAATTCATGAACAGCCCATGAACTGAAATTTCTCATCTAAATTACAGTAACTGGCAGGTAGATTTGGCTAGTAAATATTTTTGCTGAAATCAGGATCAGTTTCTGAAGGATTCAAAATCAAATATAAAAGGCTTAATTTCCAACAATTTTTAAATTTATTCTCCTCCCACTTTTACAGACTTAAATCAATTGATTTTGAAGAAGTTACTCCCAGTTAATACTGAGGGAGAGGAGAAACAAACAATAAAAACAGAACTAGCCCTACAAAATATCAAGGAGAACCTGGGCATAAAACCCAGGATAACACACATGAAAACAATTTTGGAAAAGAATTTAAAATAACAGGGAAAAAAGATAAAAACGTGGCATTCACTCCTGTCATTTTAGGTGAAGTCACTATAAATAACAAAGATATTGAATGGCAGAAGACAGGGTAGAGGTGCACTTATAAACTAACTAAATGGATGAATAAGTTTTTCTGAGCAACAGCTCACTTTGACAGATACTATGAAAGGACATGCACACAGCAAAAGTGATTTAAATACAAAAGACAGGTGACAGGGGAAGGAAGGAGAAAAAGAGAGGTAGAAGGGGTTGAAGAAAACAAGGAGGAAGAACAATTACTTATATATATCACAATATTTATTGCATGTATCATTGTCCTTCCCTTTTGTTGGCTACTAATTTAACACAGATTTTCAGTATAATCAGACCCAAGCATTCAGGAATCAGGGCCTTAGAAAATCTTTAAAATAATGGGATTTTATAAAATATGTATTTGGAGTTCTTTTTATTTGCCTTTTCATGTCTAAACCTTTAGAGTACAGTTGCTCCATGTATAAAAAAAATTCTATAATTAATGAAAGCTGAGACTTTCCATGCAATCTATCAATTCCAGTACCTTGCATCTCTTAGTTCTAGTATTTTTGAGACCTTCAACCAACCTGGGAGAATTGGAAACAATGAAATACCAGGTATCTGCAATAGGTGTAGAAGAACTTAAGAACATAAGAAATTCCATTCTGAGTCAGACCAAGGGTTTGATCCTGTCTACGACAGTAGCAAGAGTGGATGCTTTAAAGGGAGAGTATTCAACCACATATATCTAGAATGACTTACCCCCTATTCATTCCCTCCCTGGAATCTACCATCATTGTTTTAAAGATGCCAGAGGATACACCTCTGGCCATGAACGACTGCTGCCTCCCGTGACTGGGCGCGCTCACCACAGTGGCGAGCAGTAAGCAGGAACTGTCCATGGCTGCCGGTGGTGGTGGCAGTGGTGGAGGTGGGGGCTGGCAAGTGGCAAGTGGCTGCATTGGCAGCGAAGGGGGGTGCAGGCAGTGACCACATGCAGAAGCCAGTGGTGGCTTTAGCAGCCAATCTCAAGGTGGGCTTGTGCTCCCCTGTATCCTCCCATGTGTTGCCTATGCCTCTGGTTGTTCCTGTGTATGGTATGGTTTGTTTCATGGGGGTCATAGTGCTTAAAAATCCATAAAGAGATACAGTTCTTTACCAGAATGACAGTAACAACTTGCAGATGTGCAGATTTTCAGCCAAAAAACCTCAATCACACCAAAATTGTAATATATGAGATCAGACATCTTTGGCAGACTGGAATGGAACATTAGAAGCCTTCTGCAGCAGGAAGGTCTTTTTAGCTACGACTAAAACACTCAACAGCATTTTAAGATGGCAAGTGAACTTCTTCAACAGTGACTGCAAGCAGAATGTAATATAGTAAGAATATCATTACATAAGTATGAAATGTTTGTATAGATTTGTTTTTAACTGTTAACACCCCTGCTTTTGAAAGCGTGCTAGGGGGTATTTCGCAGGCTGTAAATGCGCATGAATTTTATTTGTGTCTCAACTATAAATACATATATGGAGAGAGGCTAAAGTTTGCATCAAAAAACAGTCAGTCAATAAATGCTAGAGGAGATCTGTGATTAAAGTATTTGGAAAACATATATCAGTGTTACAGTATTATGTATTAGTACATATAGGGTGCATCTACACAAGATGCTTTACTGTGCAATAGAGCTAAATACTACACAGTAAGCATCAGTGTCAGCATGTGCAGATGCTTACTGTGAAGTAATTGGGTCTAATCATGTGTAAATTTGATACCTGCAAATGCAGCTAGCAAATTTACTCGTGATTACTAACTGTGCAGTAGGACTTGTGTAGACACCTGACCAGGAGCAAATGTGGTCCCAGTCAGGTGGGAAGCAGGGGGTGGGTATCATGGGATGGGGGCTCCAAGGATGGCCGTGATCTCCTAGGGCCCCTCAACCATGCCAATTTGGCCCAATGGGCACCCTCTTTTCTTGCCCGCCACATCTTGATGTAATTATGATACAGGGAGGCCGCTTTCACATCCAGTTGGACACAGTCCTGATGGACTTCCCTGAACCCTGTGGCTTCCCAGACCCCTTGTGGGTCCCATTTCAAAATAGATGTCTCGGGACACCCCAACTTTATGGGCTATATGTGTGGCTCCAAACCACCGCTTTACCATGCTCCAAGCCTCGCAGATGGTATTTGCACAATGTCCCTCCAAGGCCTTGGTTTTACTTGGCCTCGGGTTGTCACTGGGCTCTCTGCAGCCTGGCCTCTGCACCCCTTGGCACTGGGCTCTCTGCAGCCCAACCTCTGTTCCAGTGCACCTTGGCACTGTGCTCTCTGCAGTCCAAATGCTACAGCCTCCCTGGTACTTGGGCCTGTGCACCCCAAACACTGCGCCCTCTCTGGTGCTGGGGTCTGTGAGCCCCAAATGCCTTGGCCTCTCTGGCATTGGGGCCCCCACACTACAGTAGGGCCCCCCAATGAGGTCTCCTCCTTCCCCAATAGCCTCACCCAAACCACCAGTTATTATGAAACAGTAAGCAAAACATTAGCCCCTGGGCTATAACATAACACATAAGTTCTCATTGTGCTCCACCCCTTTAAAAGAATCAAACTTTGCCCCTGGCATTCCCAGAAGCTAGACTCATCCTCAGGCCTCTCCCCCTAGCTCCCTCTAGGAGGGCTCCTTCCCATTTGGCCACTGGCAGCAAAATGCCCTCCCTAGTTTCAGCCTGGGGATTTATAAGGGCCCAGGGCCCTGCCCTTTCCAGTCAGCTGACAGGTCCAGGTGCAGGCTAATTTGCTCTCTACCCTGTTGCCCTGATAACCTGCACCTGGGCTTTTGCCTGTCTCTTTGGGCTCTCCCCAGGCAGTTTCTGCTCTTCTAGGAGCAAGTACTTTAGTGCCCTGTGACAGTGGGAGATTGCTCCCTGATCCCGGAAGCTGCCTACTGCCAGAGCAGGCTCTTCCACTGGAATCTGGGCAGGGATACTGTCCCTCTGCCCTGGCAGCAGGGAGCTCCCAACCCCTACCCTGTGATTGCAAGATGCAGGCTGGGAGATCCTTCTCTCCCAGTGCCAGCTCTGTGGGTTGCAGGGCCAGCTCTTAGATACTTTTTTCTTCCAGCCCAAGCCCCATGGTCATGGGACCTGGACTGGAAGATTCTTCTCTCCCAGTACCAGGTCCATGATGATTATGGGGCCAGTGCTGAGAGAGAAGGATGTTCTAGCCCAGGCCCCATGACCAAAGAGTTTGGGCTGGGAGAAAAGAACCTCCTAGTGCTGGCCCTTCAACTGCAGAGCAGGGGCTGGGAGCTCCCTGCTGCCCGGGCAGGGGGACATTATCCCTGCCTTCACTCTGGTGGCAGAGCCTGCCCTGGCAGCAGGCAGTTCCCATGAATAGGGACAAATTTCCCACCCACCGCTGTCTGCCTGACCAGGGGCACATTTTCTCTTAGTCAGGTGTCTACATGTGCACTACTACACAATAAGTAATCTTGAGTAAATTTGCTAGCTGCATTTGCAGGTAGCAAATTTACTCATTATTAGAGCCAATTACTCAGCTTAGCATGATTTTTCCAGTTCTTACTATAGTCTTTTAACAGACTTAAGACAATTATTGGAGTATTCATAACCTGTTGTGGAGAGGACTTCCACCAATCGTCTCGGGAAAAGTATGACAACACTTGTGGACAGGGCTCCAACGGGCTGGACGCTGTGATGAACCCTGTACCATTGTTCAAATGTTATCCATACCCCACTGACTCGGTCTATTGCCTCAGCATTCCCTAACCCGGCAACCGAGTCTTAGCCAATTAAGTTTACATAGGCCTCCCATAGTGGGACCGGGGAATGTATGGCCCGAGATGCCTAGTAAACTTACTTTTGCTTAGAGGTGTGTGTGGTGTGGGGGAGGAAAAGTCCTTTGTAAATCCAGATTAGAACTGGTCTGATAAATGGTGAGCTGGGTGTGAGGGTTGATTAGCATTTGGAGCACAGATTCCCCATCATGCAGTGCTCCCCTGCTTCGCTGATCCCAGAATTCACTGCAGTCTCTGCTTCAGGTTTTCTGTTCTCCATCTCTCATGTAAATGAATGGTCATCTGGTCCCATCTCAGATGCAAATGGGACCTAGGGCAGTTGTTTCACTTTTGTTACCCTTATCTGGAGGGTTTTAGGTATGTCTCTCACTGCATTTTAATCAGTTTCTGTTTAGGTGGGGGGGCGGGATTCTTTGTGAGTCAGACCGTCTGCATCCTGTATCAGGGTTCCCCAAGAACAGGGAGCTGAGAGGTAACAGACTCCAAGATTCTTTTCTGCCTCTGTGCCGATGAGAAGGGAGTTCCCCAGCCTATAGGTATTGCTGCTGGTTCTTTCTCCCTAGGTATAGTACCTTGCACTTGTCAGTATTGAATTGCATCCTATTCTCATCTACCCACCCCTGTAACCTGTCCAGATATAGTTGTAGCCTGTCCCTCCCTTCTATTGTGCCCACCTCGCCCCATATCTTAGTGTCATCCATGAATTTGAACAAGGTGCTTTTCACCCCCTCTTCCAAGTCGCTGATGAGATGTTAAACAGTGCGGGCCTGAGGACTGAGCCCTGACTGACCCCACTACCCATGTCCCACCAGGTTGAAAATGACCCATCCACCACCATTCTCTGGGTGTGGCCCTCCAGCCAATTTGCCACCCATCTGACTGTAGGCATCAATGACACAGTCGCCTATTTTTTTTATGAGAATGGGGTGAGAGACAGTGTTGAAGGCCTTCCTAAAGTCCAGAAAGACTACATCCACTGCTACACCTGTGTCTAAGGATTGTGTGACCTGGTCGTAGAAGGCAACCAGAAGGCAAGCATAATTAAAAACAGTGATCAAGACCAGATGAGCAAAAGTGGTAGCAAAATTCCACATCCTGTTCAATGAATGCCTCAGGTGTATACCTAAGCCTAATCCTGTTAATGGGCAAAAGTAATAGTTTTATTAAAGTATCTACTCTTCACCTGTTCTATACCATACATCAAGCATATAGAATCCCCACTTCAGCTATACTCATTTCCACTTACCATTGCATTCCCTTTCTTCCATTAATACACCACAGGAAAAGCATGACATGTTATCATGTAATTCATAAATGTATGCACAATCCATTAATTTCTGTTTTTAAATGGTTTCTAGTCCATGTGGGGTTTTTTCTGCTATTTTTTCAGTCTCTGCAGGTGGGGTGACCTATTTCCTTGGCAGTGTAACTGTATGCTCTACCATTGTTGTGACATTACACCCTTTGGGACTCTCTGGTTTTTGTATGCCCATGTGACAAGTTTTATAATGGAATTCCTGGTATCACTGAGTGCATCACAAGAGTTCCCTTTATATATAAAAGCAGTGGTTGCCTTGGGATTGTTGGGGCCCTGGGCAAGAGAGTCATTTGGGGCCCCTTAAACACTTAATTTTGATGACCTATGTATGGTGAATCTTTTTAATATTCTTTGGGGGAATTAGATAAATAGTCGAGTGTTAAAATGCAAATACAGCCACTTCCTTGCAAAAACTTCACCCCCCAAAATTTTGGTTTCAAAATGTTGGGCCCCCCTAAAGTGTGGGTCCCTGGGCAGTTGGGCAGTTGCCCAGTTTGCCCTCCCCTAAGGCTACTACTGATACAGGAGCTATAGAATAAAGGGCAGCACCCAAGCAAACTGAAGTAAAAGTAATAAGAAGGCAAACACTCAACACAGTTTACAAACTACAGGCAAACTTTGCTGCAGAAATATCACAGGAAAAGGCAACCTGCTGGAACGAAGACATGTGGGAAAAAATCTGATACTTAGAAAGTGCACAATGGCAAGGGTGGAGAAAATAAAGGGAGATCATCAATTGTTAGGATGTGTCATAGGTGAGTATATAACAATAATTTCTCATCATAACAGAGAGGATGAATTTTTAAGAACATTAAACACCAAAAATACAATTCAGTATATAATGTTATTACAGGTAATTATTGCACACATCTTTATAAAGGATTAGCAAGAACAAATAAAATCAATCAATCACACAGTATGCATAGTTTCTTACTAGGTTAGATACAGTTCATTACTGAATCAGGAAAGGAAAGTGACCATTAAAATAATCCAGAGGAAAATAACTAGGACAATAACAAATAACTTTAAGGCTTTTATAATAAACAGAATTCAATACATATGCATTTTGAATGTTAAATAAAACGTCCAGGAATATACTGCTGAAGTAATAAGAGAGCAAACACAATCTGCTTCTATTAGGAGGGGAAAAATATCAAAATTACCAGTATTCTGAACTATAACAAAATGCATTTGCATGCTTTTTTCTATAAAATGTTTTGTGCTTCTGTGTATACAAACAAGATAAATATAGTTCAAGATAATTAAAGCTGTCAATAAAAATAAATTCTCCTTGCTTCTCTTGAAGAATCAAAATTACTGAGGATTTGAAGGTTTTTTCAATTTTCCCTTGTTTGTCTGGACCAGACACTGACTAAAGAAACTTTAACATTTATCGTGCTTTTAGATCTTATATCATTTATTGTAAAATTGCCTGTGGAAAGGAAGGCCCAGGAAAAGGTATGACTAATCCCCAAAGGATCTGTTAGTGAGCATCAATTCTCCTAGTTTTTTTGGCCTTTTTGCCTGTTGACATTTATTGTTCCTTTTTAAAGCCATTAGCAAACTACAAAACATAGCTACTGCTACTGGGATGAAACGCTGGGACCTGGGAGACAAGGACAAATCTAAAAAGGTCTTTCCTGGTGTAAATTAAAAATAGGTTTAGAATACATCGACTATTGGAGTATTTGGTGTGATAAAAGGTAAATTTTTGCATCAAATGATTCTCACATTATGCAAAGAAGGTACCACATTCTTGGGTCAAAAGCCTGCACACTTTTTAAAAAGGCTTTAAACTCAAATAAATTCCATGGGAGGGTATGAACCTTCTTATAACTCCATTAAACTAGAGTGTACTTTCAACATCTGGATGCCTATTTTGCTGGGATCCTTTGACCCTAGCTGATGTCCTGCCCCTGGGGCAGAGGGCTGGACCTGATGATCTTCCAGGGTCCCTTCCAGCTCTAATGTCTATGAAAGCTATGAACATAAAAAATGAATGCTCATAAATATTTGTACCAAATAAGCCAAAAACTGAATGTTAAATATCCTTTGAATTCAAAGGATATATATTGCTTTAAATATCTAGACCCTGTGGCAGAAGGCCATCTCTGTTTCTCCCTAAAAACTCTTCTTCGTGACAATTTGGTTAAGATGGGCCCTGCAGAGGGTACACACCTTACCCTATCTCTTTAGGTAACCTGAGCTGGATACATTCCTGAAGGAGGGGGGAAACCTGCTCCCTCTGCCTACATGACTGGCATCACATACCTGGGTGAGGGGCCTGGACTCCCTTGGGAGCTAGGAACTGCCAGTCTACCCAGCAACTAGTGATGTGTTTCAAATTGGTTGGCTCACAGCCAACAGGTGCTGGCTTCCATTGGACCAAGTAAATGAGGTCATAAGTTAAGGACTGCCCAGAAGGAGGGGCCAGCAGCCATGAGGAAGACTCAGAGAGAGAAGAGCTGGACCATCTGAAACTTGCTCTCTCTCTCAAAACTTATGATCAAGGAACTGCCTGCCTCCAGAGGAAATCTCCACCTGCTTCTGGATGATACTTGTGAGTAAGCTACCTGAGATCTAACGAGATATATAGCTTGCAGTAACTCAGATGCATGATCAAATGCTACTCAGCCATGCCAATTTGCTCTATGGGATTTCTCTGATATTGCTGTCCCCTGTACCCTATTGCAATCCTACCTCTTGTAACCAATAAAGTTCTCCTTTGTTCCCAGCATGGGAGACTTATTGGGTGTGAGTCTAGATTATGCTTTGGGGTCCCCTTTGTTCAGCTGACTAAGGGAGGCCACTACTTGTGCTTCTGACTGAGAGAAGCACCTCCAAGTGCTTGAAGTGAGGCAAGTACCCTCAAGGGCTACAAGGCCTGTGCTTCCCAGGGTGGACAGAGCCAGAATAAAGCCCAGCCCTGGGTGGTGGCAGTTTTTATGCCAGGCTAGTGAGTGTGCTCCAGGAAGGGGGTTGTCCAGATGTGAGGTGCCCCCAGGGAAGCACTCGGAGCACAGTGAGGTGGGTGGCTCAACACAGGAGCACCCCCTACTGGCCCACTACAGACCAAAAATCACCTGTATTATGCCAGATCAAAGGAAGTTAAAGAGGACTATGTTTGTTAATTCCTTATCCAATGCAATTCTTGCAATATTTCAGTGCAATAAGTAGAAACTACAAGAAAACAATTAAAGATACTGTATACATTTGACAGATTCTGTTTGACAATTCATAAATTTTGGGGGCCATCAATCCAAGCCCTAAACTAGATTCCACCTTGTTAGCAGACACCAAAATATATGTTAATTTTATTCTGGATTTGAATCTTGGTCCAAAACAATATTTCTTTCTTGGCCCATGCCCAAATAGAAGGTGTATGAAGAACAAGTATTAAAATCTTTCAGAATAATCTTGTTCTTACAGAACTGTACTGAGAACTGTATAGATTCTCTGTGTGACCTCAATATTTTTATTTTTCCGTCCCTTATATGTAAAATATAATATTAACACATCTTACTTCCCATCCTAACTTTTAGAATAAGAATGGTCTCTTCATATGTGTATATGCTGCAACATCAATTCGGATCACTAGATACTACTGTATACAAATAAATAGTAATAATTACGTTTTGTCAAGCATATGTTCATATATGAAAACTGGCAGGATGAGTCTCATAACTGGTACATCATATGCAATAGAGATAGAAAAGGAGGAGGAAGAGAATTGGTATTGCTGTACAATATATCAAATATCATAATTACCAAAATAGTAAACTCTAATTTGCTCATTAAAAAAATAATGAAATACTTTGGTCAAGGATGCAAGAAAAGGAAAGCAAAGATGAACTTTCCATGGATATCTGCTGCAGAACAACACAACTGGACGAAAAAGAAAAAAAATTCTGGACCATTTCCCTAAGATGTACAATATTGTACTGGGCATGTGGGACATTAACTACCAAGACACCTGTTTGATAAAAAACACAGGTGAACATGCATCATCACAGAGGGTGACTTTATGATCCCAGAAAGCAGAGAATTTAACTAACTAGATAGAGAAGGATTAATAGAACATATGAAAAATATAGTGACATTTGATGCCTGGTAACGATAAGCTTCTTGAAGTCAGTTAAGTAAGAAATACTCTCTCAGAATGAAGTTGTACAAAGGTATTAAATTTAGCAAATTTGAGGCAGTTAAGGTATTATAGTCTGATCAAACTCTCTTGGATATTTATTGAAGTATTTTAACTTATTTCAGTGGCAGATTGATGGGGGCATTACCTAGCAAGGTGAAATGTGAATAATAAGCTAAAATATGAATTCTAAAGTGAGGTACAAAAAATTGTATCAATCCAAAAATTCTCTGAAAAATAAAGATAGATCAATATAGTTTAATTAGGAAATACTTGAAGATTAATGGGTTAAAAATCCCTGTGCTAGAAATGGAAGGGTTGAATGCAATCAAGTAAACTAGAACATACAGCTTAAATTTGGGAAAGGGTATGGACAGAGAAAATGACAGAATACATGACTGCTAAATGAGGCCAGAGCAGTAAGGAATGTGTCTTCTGATCTAACAGGAAGGGAAAAAATATGAACCAGGGAGTAGCTCATTAATAAATGAGGAAGAAGATAAAATTAATGACACCTCAGAAATAGGTGAGATTCTTAGATGTGTTTGCAAGATCTGCCTTTTAAATAAGAAAAAAAAAGGTGTTAGAAAAAATGCTTTGGACAAGTAGAAGGTAATAATGACTTGGAACATTCATCTGAGGGTGTTAAAGGAATTAGCTAATGAACTTACTGAACCACTCACAAGTTTTTTTAGAAGGCAGAGAAAATTGGGAAAACAGTAGATGTATTAGTATACATGAAAAAAAGAGGAGAAAAGAGTGATACCTAGGACAAAGGAATCTAAAACCAATACTTAGTAAAATAATTCAGTAAAAACATATGGAAAATGTCATGATTTGAGGAAGACCACAAACTCACCATACTTGGTATATCTGGTCTCCTCAAACATGACATACTGTCCTATATGCATTACCTCCTGACTAGGACCCATGAAGCCACATCCATACAGTGCTAGCAATGTGTGGATGTGGCACTAATTGGCACCTTCACTCCACAGTGTTGAGAAAACTTAAACTGGCTCAATTTCTTCCAGTTAGTAGGTGTTTCCTGTAGAACAAGGAAGTTTCTATAAGAAAGTTTCGTGAGGGTTTGCCAGGCATGGTTTGCAATAGATATCTAAGTTTGCATTAGATATTACCTTAAAGCAGGGGTAGCCAACCTGTGGCACATATGACACATCAGTGTGTGGCACGTGGTGGATCAGGGAGGAGACAGCCAGCACAAGGATAGATGGGGCAAGAAGCAGAAAGCAAAGCAGCAGAATGAGCAGTGAAAACAGGGCAGGAAAGAGAAAGCAAAACAGCAGAGCAACAGATTGGGCAGAAAGCACTGGGCAGGAAAAAGAACTTCAGATTGGGCAGGGAATGGGGATGAGAGTGGCACTCGGAGAGAGCGCAGGACTAATTGATAGCATGCCTGCCAAAAAGGTTGGCCCCTACTGCCTTGGAGTATGTCTTGAATATTCAATAGAAGACTCCAACTTCAACACCACAGGAACAGACCACAGAACAAATTGCCACACACGGTGTGTACAGCCATTCACTGCACCCAGCCTATGCTCACATGGCTTCCTTTAAGTTGCATGAAGATAGATCAGAAGCAGTGTGTATATGCATTCATTCCTCCCAGGAGCCATGTAGGGAAACTGGTGTAAACTGGTATAAATAACTTGAGTTGGAGGAGGGGCAGGATTCAGGAGGACTAGCAGGTTCATGGAGAGTGTGGCTGGTCCAGAGGTGTTTGGCAGGATCGGAGAGACTGGTTTGGTAGGTGGGGACAGGGGGTTGGTGGGTCTACGGCGAGTGTTGTCCATCTGAAAGTGAGAGGGTTTCAAGGATTCAGGGAGCTAAAGATAGCCTGGTCAGGGTCAAAAAGTGGAAATAACATGGCCCGGGGACTAGGACGACTGGTTGTGTTCTCGTTGCCTTGGGGCTGCACTCCAAAGTCGTGCAGGTGTTTGATAGATTGGGTCAACTTGTTCCCTGTCTAAGACAGGTCACCTCCTCAGCTGAACTAACTTTGATCAGGCCTACCATTTTTTGAGTAATTTAAATTCCCCTGCCCTCCCCGCCCAGTGACTGCATAGATGGTCATTTAGGTCAATCTAACCCTAGCTAGGTAAATCTAAATGTAAAGGCTGCACACACCCTTAGTCTTAATTTACCCCCTGCTTCCCTCTTTTCCCTTTCTTGTGGAACTTTGTATGCCTGGTGATCATACTTTGTGTGCCTGGTGTTCTCCTGGAGCTAACCGAGGGAGCGAGACAGTGTTGTATACCTTTGCCTCACACTTCTCAATCCCCTTCACTACTTACTTAGAGATTGGAATATTGGAAAAAAGCTGTTATCCTCTTCCCCAAGGACTGCATTATAATCTAAGCAGGATCATTAAGGGGATTTCAGAATGCTTTATTCACACTTAGCCTTGTGTACAACTGAATACAGATGATGACAATTTAGCCTTAAGTGAATATCTACAGGGTAGCAGAACCATAAAGGTACCTATAGTAGAGATTCACAGAGAATAGAAGATGACCGTACATTTTTCATATCTAGTTCTAAAATGAGTGAACAGAGGGAGTCAGTGCAAGTTCCATAGGTAAATAAATGCTGGTTTATAAAAGTATTTGATAGTGCCTATCAAACTTGCAAGATTAACATACAGTTTCTTGGCTATAAGTAAGCATAGAGTGAAAACTAGCTGAAGGACAATATAAAGGTTAATGACGAACAAAACTGTAGCAGTATACAGTTTTCAAAAATGTGCAATCTTTCAAGGATCATTGTTACACCTGCTTTTATCTAATATGCTCATTAATGATCCAGAAGAGGGGGGAAACCAGCAGGGTAATTACATCTGCAGATGATACTAAGATAGATTTTGGAAACATCAGTGAGTTCAGAGAAATACACAATGGGCACATCTACACAAGACTCTACATCACCATAGCAAAGAGCTATTGTGCTGTAGCTCTTTCCTATGCTGACACAGCATCACCGGCCATGAACCGTGACAGCAACACTACTGCGCAGTAGCAGCTAAAAATAACTGTGTAGCAAAAGGGTGGCACAGTAACACCAGTACTTAAACAAATACTAAATGTCTGCAAAGTAAAAACTGTGCAGTCTGGCGCATATGTACACGCACACACAGTACGGCAAAAGTTAGAAATATGGCCAGAAAATGACAAAATGGAGATGCAGCTTGGAAAAATGCAAACTTTTATATATCTGTATTTCTAAGAGAAAATAATATGGAACAAAGAAATTTCATAACAGATAGTAACCTAAAAAGCAGCACTGATGAAAGAGAGCTAAGAGTGATAATGGACTGTAAATTAGATATGAGTTTGCAAAGCAAATTTGTAGCAAAAAGGTCAATATGATTTGGGGGCTGTTTGAAGAGAGGCAGCATATCATGGAAAAAATGGTATAAACAGTCTTTCTTTATGTGACTGCCAAAGTGCACCTAGATTTTTGCAATTAGTTCCGGCACTTCATTCTGAGAAATATATGGTTAAATTGAAAGGACTTCAGAACAGAGCATCAAAAATGATTAAGGTGCTTGAACGATTCTCATATGATTAAAGATTAAAAGAACTAGATTAAAAGGAACAGCTGTCTACAGATATTGGAAAACTGTAAACACCAGACAAAGAGCAGAAATATTTATCTGGGTAGAATGTAACGTAAGTTGCACGGTGAGCTGAAATTAAGAAATTGACTCCTGAATGTAGGATCTACTGTCCTATGTAATAATCTGCTCAGATAAGTGGGGCTGGGTGTTACATTCTTTTAGACAGCTAAAACTATATTGGGAAAAAAAAACTGTGACACTGTTTAGTTTGGGCAAGGGAAAGACAAGATGAACTACTATGTATATTCTATAATTAATATTATTTCTTCAACAGGAGGTTGTGCTCCTGTTCCATACAATAAACAAACACTTCATTTATTGTTATTTAGTATTTGTATTGTGACGCTTTCAAGTCCCAGTTACAGATAAGGAACCCATGGTGCTAGACAATACCACAGACAGACAGATTAAATGATAGACCGTTTAAAGATTTTGCATCAGGAAGATGGAGAATTGCAGAAAGGAGACAACTTGAAGAATGATGAATGGCAAATTTACTTATGATGTCCTGAAAGTAAAGAAGATGGGGGTGAGATTTACCACAAGCAGCAGAAAAGGAAGAATCCTGGGACTCCTGCTAGTATGGCATGTGCATCTATTGCTATGCTATCAAACACTATCCAATTCATGAGCAAAATGTTTGGTTTTTAAAAAGCATTTGGGGCTGGGTATATTATGTGTTTACACCAGGATAATTTCCATTGGTTTTGTACACCAAAATAAATGACATAGGGATCAAGCATGGGCAGGTGACCAGTTATCTCGGGTAACTGTAGCCAATAGGCATTATTATAATAAATGGCATGGAGCCTTGAGGAAATTAGTATGCTGGCTGGAATATTGGAAATTGGTTGTGGACAGTCAACATATGTATTGGTTTGATTTGAACCAGCATAGTTTCACTGAATGTTTTCCTGGGGTAACACTACACTGGATTCAAATATGTTATGCAGGTGTAAGGCTGTACACCATGTGGATGCATCTTTTTAAATGATATAAAATCTGATTACAATAATGTGAATGTTTTGTATGTCGTAGGTTTAAATGCACAAAATGTATGTGTGCCAGTTTAAAGATTGAGTTAGAAGACTGAAAAAAGGTTCTCTGAGAATTCAGTTCTCAAAGCTGCCCTTAAATGTGTTTGTTGACCTAGCAACGTTTTCTTTAACAAAGAAAACCATAGCTTAAATATTAAGTATGAGGCATGCCAGGTAATTGGTTTGCTGAAAGCAAAAACTCCTCTGACAGGTAACATAGAAGTCAAATATAGTAAAAGTTACTCAAAAAGAAGGGATCAACAGAAGCTATGCTCTCAGGACAAACCGTTTCCTCCTTGAAAATAATATGCTTACAACCTATATTTAATTCAATTACATCTTGTAATTCAAGTACCCTATTGACATGCTGCATTTACAACTCCTCATAAACCTAGCAATTTTTTGTTTGATCAGTTTCAGGTCAAACTGGACATTTTCCTTTGATAAATCAATGCTGATGAGTTGCTGGGTTGAATGCACTTCCTTTGAGTCTTTTAGCACATTTCTAGAAAGGACTGCTAGACATCACTCAGGCAATGATGCAATAATTCATTACTCTGATGATTTCTTCTTCAAAGGACCAGTAAATTCAGATATGTGTTTAAAGACTCAGAACATTTCTAGGCAAATACCTCACACATTAGCAGTTCTAATAACTGAGGATAAAACTGAAGGCTCAGCTATATTCTCATTGATGCTGGAAGATATACAAACTGTTCTGTTTCCAGGCTTCCAATACCTGAAGTTTTATTATCACTCAGAGACGGATTTCCATAAGACTTTTTCATTTAAAAATGCCTTACATAGACTTGACAATGTGGAGGTACCTATCTATTAAATTTATCTGCTAAAAGAGTTGTTGTATTGTGCATTTCACCTCGTGAAGAAATGTTGCAATTTGACTACAGTAATTTGGCTACTGTAATAGTATGACTCAAGAATCCAGATTAGAAGTTCCTTCCTTCCACCTGCTCATGGTGGGGTGATCTTAGAATTGGGTTGAGGAGAGTATGAGATTTGATGCCATCAGAGCTGTACCTACATAGTTCAACTGGCCATACTTCTGTTAGAAAAGCAGAAGGTAATGGCCACAGTAGTAGCCAGGAAGTTGTTCTACTGCCATTCAATGATAGAGTATGTTTTTATTTTCACTGAGGCCTCTCTGTACATCACAGTACAGGTGGGTTAGAAATGCTTTTCTTGTTCTATCAAACCTTTCAGGATTTCAAATATTTATTTATAATCTTATATATTTCATATATTTATTATATACTAGTGAATTGCCCATCAGAGCACCGCCACCCACCACCCTGCACCGCTGCTGCCTCCCATTAGCTGGGGGGTGGGGGGAGTTTGCCTCTCTGTCCCCTCCATCCCCCTCCATTAGCACCCTGTGCTGCCACTGCCTCCAAGGAGTAGGGCCAGGGTAGGGGGGCGTCCCCTCTATCCCCGCCTTCATGCCTGCGCTCCATGATCCCACTCCATCCCCACTGTCCCCTCCATCCCCCTGTGCCACCACCCCACACTGCTGCCGCCTCCAACCTTGAGAGTCCCAAGAGTTCCCCCCGCCCCAGCTCCATGTCCAGCTGACTGACTGTGTCTATCTGTGCAGAGCACTCTGTTTATTTCAGTAAGCATTGTGATTGGCTGCTGAGGTAACCAATCAGAGTGCTCCAAGAATATTACAGACAGACAGACTAAGCCCTTTATATATGGAATTTTCATGTATTTATTTATGTATTTATATTTTTTACCATCTGAATCAGCTGAAACAAGTCACATTGGTTCCTGACATTCTTTATTTTGATAACATTCTTCTTTTGTATGGCATCAGATATCGATTTCAAAATCTGTGAACCACTGTCTGGTATTATTGCTCAATAAATGCAGATTCCATCTGCCCCATCTGGATGGGGCTTATCATTTACTGCTATATCAAAGGAGTGCATCAGGAGCTCGATGAACAACTGTTCACCTGGGCACCCCTGGGGAAGACCAGAACTAATGGAAATAAACTCCTGGAAGGCCACTTCAGGCTTACTACCAGGAAAAACTCCTTCACAGCCACGGTTTCTGGACTGTGGAATAAACTCCCTCCAGAGGTGGTGCAGTCACCTACCCCAAAGGTGTTCAAGAGGAGACTGGACAGTCACCTCGCTGGGGTCACTTGACCCGTTTCTTCCTGCCTAGAGTGGGGGGGCTGGACCTGATGATCTGTGAGGTCCCTTCTAGCCCCTAACAATCTATGAATCTATAGACATTTGTAAAGATTGCAGCTTTCAACTAAGTGCTGTGCTGTTCATTGGACAATGCATTCACACAGGGGGATGTTGAAGATGTTTATCTTGTGAAGTGCTGTTTTGAAGATTCCAGATCCAGATGTCAGTTTGTTCAGCGTGACCCACACTTCTCTGTCAAGGTCATGCCAAATGAGGGATTTGTTTGGTGTTAGGATGAGTGACTACCTTCTTGTGGCGCCTCCTGTGAGCAACTGTAAGGTGAAACTAAAAGTCACTACCAAGGAAACTGGACTTCAAATTTCCAGTTTCTATATACTATACTTTCCAATTTTAACATACCAACTACAGGATGAGCAGGAGCAATCTCTCCTATCTATAAGGGGAAAGCTTCACTGTTCTTCAACTTAATGTTGAAGGCTATACTTCACTCAGGCAATCAGTGCTGGAACACATCACCAGGGAAATGAAACCACGTGCGGTTCTTTGATAATGTTGAAATGTTTTGATATCAGCTATTTTAATCTCATCTTAGTTTTTATTAAGCAAAACATTTAAAATGAAAAGTAATTTCAAACCAAAGGAGCAAGATCTTTTTATTAATTTGGAAGTGTTAAAAATAAAGTATTTTGATCAATACAAAATTTCTTTTGAAAATATTTTGAGTTAGGAGATGCATTGAAACTGTGCTATATCCATAAAATATTTCAGTTTTGATGAACTAGTATTTTCAACAAGGAAAATGTTTAGTTTATTGTAAAATACTTAAGTAGCTCTATTTGTCAGCACACTGATATCTTGCTGTGAGGTGAGGTGAATATTTTTTCACAGCTTTCTCCTACTCCTCCTCAACTTTCACCTCACTTCTCCCTCCAGAAACTTATAAAGACGCTATTTTTTTCCAAAGATTTCCTGAATATCTTTAATTCTAATACTAACAATTTAGCTTTCTTGGAGCTGCTGCTAACCAGAATGATTTAGCATTTTTACCTTTGAAAATGATTTTGTTGAATTTAAGGGAGTAACCAGGTTGTGACAGACAACATCTAGAATAATGAGAAATTGGAAAAATGTTGGATTCAGTTGAATAAAACAATTCAGCAACTTCTTAAGAGTCAATAATAGCTTATGAAAGCCCAAAATGTTACCACAACAATATAAATCGATTCAGTGTTCATTTAACCAGACAATATCTAATGAAGATTTGGGAATTATTTAGTATATTGCATTCAGTCACAAAGTCTATCATTTAGAGCAAAGGACATGTACAGGGGTCAACTAAATATCCTTTGCCATTATTTAATATTTCCTATTTCTAAAATGTTGACCTACAGGAAAGAATAAGACCTTTAGATCACTTGAAGCATAAGAGTTTCTGTAGAGACTGAGGTCAAAGGAGTCAAAATGACAGAACTGTTGAAACATTTAGTTTTATAATCTGTTCTTGGGGTTAATGGGGAATTGTGGAGTTATTTTTTAAGGCTTGACAGGCTAAAATGCGAGGACAAGAGTCAGAAGTATAAACATGGTAAGAAATCTAATGGCTTGTTAAAATTTTTCATAAAATGCCAGATGAAATTTTAAAAAATTCAATATTTTAGTAAAAATAGTAAGGTCAATTGTTAGTCTGTTTTACAGGATATTTCAATTCCCTGATATTTACGGAAATAACTCAGCAGCACTAATCTTTTTAAATAGGGCTGTCTACAGAAGCTTGGAACAGCAGTATGAAGTAAATACTTCCCTTGATTCATGAGATCCCTGTCAGAATATTATAGTTGCATCCTAAAGTATTGAACGTAGATACTTTTATATGTGCATAAAAGCTATTAAATAGGTCCCTGGATGTAACATTCCTTTGAAAACTAGAGTCAGTATTGGGCAGTGGCTACGCATAGCGGGTGCATGGGTAGCACCAGCCAGGGAGTAGGGACACCAGGACAAGTGCTGCTGGCACTTCCAGGTGCACCCCGGCACTTCCGGGTTGGTGCGATCGGCTGTGGGGGGAGCCCCCCGCTAGTTGCTGACTGGCCACTGCAGGGGCAAGCAGCCGCCCTGGCTCAGGAGGCACCACTTAGCCATGGTATTAAGTATAATCTATTCTCCCTTGGGTTTTGTATGAAATGAGCAACTATTAGTTTCTAAATCAAAGTACCACAATAGGTTACTGTAATTTAGTCATATATAAACTATACCTTTAATCACATGACCTGGCTAATAATAGCCATGAATAATATAAAAGAAGTCATATCCGTGGTATTTAGTCTCTTTATTTTTTCTACTTGCAAATTAAGAATATTGATTTTTACAGTCTATCTACATTTGGGATAAGTAAGATTTTTAAGATACTATTGTTACTTATGATGATTAAGACCAGAAAACTGGCTTCTTATATATTGCTGTGAAGTAAATTTTAGTGAATTCAACAGATAGAGATTCAACTATATCATGTCTTGATTTCTTAAATATTAAATATTCTTTATGAGAAATTTTACATATAATGGATATATATACTGGCTTAAATCACAGAAATGAATCACATAGAACTACAGTAAATAATGATCCTACTCAGGAAGCTTCTATCTAAATGTCTGTCCTTGTGAAACTTGATTTTGTTGATTTTTCATCTGTTTTCTTTGAGAACATCTAAATTAATATTTAATATTGAATCAACCAAAAAATAAACATTTCAGCTTGTTAATCAAAATCAAAATATCTTGAGTCACTTTCACCCAAATTCATGTCTGCTTGTGGTGCTATGGTGCCTAATGAAAACTGTATATGAAGTGCCTACTGTTACTATTTATCTCTAAGGCAGAATGAGTTGTCTGGCTGAAGTATATTCCTATAACAGAAGCCCATCACCAGTCAGAAAGCCATGTTGTGTCATAAAAACCACATAGCTATGGTACATGATGGGAAATATAGGTGGGAAAGCCCAATCAGTAGAGGAAAAATGTGGGCACACAGCACCTGTACTAACAGGGGGTGGGGGGACACAGGTGCTCAGGTGCACAGTTAGTAGCCGAGAGGTTGCAAGTTTGATGCAACACCAGAAGCACTCAGGGCCTGGCCCTTTCAGATTCCGATGAATCTGCCACAGCAACATGAAAAAAAAAGACCACTATAACTCGGGGGACAGTTCAGTAACGATCTAAGCAAAAAAAAAAAAAATTCCTTTTTTGATTTTTCATATAGTGAAATATTTTGATATTTCATTTTTCAAATATCAAAAATCTAATTTTTCCTCAAAATGGCATTCCACCCATAAATATGAATTCATAAAAAAACTTTAGCAAAATGAAGGACAAAAACAGCTATCAAAATATCAGGATACATATCTCAGTTTTCAACCGGCTTGAGAAAACAGGACTCTAAGCTTTTCAGGACATTGAGCTGCCTTTAACTATATCTATATATAGTACCTGGTTTCAGTCATGGCCTGTAGTCACCACCATAATATAATTAGCAATTGACTAGGACATGGCATTTGAAATTGCTATGGAAGGCAATGGAAAATTATAGTATTCTTAGTTGACTTTGGATCAGGCCATAGCTTGTGAGGTATGCAGTGTCAAATAGGGATATAATCTTGCATTTTAACCCATAAATGTTCTACTCACAAAATCCTCTTCACTGCCAAGGTAATCTCCAAAAAAGCTTAAAGAAGAAGCCCTTAATAATTGATTCCTATTAAACAGTAACTTGAGAGTGAAGAACCACAGGCTGCTAGAATCAACTGTTTGTAGTCTTGGACAAAAGCTAGTTTTCTATCCCACTATGTTGAGATTTGAAAATCTTTTTGCTCTAAATTGAGATGAAAAACTGAGATTTCAAAATTTTATTTGAAACATAATTCTAAGAAAATTTCATTTTAGGTGACTTGAAGTATTTCCATTCAACAAATTTGAAATGTTTCATATGGCACTTTTTTCCTGTGTGTTTTACATATAATAAAGTAGATTTTAAAATAAAAAATCTAAATTTTCTTTTCAATGTTTTTTAAAGAAGAAATCTTTTAAGTCACTTATTTCCTTAAAAGGATACTACATCAATAAATATGATCTAATAATTTTTTATCAAAATGAAATTTTCCACAAAAAATCTATTTTGATTATATTTTCTAAACATTTCCTTAATGTTTTACATTTTAGCATACAGTGCTTATAAACCCTTGCCTAAATTGTGCAATGATTCATAAAAAAGTACTCAACACTTATAAAAGTTGAAGGAAAGTCCCTGCATTTAGAATTAAGCAATTCTGCTGTGGTAGGTCTATTTATCATAACAATTATTGTTCTTTCATGAAAAATTTTTATTGTATCATAATATTAACCATGTTGATTTAAAAGAAAAATAAAAAAGATTTATGCAGCTCAAAATTATTCAGGGCTGATTATAAAATTCAAGATTATCTGGATTTATACAACTTATACAATAAAAGGTACCATAAATTTGCTTCTTCCTTTACTACAGAGAGAGAGAGATAGAGAGCCTGAATTACAATCTGATAAGATTAGAGTTTCTACATAAATTTTCAATCTAGCTAGATTTTTTTTAAGGATTATATAAATAATACCACAAAATCAAACCTGGAATGAATTTCTGGTATTTCTCATTATAAAAGAAATAAAAAGTATTTTGCAAGGTAAATATAAACCTCCTTTTCTGCTTTTGTAGCAAAGGATTAGGTATATCTGACCTGATGAGGTATGCTTTAATGCGCATTTCAATCTACAATTGCATCCTCAGAAATGCAAAACACTTTTCTTTCAATTTTATTTTTTTGTGTTGATTCTTGATCACTTAGGTAAATGTGTCTAATTTTGGGGAGCCACAGGCAAGATGCATTACATGTTCAGAAGTGAAACTGGATTATGGACATGTTCCATAATGATAATGTTCTGACTAGAACAAAACTATAGTAATAGTTTACTGAATAGTAATGAACTATAATGCTCTGAATAGAACAAAAATGGACTACATAATATATACCTGTTTTTAAGTGAATACATTTAATATACTAGGGTGGTACTGGAGTGACATAGCCATGGTGGTCCAGAAACATGCAAGAGGCAAGGATTTTTGTGGGTGATACCTATGAATGGATCAACTGCACAGGTGTGAGAGGTTTAGACAGGCTTTCAGGGACAAGGCCTCTGTCTGAGGCCATGATCAATCAAAAGTATGCAAATACCCACACTTAAAATTCAGAAGGGTCTGCACCTTCATTCAAACTTTCCAAAGGGGTTCTGCACCTCCATTCAAATTTTTTAGGGGTCTGAAAATGACAAAAGATGGAAAACCACTATCTTAGAATATCATTGGCATCTTAGACGGTTTTGAAATCAGATTTAGTGAATTTCTCTATTAGTGCAAAACAGGGTTGTCCAACTTCTGAGAGGCTGGAGGCCAAATGACCTGCAGACTGCACTACTAGTGGCCACACAACCATAAGCTGCAACATGGTGAGCCACAAAAACCCCAAGCTGCATGCTGCATGAACACCTCCTCCCCTTGCTGCACCACATGGAAGCCCCCCACCACTACTGCACTGTGCACCCAAACAGGGGCTCCCCCCTCTACTACTGCACAACATATCCATGTGGCCCCAGGCTCACCCTTAGCTACCCCAGCTGTGCCACACTACACTGCCTTGCCCCCTGGGATCAAGGCAGGCAGCAAAAGTCAGGGGAAGGAGGGGAACTGAAAAACTCCAGCTCTGTTGCAGATAGAGAGACATGGGGACTGGTGGCCTCTGGGGAAACAGCCCTGGGGGGAAAGGGTCTGAATGGAGCAAAGCTGTGGATCATTGCCTTGAGGTAGATCCAGAAAAAAAGGCTGTGTCATTCAGAGAACTGCCAGCCCTTTTCAGACCCACCCTTACTTTTGAAAAATAAAAGTTTTGCACTGGTTTTCACAAATCTATCCCCTTCTGTATCTCTGGGCAATTTGTCTAGCTAGTAAGTCAGGGGGGACAAAGCTAGCCCTACTTCTACTTCTCCTTCTTCTCCACCTCCTGCTTTATATTTTGCTTGCAGCAATAAGCATCAGTTTCTCTCCAACTCAGGGCTACAGTCTGAGCCAGCCAGGAACAATAAAGGGAGCTTCACTCAGACTGGTGGACTTATGTCTGCATGTGAGAAGCTGCTATATTCTCTATTCTAAATGATAAACAGTGATCACCACAGGTGTACAGACTTGACACTTTTGTTATGGCAGCTCTTAAAAATTGAAAATAGTTTGACGCTAACCTTCAGTATAATTGTTCATATGCTATCATTTGGAACAAGTAGAACTTAGTGAAATACACTGTCTATAAATTAGTCACCTCAAAAGCTTAGGACCCTGTGTAGATGTTTTCCCAGTTAGAATCTGATTGTGATAGTTAAAATGTTGCTGGCCTTACACATCCAAATTGTTAAATGTATTAATGAGTTTATTTACCATTCTACCCTCTGTGAACACCTATCATTTGGAAATACCTTGGATCATATCTGAGACCTTTACAACACTGTACATAAAAAAATAGGACATCTTCATCTTTCAAGGTAAGGCAATGCATGCTATATAGCTATGTTTGCTTTCTGCTTTTCGAAATACCTCCCTAGTTATCAGTGAAAAATAAGAGCATGCCCCTTTACTTGTGGTTAAGGGGGGAAAAGTGACAGCTATTAAAAATAACTGGGCAAGTGGATGCTTGCCAGTGTGTTGGTGATCTGGCTTCAGAGAGACAGCTCTGTCCTTGCAACCTTGGAAGGTTCTATACGGCGTGGTTCTGTAAGGTGCAGAAACTTCTATTCTGGTTTACCAAAATGGCATTTCAAATAAAGACAGTAGTAGGTAAAACAGGAATTCTACTGTTCTACCCTGCTCTATAATAGAACATATAAGTTGAAGTGACCCTTAAGGCATCAAGAAATTATTTATTCAACTCTGAATCAAGAGTATAATGGGGTGGGCAGAGCACTAGCCCAGGTGCCTATGTAGACAGGGTGCCAGAATGGAGGCCCCCACACAGCCTCATTGCAGGGGCTCCTGTGGCTAATGTTCAGGGAGACTACGCTGCCTCCACAGTGGGCCAAGCCTACACCACAACAGCAACCACTAGGTAGTGGTGAGGCTGAGCAGTGGTAGGTCAGACAATGGTAAGCCTAAGCCACAACAGGTCAGTCTCTTTTGGCATTCCCCCTACCCTCCTTAGCCTTAGCTCTCAAGCACTCTGCCCAGAATATTCAAAATAGCTAGCTATGCCTCTGTATGGATCAAACTAAAAAATATATATTAGACTATTCAAGGGTGGCACTGTTTAGCATTTTAAAAAGCAATGCTCAGGAAGTATTAAGAAACAAAAAGAAGTTCAAAGGAGAGAGCTTCGTTTCTAAAATGTAAGGATTTCTTTCAGTTTAGCAAAACAGTCAGTCTCTGCTTTACTGATCAAAACTAATCTTGTTTAGACAGCTTTTGTTTTCTCCTGTTTTCAGAATGACTTAAGTGAAGAACAAACTGAATGCACCTCCATATTTTAAAACCTTAAATGAAAGAGTGCCCTGGATCACGTATATTTTCGTATTTTATTCTCTGTCCCTCTGAACTACATGGACACTGGGAATCATTTCAGATTTGAATGGATGCTTCTTGGTGAAATGTGCAATGTATGAGAAATTTTAATATCAACTGAAATTTGAAAATAAACTCAATTAGCTTTTTTAACAACTTTCCTGCTCAGTAAGGTGCTGGAGAGGACAACCATAGGGTGACCATATGTCCCAGGCAAAATGAGACACTCCCAGCTTCTGTAGCCCAGTCCTGGCCAGCTGGTCAAAAGTCCTGGAGAGGAGTCTGATGGGAATGCAGAGCAGCACGGTGTGCCAGGCAGGTACCATTGCTCCTGTGTGTGAGCAAGATGGGCAGACTGGGGTGTGGTGGATCGTGCTCCAGTTGGCCCATCTTCCTCATGCATGGGAGCATTGTTTTATTGGGCACATCACCTCTCATGTCTCTGAGAACCAGAGTTTCCTGGCATGCAGTCTCCTACAGCTGGTATTCTCCTCTGCAATACCCTAGGATTTAGGAACCCATCATCACACGATTCAATCCCATCATATTCCCTTAGTCTCTTCCCGGTCCTCCTCAGCGCTAATAATTTCCCAAACCTTTCTTTAATCCTTTGAATAAGCCCTAATTTGTCCCAAGCTTTCTTCTGGCCTGCTTCAGAGGCCATACTGGGTATCTCCTTGTTCTGCCCTTTTCCAGGCATATCATTGTATCAGAATCTATTTTTTCTCGTTGCTTTTGGCAAGTGCTCTGTTCTGCTCCATTGCTGGAGCGTTTCTGCCCCTTACTAATGAGGCCCTTCCCTTATACCTCTCTAAGACAGGGGCCTCCCACTCTGTTTTACCCATCTTAGAGGGTCCTTTTCCTTCTTTCTTATAAAAGAACTAAATGGGCTCTGTTAGACCAGCTTCCTGGGCAAGTTTTCAAACCACTAAACTAGGTTAAGATAAAAGATGGGAGACAAGTCTGCTAGTTCTACAACTAACATTTTAGGACTTAAATAGCATTACATGCATACCAACTACCTCCAGAGCTTAAGCAGCTAGAGTGAAGTTTTTTATAAAGGAAGTGCAGGGTGGGTATAGCTAAGCAAAGGCAATTAGAATCCAGACTAAGTGCCAAAAATTTCACTTAAGCAACTGTGTAAGCACAGCTTAGGCAAAACTCAAATAGGATTTATCTCACACTGTCAATTGCAATGGTTAAGAAATACAGTCTGCCATACAGACAAGACAAGGGGAATTTGAACATGAAAATAAACCAAAAAAGAAAGGATAAGGACAATAGGGAACACAAGTGTCTTTGATTGAAAGAAACACAATATAAACTTTAAGTAAATGTCAGAATTTTCTAGCTTAGAATGTCAAATCTGCAAGATTCAAACATCCACTTCTTGTTAAAAGAAGTCATGCAACTTTATTTTTTGCAATATTTCTCCAATGTGCATGTACACCTGTCCGTCTTGTCTAGTGTACATGCTCATTCATTTACCATCAGGTATAGTGAGTACATTGGCATATCTGACCAAGTTTTATGAACATTTGACTAGCATCAAGTTTGGGTTTTTTTGTTCTCATCTGTTAGATGAAGATGAACTTTTCTTCCTCCATTGATCTATCAAGAACTCTTTTATCATCACAGTTTAAAACAATATATAACAAAAATGTGACAGAGCCAAGGTCTCAGAGTGTATATTACACAATTAGATTCTAATATGCATTAATGTACACTCTCTTTCTCTTATTCTCAGCATTCTCCATGCATGTACAATTATTTTCTTATTTATATTTTAGAAAAGCATGAGAGAATGTTCCAGCATCCATGGCTCTGAACACTCCTGCATAGATATCAACCCAAAAAAGCAGTTATTTACAAAGTAGAATCAATCTAAGCAGAATCATTTCTCCTCCTTCTCACTCCCCCTGAGGACATCTCATATTAATCAACCAGTATTATTAACCATCCCACCTCAGCCCTTCCTGTACAGTAGAAATCCTTCTCACCATTTAATCAAACAGAGGAACTTAGAAGCATACCCAAAAGGAAAGTTAACAGCTTCATATTATTTCAGACTGGGAAGCTGAAAGGGATGACATCACAAAGCAATAGAGCCCCCAAAGAAAATGCTGTGCTGGGTATCTCCTGATACAGAGTGGGAAGAGAGTTTGTAACCAGAACTGTAGTCTGATTTATGGTAATCTTTTCTCATATTGATTAACTAAAGTAGAAGGGAGCATAGCTCCCCTTCCTCTACTACAAATTTCTAGAAGGAGAGATGCCACAACTCCTTGGCTAATACATTCACCACTCTTTTGTCAGCCTTCTTTAACCACTAATAATCTAATAATGAATCATCACATCTTTGTTTTTCAACTATTTAACTCATAGCTTCTTCACAATGAAGCTTCAAGGACTAATTTTGCTTCCAAACAGTCAATAGCATTTGCTCACTATTACATACATGAAAGGCAGAATTAAATAAGAATTTACATTCTCAAGATCAGATTGTGAGCCGCCAGCTACTGGTCCTGTCAGGAGTGATAAATAGGTGCATTAGATAGAGTCAATATTCTTCCTGACCTGCAAAAGCTCCTTGAGAGTCTTTCTTATGGGATTCTGGGAAAAACCACTTTGCCATGTGTAGTTTCACACATGGCCAGGGGATCACTTTACACTGTTCTTGCTTAACATCTTTCATGTTGTGTGTCATATGGGGCCTACAAGGAAGAATCTGATTGACCTCTTTTGTGTCAGCTGTTCTTCTTTCTAATGCCTTCATAATTCCAAATGCCTTCATTTCTTCCTCTACTGTCGTATTTCATGCCTCTTTGGGCCTTCTTCATTTCCTTCTCCCTCTTTACCTGTTACTATTTTAAATATGTGACTGTAAAGGACTCATAGAACTATATTGAAGATTTAAAAGAAATCACCAGGAAGCAATTACTCCTTTAGTCATAAGAACCTGTCACATAGAGGCGTTCTAGCAAATCTTAAGTTTGCCTAAATAATTCTTAAATATACATTTGCTAATGCAGATCCTCATCTAGAAAAAAGTCAACAACATAACCAGAAGTTGCCACTGCCCCAATGCCCCAGGCACCCAACTGCATCATTACACCACTGAATATAATAGTATTATAAAATATTTTATAAATCCTGTATCCTCAGTGTTCTTATGGGGGGGGCGCACACAGTCATGCAAGGCCTTAAATGCC
>NW_017729004.1:62445585-62462681 GCF_001723915.1 Gavialis gangeticus | reverse complement strand
CTTCCGACCCTTAATCTATGAATCTATGAATCTATGCATAGCAGTGAGACATGGTCAACATGTGCATATCAAGAAAAGCAGCAGAACAGCTTCCACCTAAGCTGTTTACAGCATATCCTTGGCATCAAGTGGCAAGACAGAATTACCAACACAGCAGTCATTGCTAAATCCAACCTGCCAACCATCACTGCACTACTTAAACATCAGTGCCTACACTGGCTTGGCCATCTCCACAGGATGGAAGACGGACACATCCTGAAGGACATCCTGTATGGGCAAACTGAAGATGGGGAGAGAAGAGTAGAGCACCTGAAATTATGCTTCAAAGACTTCTGCAAGCAGGACATGAAGGCTTTTGGGATCAACACAAACCTTTGGGAGGCCTTAGCAGGAGGCAGGACAAGGTAACGCTCCCTTCTCAATCATGAAGTCCAACATCATGACAAGAAATGGTTACTCAAATTACAACACAAACATGACCGAATAAAATAACCTGCCAGTACAGTAGCCCCTAACACTATGTACACCTGTGACCACTGTGGCAGGACCTACATATCTAACATTGGTCTCTGTAGCCATGAAATGCACCACCCATCAGTAGAATAGCTGTAATATTCACCGTCACTCACTGATGGACATAGGCCATTACCACATGAAAACCACTTACCTAGTACACAGAGAGTGTTCCTACATCTGATACCTGATGGCTGCCTATAAGTACATAAGGGATGTACATCAGGATCTGGGGGAACGCCTGTTCACCAGAGCACCCCAAGGGATGACAAGGTCGAATGGTCACACACTCTTCCAAGACTCTTCAGGCTGGATACAAGGAAGAACTTCTTTACCCCAAGGCCTGGAACAGACTGCTGCCAGAGGTGGTGCAAACACCTACTCTGGACTCCTTTAAGAGACACTTGGACATTTATCTTGCTGGGCTCCTATGACCCCAGTTGACGCAGGGGGCTGAACTCAATGATCTTCCAAGGTCCCTTCCAGCCCTAATGTCTATGAAATCTTTAGGTTTTCTGTCATCAGCATCCACTCTTCGCTTGGTTATGATTTTACTAGATGGGCCATCAGACAAAGCTGTGCCTTTTATTATTCTAAGTTTATCATTCTAAAGGTATCCTAGAAACTAGTATATCTGGCTCATTAAGAAACGAATCCCTTTTACTCTAATATGGGAGCAGAAGAATCCAAATTCACTGAAACAGGGTAGTTCTGTAGTGTTTGTCAGGTTTATTGAGGATCCAGGGGGGTTGAGCAGGAGGTGTGTGCTAGTTTGTAAGATTTGTTTCTGAACAGAGATGAGTAATTACAGAGTGCCCATTTATTTCCTAGAAGTCTATCTCAAGTTGTATACCTCCTTGCCTTCACAGCTGATGGTATCCTCAATTCAAACCAAGACAACAAAATGTGTCTTAATCAGATGAGTATCTCCATGTACAGCAGTGGGATTGATCACATAAGTAAAGGGAAAAGGATACGGCCCCTGTTGCTCCTCTTATAAACCCTCTCTTTATGATTTCTATAGCTAGTTCAATGAGTTTTCAGGTCAATTAAAGATTTCTTTTTTCTATCAGGACTTACAGTTCAGTCCGGGATCCTAAATTCAGTTTTGTTTTTTGTTTCAAACCCCAGCCCCAGCAATACAGAATCTGGAATCAGAACTTAACTGGCAATTCTGCTGATGATGGATGAGACAGACTAGAACCCATCTGCAACTATATTGGCTCTGCTGTGCTGACAGGAAGATAAATGTGTTTCTGTCAATAAACTGGACACACATGACTCAGAAGACACATAAGGAGTGAGTTTTTGCACAACCTAAGTACTGCTTTGCAAAGTTACTTTTTCTGTCACTAGCCAGACCACAGCCATTTCCAAAGGAACGATCAAATCTGTGTGCTATATTCATTTCTGAAACTGCCTAGGACTGTATTTCCATATTCACATTTTGTGAGTTTTGTTTTCCGTTGATTTATTTTTAATTAATGAAGAAAGATATTGACAGCCTAGTTATGCTTCTGTTAAACAGAAGGAATCACATTCACAAACTTAGATTATATTTTTTATAATTACAAGGGATTTAAAAGTATGATTACCATGGTATCAGGAACAACCAGTTATCAAAAGCAAATTCTTCCCGGAATTAAAGAACAGATGTGCCAAGAGGTTATTAACCAATGCACACATGTACTTAGGAGGAGTGATAAAGAATTTTCTGTTGGAATAAGTTTCTGATGGAATGGGCACCTTTTAGAAATAGGGTTTTTTTTCAGTTTAACTGATTGTTACTTTCTGTGGGGAAATACTAGTACTACTACTACTAATTGTCATTATTACTATTATTATTGTCATTGTTGTTATTATTTTGGGAAGCAGAGGTGGGACTATAATCTATTATTAATATAATGTTAATAATCATTAGTAGTAGTATTAGCAGTAGTAGTAGTAGAGGTATGTTTATATCCTGCCCTATCCAGAAAGGCAAACCTTCCAGCCCATCCCAACCCTGCTTTCCAACTGCTGTTCACATCAGGCCTTTTCGCACTCCTCACCATCCATCCATCCTAACTACCCACTCCCATTCCCTACCCTTTACCCCCTCAATATCTCTCTCAAGCCTCACTGCTCCTCTACTACACAGGACCTGTGACTGTCCCCTAAAATGCATTAATTCCCCGCTTCCTGAACAAATACATTACATTAAAAAAATAGTAACAACAGTGGCCCTCCATTCCCGCTGAAAGACAATGCTAAAAGTACCCTTGAGTATCACCCTTTAAGCAGAGCCCCAGGGTGATGCCTGCCTGGGCACCCACTTAGGAGGCATGCCAGCTCTAACTTCCGGTGAAGGCTCCCCGGATCTCCATCTGAAAGGAACTTGTTGTTTTGGCTTTCTGTATTCAAGGACATAGTAAAATTGACAAAAACTTTTCTGGTAGACAGCTGGGGATCCATAACCAAGTAAGAGAAATAGGGAATAGGAGGAAAGACCAAATGTCTCTGCTGTTTGCCTATTTCACAAGCCTCACTGCTTCTTGGCAACTGGGTAGGTGAGAAGCCTGGAGTTGAAGAGCCTGAGTGCCCAGGTTATTTTTTTCTGAAAACCCAGTTCTCAGTGGGAAAACTCATTTTTTTGTTCTCACTTGGGAGAGAAAAATAACTTAAAAGGGATTTCCATTTTAACCACTTCCAGGATTTAGTCCCCAGTGCAGGAAATCACATTAGCACTGTATATCCTTAAGCATGTCACTAGTTCCATCAGTTTTAAAGACCTGACTGTGTGCTTAAATATACACGCATGCTGGAACTTTTTGCTAAATCAGAGCCATACTATTTGGTGAGAATTTCCCAAGCACCACGTGCATAATAAGGGCCCACACCTGCAAATCAATATATAAGAAGTCCTTTTCTCCTGCCATTAGTCTTGTCTATGAGACTCTTCACATGAATTATTGTTTACAGAAAAAAGTCATACATTCTTGGGAGCAGAAGGAGATTGGGAAGAAGCAATATACTTGACAGTCTAGTACAGGTGGTTGGCAATGACAGGCATATGTGCCAGAGAAAGGCGCACACAGGCATTTTGCTTGGCACGTGTACCTCAGAGCAACTGGCAGCAAAGAGGCTGGGGCTGTGCTGCCAGAGCAAGGATCAGGCCCCTCACGGCTCCCTTGCAATCCGCCTGAAGATGCATGTGCACCCGCTGCTGGCAACAAGCCAGGCTGGGGCTCTGCAAACCCCAGTGCAGCTGCCTGCCACCTGCCATGGAGCCCGGCTGCTCATAGCAGGAGGCTACAAGAAGTTTCACCAGGGTCTATGGAGCTCCAGCTTGGCTCATTGCCAGTGGAGCCTCAGGCTGGATGGCAGGAAAAGGGTCCAGGTTGTACTGCCACAACAAGGATCGGGCCCCTCACAGCCCCCTCGCCATCCACCCCTGTCATGTCAACATCTTTCAAGCAGAGGTTGCGGGTGTTTTTGGCACTCTGCCTAAAAACATTGTCAACCCCTGATCTAGCATGTTGATACAAGTCAATTGGCAGAAACCAATAGGAAAGGTTTTCATTGTCACAATAGACAGTGCTTGTAACAAGCAGGAAGTTAAACACAAAAGAATGGAAGCAGATGAACTAAAAGAAATCTTTAATGGTTCTTATCCCACCACACAAAGGAACCACTTCAGGAATCACAAAAATTGTTAAGGACCATAACAGATGTTGTCTCGGAGAAACATTCATACCAGTGTACTGATTCTGCTTAGTCTTAAGTGGAGGTCCTTCATACACACATCAGGCTAAGGGATGAATATACTCAAGTGACTGAATGCTTTTAAAACTCGAAACTTCATAAGGAAATACTGAATATAGGTCCTGATTTTACTTTCACTAAAGAAAATGACTAAGGGCCAGATCCAGTCAGGTCTCATTTAGGTAGCCTAGTACCTAAAATGTAGATACCTTGACTTGGGTAAATGATCCAATTTCACTAGGCTTAGGCATGTATTATTTCTATAGAGGCAACAGGAAGCCAGAATTTAGTCCAGTTTTTAAACATCTGGATACTCTGTACAGAGAATGGGGAGTGATTGGTGCCTCCAAAGGACAACGAAAAAAACCAAGAAGCCTCTACAGAAAGCCTATAGGAAGTGCTAAGCACAAAGGTGTGTTTGAACTCCTACTCAGGAGCTTAAAAGCTAATTACTAGTTTATGTTCAATATTTTCATGGCACATACACAGATGCATAACTGTAACTTTTGACACTTATGCACAGTTTGCAATTCAGCTTCAGACATGAAAGTGAGCCCACACACACACTGGGCATGCTCATTAACCAGCACTATGGCTGCTTAGCCAGGTATTCCCATAAGGAAAAAGAACCAAAGCCCTGTGCTGTAGAAATACTGCCCAAACCCTCTGGCTCCACTGACTATGTAGAAAGGCTTGGCTGGCTGTAAGTTGCCAGTCCCTGCGTTAGAACACTTGACTAAAAAGACTAAAGGCATCCAAGAGAAGGGCAGAAGGAAACAAATAACCCAAAGCAGTAGTATGTTTTAATGAAATGAATACTCCTTTGATGTGAGGAGGCCCTGGCTCATTGATCCCAATGGAACAGAAACTTTCCCACTGCCTTCCATCCATTTTATCTGAAGAATAGCAAATGCAAGGAGCAGTGAGTCAGCTTCTAGAGGAGGCCTAGAGAAGTCTCTATATAATGTTTAACTCGTCGTCCAAGGTTTAGGGCACTTTGCTGGAAAGCCAGAGGTGTAGGCTCTAGATCTGTCTGTGTGAAATGCACCTAGGTGCTGAAACGAGTGGCTCCCAAAAGCTTCTCTAATTAAAATGCCACCCCCTCAACCCAGCTCACATGTTTAGATGCCCAAGAGTTATAAGTAGGGCTCTACCCAACTTGAGGAGGCAGCCAGCTGATTTCATGGGGAGATTGCGGAGCTGGCTGCCATTTTCATGTGACGGTCACAGTAGGAGCTCCCCATGCCTCTGATTGGACAAGGGGCCCTGGTGGCCCCACCCCTCACTGCTGATTGGTGGACAGAGGAAGGGCCCCACAACGGGCAGCTCTGTCAGCCAATCAGCAAGGGGCAGAAGTGACGGCAATCTTGGACTCACCTTCATGCAAGCAGCACCCCTCCACCCTTCACTTCCAGTGGGCTATGCAGCTAGGCGACAGAGCCATGAAGACTGCCAGCTCCCGCTGGGGAACCAGCATTTTATTTACAGTATGGTTTTTTTCCCCCACATATTTCACGGGCATTACCCGATTTTGCAGAGAATGTTGGATTTCATGATTTCTGCAATATCTGTGAAATCACAATTTTGGGAGGGCTTCATACGGAGAGCAAATGCAATGGAGCATGCTCTGTGACTCTTCCCAGGGAAGAGAACATTAGATTGCAGTCCCTGCTTCTAGGATCACTTCACTTCTGTCTCTTTTTTAAAAAAAAAACAGCCATCATACAATGTAAAATGGATAGGGTTCAATAACAGTGTACAGGAAACCTTCATTATTCGCGGGTTCAGCATTCAAAGTTTCAAATATTCGCAAATGCCAAATTTGCATTTTAAATGCACTTGAAACACTTACCAGAGCTCCTCAGGAGCTTTGCACTTGCTGCTGCCAGGCTCCTGCTGCTGCTGGCACACTCCTGCTATCACCGCCGTTCTCCCACCGTTGCTGCTGTGCCCCCCTCGCCCAGCTGCCAGGGGGCACTGCATTCATGAAAGCAGACTACGTTCATGAATGCAGTGTCCTATTTGTGGATTTCATCATTCGCGGGGATCATGGGAATGTATCCCCCACAAATGGGGAGGGTTGTCTGTATATTAGAGATGTGCAAACTTTCAGTAGCCAATTCAATTCAGAGAAATCTCTGAATCAATTTGGAAAAGCTTTGGAAAAGATTTGGCCACTTCAGAGATTCGGCCATAGACTAAGCAGGCAGCTGACACAGCTACCTCCAGCTGGTAAATCTGTTGGGGTTGAGGGAGGGGGGAGCGTAGGGATATGGGAGAGGGAGGGATTGGGGCTGGGGCTGGGGCTGGAACAAGTTGCCCATCTGGGGTGGGGGAGGTGCATTACTTTGGGAGGGATTTGGGGGGCTCAGGATGCAGGCACAGCAGTGATGGGAGTGGGGGCTCTACCCTGCTGCCACTTGCCCAGTTGGGGCAGCAGGGTGGGATATGGGCATGGCTTGCTGCACTCTGTCTGGGAGCCCCAGCTCCCGGATAGCATACAGCACCCTGCCGAGCTGCACTGCACCTGCACCATGGGGCAGCTGCCATGTGGGTGCCAGGCGGGGGGCAATCCTCACTGCCCCACATTGTGCAGGGGGGCTCTGCCACAAGCCCTCAGAGGGCCAGATCCCCACTGCTGCAGCCAATGAGTGCAGGGCTTCTTTTTTTTTTAAGTGCTGGGAGGCTGGGGCCAGGTGGGGGCAGGGGCGGGGGCTGGGCAGGGCAGGGCAGCCATGGGGACTTCTTCCATGGCTCCCCCCACCCAGGGAGAGGCAGGCACAGCCAGAGGAGCCATGGGAGAACCTGCAGCCACTCAGCTGTGTCTGCATCTTCCCAGCCGATCTGAATCTCCAAATCAGCGCCAAATCAGGGTAGAATCTCCAATTCTGATTCATCTGAATCAAATGGAGACAGTGATTCGAATCACTGAATTGAATCACTGCCCTCTGAATTGCCTGAATCTGAATTCAAATCAAATACTTCCATATTCACACTGGCCTAGTGTATATCCATTATGTTATTTTGAAGTCCACTTTATCAGACTGGAAACATTAGGAGGCCAAGGAATGCAAGAGCCAAAGACTGTTTCTAGTACTTGGCTTAGCTTGGGAGAAGAAGAGGTCATTTTTAATCCTCCTCTTTGAATCTGGGGAGAAATGGTAATATTTTATACTTCATTATATTTTTATGACTAAGAATAAAGAGATCATTTAATGAAACCAAAAAAACCTTTTTGTTTCCTTTGAAGCATCTCATGCAAACTGTTAAACTATAATTTCCCAGAATGAATATAAACCATTCCTTTACTTTAATCTCATTACTACTAATATTTCCATTTATTTTGCTTAAAATTCTATCTATAACCCTTACTGAAAAGAATTTCTATCTGATCAAAATTGAAAGGAGTAGATTGGAAAAGGATTAAATCAGACAGGAGGAAAAAAAGTTCAAGATTCCAGGCTAGACTATGTTCAGAACATTTCCGTTCAGTATGATAACAATAAATCTCCTTAATAAGTTTAGCCAACCATGTAGATATCTGTCCTAATTTCAATGAGAAGGATGTGATGTAACAAAATGCATGTTGTCAAATAAACTTGCCATAAGACTGAAATAGGCAAGCAAACAAGTACAACAAAATATCAAAGCATGAACCAGTTTACATTAAGTGTAATTGGAATGGGTGACAAGCTTTGAACAATACACTCTGCTGCTTATTGTGCAGACTTTAAATTGCTCCAGCAGAAGAAGCACTCTTTCTCTTTTCTGTAGTAATTAGGCAAATATTGGTGGGTTTTTTTTAAAGAACTTTGGGCCAGATTGGCTCACATAGCCTGGCTGTATTTTGAAGCCCTGGCAATTCAAAGGACAGTAAAATCAGTTTAAGCAGCCTGTTAAGTGAAGTTTTGAGCCATTTTGCAAGGCTGAAGCTCACCGGTAATCACACCTTTCAGCTGAAGATCTTTTAATCTGGGTTCTGATCAATTCCTTTAAGAAGTAAAATCAAAAGTTCTGAAGTAAGAAGAGTGTAGGACTATTTACATGCAGGAAGAAGTAGGGCCAAAGTCCATGTTATGTGCTCTAATTGGAGTTTCAGATTTTTCGTGGTTCCTACACAGTTTTGGAGGGCAAAGTCAGCCCCAGACTCACTGGATGTGGAGATCCTTACTGAAAGGAGGGAAACAGCTAGATTTGGAAGGACTGCCAAGCTATGTCGGTAAGGTGCTCTGGTTTTACTCTCTGTAGCAAGGTTTACATCAGTGTTAACTGATGATTATTTTTCAGCCATGGGGCAGAATCACCTCTTTGTAGTCACTCTGAAACAACTTCGTATGTTGGAAAGGGGATGTTGGTAATATTCCTTCATATCCAACACTTTGCAGAAATAGGTTTCTTCTCAATGGCCCCTGAATTTGGGCCGACCACTGCCTCAATTGACATAACAATGGATACATTTTTATCAGGAAAAAGTAGAGATAGTTATAAGTCACACACCACAAATTTATATTTTAAAGTAATCCTTTCAAAATTTTATTTTCCTGTCAGCCATCTAAAACCCACACATTTTTCTGTCACATTTTCTGTGACCTCCAGTAAGGGGGTGATTAAAACTGTCTCATCAACACAGAAAGGTTTTATAAATTACAAAAGAGAGTATAATGTATTGTCAATCAGCACTGGGAAAAAAGAATTAAAGTGAATAAAATTATCTTAATCAGTATAGTTTGTATGTTATTGAGCTAAGCATGTGCAGCATCTGCAGTACTTCAGATTGCATTGGAATCAATTCAAATGGGGCTCCAAGTTTTACATAAACAAAGCTTAACCTCAGAATTGGCATCCCTAGAACCATTCCTTTTTACATGCCACCTTCATTTTAGGAAGTCATTATGAAATCATTACTTTTTGAGTTCTTTCCTGAATCATTCTGATTTTCTTCCTGGCGAAGCTTTCAGGAGAGAAAAAAATGTCCATGTAAATGTGAAAGATCTAAAATGCATGATGTAGGGCTAAAAGCCATCAAAACAATACTGCACAAACAAAAAAGAGATCATACAAAAATGCTCAAATCCTCAAAACTTTACTTATTTGTCTGTGTTGTGTTTCCCAAGGAAAATATTTTTGTTAGGGTTATAGCAGTCCGAATTGAAATAACTTACTGAAATAGTTCAATTAAAAAGTAATTATAAAGCACTTCTAGACAGGGTGATTTTACTTAAGTTGTAAAATAATAAAGGGCTTTACACTTTCCAGTTATCTCAAAGTACAGTACTTTAAAGACTGAAAATTCTACACATGGAACATATGGACTACTTATTGCAATAACTCATCAGGAAAAGAGAACTCCATAATTGATCATATGTGAAATAATTTCAGCAATGAATATTAGATATTGTTTTTTTCAGAGAGAGACCAGAAATGGGAAACATTCTCCTTTCCTGAAGTAGATCCTAGAAGCAGGTTTATTGCAGTTTATGTGTAAAGTGATCTCTATAAATCTGATTAATGAGCTCTTACTCACGCAAGCATATGCATACCTGATTCAGCTAGTCTATAAAATACTTCTCTACCCTGCCTTCAGCCTAATTTAAGATTAGCATGGCTAATAACCTCTCTGTACATGGCCTGAAATTTTTGTCTATTGAAATATATCAGGAGAAATGTAAATATGTATACATCACTTATTACCACCAGGGATCGTGGTTTTCTCTTATTTAAAAAAATCCCCAATTTTCAGTTTAAAAAAAGTAACTCCAAATCCACATTTTTCCATGATTTAAATGAACACCAACTATATATATATGGGCGGGGGGGAGAGAGTTTATATATATATATAGTTTATAGAGAGAGAGAGAGAGAGAGAGAGAGAGAGAGAGAGAGTGATGTTTCATTTTAATCACGGAAAAATGTGGATTTGGGGTCACTTTTTTAACCAAAAATTGGGGATTTTTTAAAATCAGAAAACCAGGGTCCCTGCTTATCGCTAATTATAACAGGTATTTCAATTCTGATACATCAGGAAGGCTGTAAAATAGAGAGAAATTGTCATTAGTAGCTTTCAAACAAGAGACGTGAAGTTGAATAGATAACTATGCAAAGGACACAACCATTCAAAAGGGAAAAGGATCCTTATTATCTGTGAAATATAAAGTGGTTAGCTGAGAAAGCAGGTATATTGTTAGGAGTCATAAAGTTTTTGTCAGTGTTTAGTCCAGTTTTTAATGTTCAGCAAGGTTATGAAGTTTTGCTCCCAGGCCCCTATGATGAAGGCATTTTGTAGATTTCCTTTGAGTACAAGGACTGTGAGGTCAAAAAGGGAGTGGTTCTGTTCTGAAAAGTGTTCTTCTACTGGTGATTGTGCATTTCTGTCCTTTATCATTTTTTCTCTAAGAATGCATTCTGGCACATAGTAATTGTTTAGTTTCACCCACATAGTTTCCATGAGACCATTTGGTGCATTGGATGAGCTATACCACATTCTATGATAGATATGTAGGATCTATGAATTTTAATGGTTTCATTGTTCGTTGCCTTGATTGTGGTAGCAACAAAGTAGTGTTGACAGGTTTGGCATTGATTCTTAAAGCAGGGTTGTGTTTCATGTGTCTACTGACCAGAAAGAAGTTTTACTTCTGATGATGTATTCAGGGAGGTTTGGAGGTTGTTTGAAAGCCAGGGATGAGTGTATATAAGAACGAGGGGTGTGGGTTTTTGGATGGCTTGTTCCAAGATATGGTATGTTTCTCTGCTAGGTAAAGGCAATTTTTAAATTGATAAGGTGAGTATCATAAGTATTCTCCTTTGAGCAGATTTGGTGGTATCTGAGATTGTGGATATAGATTACAACTTTGTTGATGTGTTTGCAATTTAATCTTTAAAAAGTTAATTACACTCTTAGCAATAAGAAATGGGGAATTTGTAATTGAATGATTCCATCCTGTTCCTGCATTCAAGTAAGTCTCCTGTGCTGTAGCAAAATTTAGTATATAAACAATGTTATTCTAGATTTAATTGCTAGATCATCATGTCAAGTACAGTAGAATCAGGTTCATTTGTACACAGATGATTCACAGTCCACCTAATCTGGAATAGGTTGCCAAATTAAGGAACATGCAATGAGCTATTTGCTGGGCTTTTACCTCAAAGGGTTCTGATTCTTCATTTAGCTGCAACTTGCCCTTGGCCCCTTGCAGTGGACTGGAGTAACTATACCTTGGGAAATAAAGCCAGAGCAAACCATTGGAGTACTTCAGCAGTCCTAAGCATGGACAGATCCAGGATTTACTATGGGGTGTGGCAGGGGTGAAGACTGTCAGAGGCAATTCTTCACGATCGAGGATGATCACTTTCATGACTCAAGTAAAAGGTTGTAAATGAGTCTATTGATGGCTAAGAAGGCCAATCCTAGAGCCACAAAAATACTAGGGACTCCTGGCAATCACTTTGTCTGTCCCTATTGCTACTCATCCATCACCATGGGACTTTGGAGAGGTTTTTGGATATTAGGGTAGATGTTGGATACAGTGGGAGAAGCCTGCATGTCACTTGTTTTAAATGAGGAGGCCATTGTGCATTAGCTATGACATGGATCTTGGCAGAGGAGAAACCTGTGTCTAGTGGCAAGGAGATCCAAGACAACTGGGGTTACTCTTCCACTGCAGCCTTCATCCACCTTTGCAGCTGTTAAGATGTATGCCTTCTTCATCCATCTGCTGCATAACTGATGTCTTTAGGTTATGTTGAACTCTTCTGCACCTTTAACCTTACCACCATGGGTGACTGTCAAAATAAGAAATCAAAAGGGGGAGATTCTCTGGGAAACAGGGTGAACCCCCATGTACTTAATTCAGGAGATTGAAGGATCACTGCCAGTGCACGTGGCAGGAAGTCACATTTCTGGAGTGAGTGTTTGATCCAGACTGGCCTAAGATGTATCACACTAAGTACTTCTGGCCCTGGAGAGGGGCAGCCCAGAGGAAAACCCAGCACCTGAATGCTGGAGATGCAGGAAAGATCCCCTACTGATGCTGATCAGCTGAGAATAAAGCAGGATCCAAGTGCCGGGGAGAGGATGAACAGAGTTTGGAGGATCCTGGTCAAAGGAAGTGCTGCTGCCGATGTTTAGAGTTGTGAGATCTGGTTGAGCAGGAACCAGGTTCTGAAAGTAGGTGAGGGAGAGGGGAACAGGGAAGAGCCACAGAGCTTAGCCCTCCTGAAGGGCGAGACCATTCATTAAGGATTGCTCACTGCATCCTGGACGTACAGTAGTCAGAGGTTTTTTTTCATTTCTTTTCTTTTTTTTTTTGGTACTTCCCTCATCTGAGGGAGTTGGGTTTCTTCCCTATTCTGTGTTTGGCATTATACAATTGGACTGGGCAGTTCGTCCTGATTGAAGCCAGTTGTTGGGCTGTGATACAGACCTCCTTAAAGTACACAGGGGCTGGGATTGGGACAGCCCCGTCTGGGGAAGAAATCACCTTGGAAATGACCGTGCTTTGATTTTCTTTTGTGATTTATTAACCCAGGTATGGTCAGGTTGGGGTGTAGGGAAAGGAGGAGCCCCATAAATTCCATCTAGCCAGGTTGTCCAAAGCAGTCTTTTCTTCCTTTTCCTTAGCAAGAACATCCCACTGATTCTAATCAGAAACATCAAAAACACGGCAGGTGAGAATAAAATATCAGGGGGTGGAGGGTTTAATATTTGTACCTCCTTACTCACTAACAGAGGGGAAAAGACATCAGCGTGCCGTGGACCCCAGCCATATAACATTTATCCTCAATGTCTTGGTGCATTGGCTGAGAAATCTGACAGTGGCCTAAGTCCTGAAGGGAGAATGGAGCTACAGTCCAGGGCCATGCATGGAGCAGAGGCGCTGCAGCAAATGCTGAGCTTAATGGCTCAAATACTGCAACACCAGCAGCAATAGGAAGCCTGCCAAATAGTATTAAACCAAAAGATTGTCCAGGAGCAAGAATGGGCCCAGCAACATACAGTGGACTTTAGGGTCCCTAAAACGACTAAATAAAATGACCCTGAGGCCTTCTTGGGGATTTTCTGAAAGGGTGGCAGTGGCTGCAGGACTAGAAAGAAACAAATGGGCCAGCAAGTTGAGGGTGCTGTTGGTGGGACAGGGCCAAGCAGTCTACCAAGAAATGTCCTAGGAAGAGGCCCTAGATTATGACAAAGTAAAGGAATAAATTCTCTACTGGCTGGACATTACCTCAGAGTGATACCAATAGATATTTCATATGAACCCCTCCCTCCTCCCGCCCCCAGACTACTGTACCTCCAGGCTCGAGTGAGCAGTCCTTAATGAATAGTCTGGCCCTTTGGGAGGGCTGAGCTCTCCAGATCTTGTTCCCTGTTCTCCTCTCCTTCACCTACTTTGGGAGACAGGCTCCTATTCAACTGGGTCCTGCCAATCCGAACTCCTGCAGGAGCAAACTCCCACAGCAGCACTTCTTTTGGCAGGGATCCTCCAATCTCTGTTCACCCTCTCCCTGGTGCTTGGATCCTGCCTTACTCTCAGGTAATCAAATTTGGGAGTGGAGCTTCCCTGTCTCTCCAGTTCCCAGGCACTGGGTTCTCCCCTAGGCTGCCCCTCTCCCAGGTCAGAAGTATTCAGCTCAGTGCATCCTGGGCAACCCAGAGCAAACACTCACTCCAGAAATGTGGCTTCCTGCCATGCAAGCAGGTGGTGATCATCCCATCTCCTGAGGTAAGTACATCAGGATTCACCCATTTTACTGGGAATTCTCCCCCTTTTGCTTTCTTAACAGTGACCCTACCAGGAGTACAAGACTTCCAGTGGTTTCTCTTAGGGTTATTGGCACATGCAAGCCTCTCCACCCTGTCAAGATGGCAGAACATAGGGAGAGGTGTGGCACACCTTCCCTCAGACCACAGAAGGATAGGAGTGAGGCATGGTTGGAATCCTTGCACTGACAGAGGACACCAGATAGCCAGGCAGACAACAGGTGCATGAAGGGAAGGGGAGATATTCTTGATACTACTGCTGGTCTCCCCAGCTGACCCGAGGTGGGAAGAGCCCCAGAGCTGCTCCTGCCCCACTCCAGCTTTGGACTGTAGGGAGAAGCTACACGAGGAGCTGGACTCAGCTGGAGACACAGACAGCAGCTTACAGGTTCCTATTTCCAGGTTTGCTTCCTAACTGCTACCCCCATCTGTTTCCTGCAGACTGAAAGCAGTGCTGGAAGGGGGAACCTGCACTCTGCAACCATTGTCCCTCACCAAGCCTGGTTCCCCACACAGCTGCTCCCTGAAACCTGCAGCTGGAGTAAGCAGGAGTACATTTTGGTCTTCCCCTGTGCTTGCGTGAGCTGGGACAGTGAAGAAGGGTTCCTCTTTCCAGTGAAAGTGAGAGGAGGGTTTCTCCTTCCAGCACCTGCTTCTGGACTTTAAGGATCGTAGTGGGGGAGCAACAGGGAGCAGGTTCGGGAAGAGGACACTTGCTCACTTCTGCTTATATCCACAGCCAAGCCCTGCACTCCACACCACTGCTTCCTGCAGACCTCAGACAGGGTATGGCAGGAACTGGTCAGGGGCTCCCCCTGACCTGAGTGCTGCAGCAGAAGAGAGTGATGCAACTGCATTGCCACACAGCCCCTGGATCCACCCATGCAGCTGTTTGCTGCAGCTCTGTGTACTCCCTAGTTACTTTGCAAGGAGGCTGAGGGAGTTGTGACCCCCTGCAAAGTACCTAGATTTTACTGTGGCCTCGTCTCATAATTGTGGTTAACTGCAGATGCTTCAGAAGAAAGCTACAGAAAAGGTAGAAAAGAAGGCAGGAAGGAAACATTAATCACTTTTGGAATAACTTGTATATAGAAGGTACTTTCAGTTGGTTAGGGGTTGTCTTATGCTCTTAAGCATGATAATTTCTCTCCTTCATACTATATAATTTACAAGAAATAGATACAAAATAAATGTGACCTATAATGTAGGGAATGTAAGAAACCATGTGTGCGCCCTTTAATGATACGCAGTTTACCCTACCACTGGCAAGCAGGCACTGCATATTAATTACCTTGTAATTAAATGGTCAGTAGTCATAATATAAGTGAAGAGTACTCACATCATATCTATGCCCTGTAATTTAATGTGTAACCAGTTCCTTCAGCACATCAAAGCAAACTGCTGCTTGTCATTAGTGATTGTAGTTTATTTCCCTAGGATCATAACCTCTATGATTTTTTTGTGATTGGTAACATTTTCCCCCTGATTTCCTTTGCTTATTGTTATATTTCTAAGGAAAAACATGACAGCAATGTTATATTTTTATGAGTTTGACCCCCTTCTCCTTTCCAAGTATTTTAGGAAGGGTTTCTTTGAAATTCAGTCCAAAAATGAATGTCATTTACTGCTGGTTGATAATAAGAGATCATCTGGCTTCAGCAAAGCTCGCGTGACTGAGTTTAATAAAACATTTGATGAAATCTTGATTAGACCACACAAAGCTTAGTATTTGGGAAACATCAAGTGTGATTTGGGCTTTTATATAGTTCTAACCCTAATGTCCCCTGTGATGAATGAAATAATCAGCTTAAATGTATGTACACTAATGATGTGTTTGTCAGTAAAACACAGCACACAATAACTTCATCAATGTCACAGGGAAGTACAATTGATTTAATTCACTGCTCATTGCTAAATATTTTTGTGGTGGAATGTTTTTAAGAGCCTGGATAAATGTGAAAAGCTCTTTTGTGTATAATTTCTATACAGTAGGGGTGAGAAGCAAGGTTTTACCCTTGATGCCACCATTGTTCTTTGTTTTATATTTTGGAGTTGAGGAAAAAAATCCTAATTGTTTTTAATAAGCTACGGTCTATGTAGCAGAAAAAGGTATAAATTTACCATTACCATATGCAAAAGTGCTCTGTCTCTCTAATCAGTAGCCCCTCATTATACAGCTATTATAATAAGGTGTAAATTAACATAGCCAACTCTATCTTCTTTCTTAAAACGCCTCTTTTTAATAGATCTGAAATTCATTTTGAAAGCTTTATTTTATAGAACATTTTGAGGGGTTCTTGTTTGGTTCCAATTTGGAACAAAAAGAAAAATAGAAATTCCAAGCACTGGAACAGATTATCTAGACAGGTGTGGAAACTCATCCTTGGAAGTTAAGTGTAGGTTAGACAAACACTTGCTTAGATACTTAGACAGTGGGCACATCTACACAAGATGTCTACTGTGGAGCTGCCTAATTTGCTCTGCAGTAAAGTATCCATGTCTACACATGCAGCTGCAGCAAACTAATAAACACTGCTGTAGGTTAGTACTTGTAAATACAAATACTATCCTGCAGCGGTGTTCTTTACTGCACAGCAGCACATGTGTAGATGCTGACGTGGCTGGCTGGGGCACAAGGTGTTTCCATGAGGGGGCTGCCTACAAGCTAGCATCCTCTCCCTGTTGTTTTAAACATCTTTCCAACAGTTTACACTTTTCCTAATATTTGCTCGAAATAGTGCATGGGAACCTACTCCCTTCTTACACCAGGATGATTTCTGATAAGGTGTCTTGACTATGAAATATGGTTGTCCCTTTAATTTTTATTCTGGACTTTTTAACCTGATTGCATTCAGGGTCAGAGTTTCCAGTATTTTCCTATGTAGGAAGGTTCAACTGGGGGAATGAATGAACTGAAGGAAAATATAGTAGCAGTATTATTAGAAGTAACAGTAGTAGTATTTTGAAGGAAAAAGATTATATATGGCTGAAGGGAGAAATTATCAGATTTTTAGATAAGATTATTAATTATATAGGGCAGCTAGAAATTATACTAGCTTACCTACATAATTAGAAGAGA